>NC_056731.1:16216102-16238602 GCF_019279795.1 Protopterus annectens
GTGCGTGTGTGCGTGTGTCTGTGAATGCGGTGCGTGTGTGTGTGTGTGTGTGTGTGTGCGCACACGCGCGCGTGTGCACATGTGTCTGACTGTGACTGGGAGAGAGAGAGAGACAGAGAGAGAGAGACAGATGGGAGGGACAGAGAAAGAGGGGGAGTAAAGAGACAGATTGTGAGAGAGCGATAGAGATGGAGAGAGAGAGATAGAGGGGGGGAGACAGAGACAGATGGGGAGAGAGAGCTAGATGGGGAGATAACAAAAGAGTTGGAGACAGAAAGATCGGGATAGAGGGGCAGATGGAGAGAGAGAGAGATGGAAGGGGAGAGGGAGAGTGACAGATGGGAAAGAAAGAAAGATATGGAGGGGGTGAGAGAGAGAGACAGATGGGGAGAGAGAGAAATGGAGGAAGGGAGAGAGAGAGAGAGAGAGAGAGAGAGAGAAATGGGGAGAGAGAGTGGTGGAAGAGGGGGGGTGGAGATAGACAGATGGAGGTAGACAGGGGAGAGAGAGAGAGAGAGAGAGAGAGAGACAGACTGACAGAGGCATCATACCGCTCAACCTCTTAGTGCAAAAAAATCTGGAGAAAGCCTAACAAAACAGGGTACAAAGGCCCAAAAATAGGGTCATATTTTAAATATTGCTCTTATAAACTTAAAAAAATAGAGTAACAGGTTTAACATATATTTTCTGAAGGATTTGAAGTCTGAAACTCAACTGTGTGTCATTATTTAGTGACTTCAGTCCTCAGATCATCCCAGTGATTTGCCAGAAAACCACACATTTTATGAGGGACATACTAAAAATATAAACCAAAAATATGAGCATTCTGTGAAAATCTGGACAATTAGAGGTATGAGAGACATACCTTTCCATCACTTAGCACAAAAAATCTGGACAAAGCCATCTATAATGGGGATAAAGCCCCAAAAATAGACAAATTTTAAATATTGCTCTTATAAACTTAGAAAGTTGCTAGAATATAAGGTCCTGTGTTACTGTACATTTTCTAAAGGGTATAAAGTCTGAAATTCAAATGCCTGTCATTATTAAATGAATTCAGTCTTCACTGATTTGCCAGTAAAAATCCATAAAACCACACATTTCATGCGAAACAGATCAAAATATGGGGCAAAAATCTGGATACTGTGTACATTTGGACAGTTAAGAGGTTTGGAGAGAGATGGGGGGTCAGACTGAGAGAGAGAGAGAGAAATGGAGAGGGGAAAAGAGAGTTGGAGACATAGCTCTCAACTGGACAGATTTTTGTATTAAATGGGCAGGATTCACGAAGGCTTGCACGGAGTGTAAGAGACGTGTAAGACTCTGTGCAAGCCTCGCAATCCAGGAACAGCCAGAAACTCCGTGTAAAAGACCAGCTAAAACATCTCTTACACGGACTGGGCGTGGATATGCTAAATACCTCACTTGCAGCCGAAAGGCATGCAAATGAGGTAGAGTAGCGATCCACGAAGCAGAATGCAGCCCGTGTAAGAGCCGTTTTAGCTGCAGAAATGTACTCAGTTGACAACTGAGTACGTTTCTGCAAAAATCACAATGGAGCCATGTCAGCTCCAAATAAAGGGTGCATATGTGTCAGGCAGCATGCCAATGGCCAAATATGTGGCCACTGGCAAGGTACCCTGATGCAAATATGAAAAATAATATATTTTTTTGGCGATCGCCGATGTTTAAACGCAGCGCAGCCCCGCGCAAACGGGTTGCGCTGTATAACACATAAAAATGAAGGTTATAAACCCACAAATGTGGGTTTTATGCAATACATGGATTTACAATACAGGGACCAGCAGACCAAAAACAACATGGCCACCATTTAGTGGTTGCTAAGGGGGGAAGCTGAGTCTAAGAGATGTAACTAAGCATTAGTAGGCAATCTGATGTAAATGAGTGTTAGGATACTGAATTCCACTGTCACATAGCAAATGAGCACATTCTGAGTAGTGTAAGAGATACATAAGGGGAGGAATAGAGTAGGAGATAGGTGACATCACAGGGGGGAATGGTAGAAAGAAATGCAGTTCATTGGAGGTCAGTGTTACATGACAGATGTCAGACACATATCATGGAAAGAGGAGTGCCACAAGATAAGCATGGGAAAGTCAAGAAATGGAAGGTGTACACTGTTACTTACACCAAAGTTTCTTGTTGGGTGTGCATGCGCACGTGTGCGCGCCATGAGGCACGGGTAGGACAGTGTGCACGCGTGTAGGGCAGACTGAGCATGTGGGAGCCTGTTGGCAGACTTGTAAGGCTGTTTGTGCTAGTGTGTGTGCGTGTGGGGCAGACTGAGCATGTGGGAGCCTGTTGGCAGACCTGTAAGGCTGTTTGCGCTAGTGTGCCCGCGTGTAGGGCAGACTGAGCATGTGGGAGCCTGTTGGCAGACTTGTAAGGCTGTTTGCGCTGGTGTGTGCGTGTTTTAACCCGAATAAGCAGATTCTGAACTGTGAAAGCATGTGTGCACGTGTGTAAGTCACTGTGAGCGTGTTTCTGCTGGTATGCACGTTGCTCCCCCCTGAGGAAACAGAAAGGAAAAAGGAAGCAACAGAATTAGTAGGAAGCTAGCAGGCAATACTGCTGGAGTTAGCAGGTGAAAACAATTAGAAGCAGGCAATTACACAGGCAGAATAGTAGCTCAGCCAAGCAATTAAAACTCTACAAAGAGCAGTGCAGGATGTTTCTCTCAAGAAACACTGCAAGACAGGAGTAAGCTATTAGAAGTGAAAACTGAAAAAGCTGAACTCAGAGCAGAAATGCTAGGGGCTGCCATAACTGTCATAAGGAGAAATAGGCGACTTGCTGAGGGTGGTGACAATGCAGATGGTGCCAGACAACCCACAGTGAGGAGACAGAGAAGAGTGTACAGGCCCAGGGTCACCTACCATGGGTTACATGAGCTGGAGATAGTAGAGCGCTATAGAGTGGACAGAGACCTCCTGCAGCAAATTGTCAAGCTGTGCAGGCCACACCTCATACACAGAACCAACAAAGGGGAACACGTAATGTAATAGAGCGTGTGTTTGGGCTGCTCAAGTCATGGTTCCGGTGTCTGAACACATCTGGTGGAGCCTTGCAGTACTCACCAACTACATGTACCCAAATTGTCATGGTATGTGCTATGCTACATAATATGATCTTGCGAAAACAGCTGCAGCAGGACCAGCATAGGGCCAGGCCAAACAGCCCCCCACCATTGCCAAGGCCATCACAGGCAGAGTGTGACTCGGAGGAGGAACAACCTGAGCCTGCCCCAGTAGGCAGAAGGAGGCGTGCCAAGTATGCCCTGGCCTTGGCAAAGAGGCAACACATAGCACATATACTGGCTCAGTAGGAACCCTGGGAATGATACCCCTCTCTGACTCACTCATATAATAACATGGATGCCTAAAATGACATAACCTGCTCTCAAACATGTACATGGAGTGTAATATGTGCATCCAACAGAGGCAGCCCTGCAGCACCACCTGAGGCATGAATGCCATGTGTTAAGTAATGTAACACCATGTAGTATATGCACACTTGAGAACCCTGACTAACATCCTACCCTCACCAAGCATGATGCCACAATAGACGATGGGATGATCAATTGCAATAATTGGCTGAAGTAATGCAGTTAGTCAAAGGGGGGCCAATGTGTGCCAGCCTGTGATGACATGCTGAGCATGACATGATGCTCCACCTGCTAGGGGTGGCGTGCACCTATCAGTCCAGGCCTCATGGATACTGGCAAAGGCTGTCATTACCCACAGCGTGCCCTGAATAGGTAAGGCTCAAAACACAAACCCACCTCCATAGGTACCACAAGGGATAAGAACCTAGATGTAATGCTACCCAATGCCAGAAGTCTAAACAGCAAGATGCATGCAGTGTAAATGCACCCAGTATGGAGAATGTTGATATCTGTCCTGTAACCAAAAACTGGGTCAAGGCTCACAACAGCACCCTAACACTACCAGGTTACACCTCATACTGTGCTGTACAGCCTCAAAACATGGAACAAGCTACAAAAGGAAGGTGACTAGCAATAATTGTCAAGGATAACCACACCCCCATGTTGGTACCACAACAAGAAGCAGCATGGACTAGCCATGGTCAAGTAACAGTGGCTAAAACTGCTTCCCAGTTTATAGCCTGCTACAGACTACTGTCCTAACACCAGGAATTGCACCTGGCTTATGTTGGAATACATGAATATATCAAGCCCCCCCAAACCACATTATATTGGTTGACTGAAAATACTCAGACATAGACTGGGAGCATTATACTAGCTCCAACACTGTAGGAGAAAAGTTCCTAGAATCCATAAACCAAAATGCCCAGGAACAACGTACCACTCCCACAAGAGGGGTAAGCATACTGGATGTGATAATCAGCAACATGGGTACTGGATGGCAAGATGAGAAGTGTATCCCTCATTGGTAAGACCAGACCATAGAGTAATCACACTGGATATACACATCCTGACCACAGTCCCTGGTCAGAAAACCACAGTGAAAAACATGTGTAAAGCATAAGTTGCACCCCTCCAAAATGATGTGGAATCCATTAAAGGCCCTGTGCAGGTGCAAAATATGGGCCACACCGCAGAACCTGTTATACAGGCATTCCATGAACACAGCCAGGAATGCTTGGATTATGCAATCACAAATAACAACAAGACACAATGCCATACACGCAGGCATCTGGCATGCTGGACTCCAGCCACTACCAAACCATGCAAGAGAATGAGGAAGCTACTACATGATAGAGCAAACATAAAATGAAGTAATCACTGATCAGTAGTATTGCAATAAAATATGTCCACACATACAATCCACTAAGGCCAGCTACAACAAGTAGAATCTGTGAATCCTGAGGCAATGTTGCATCTGCCGCAAGTACACAGACAACCCTCAACTTCCCCCAAGAAATACAAATATATGTGAGAGATGCAACCATTTATCCAAACCGGAGGCTGAGCTCCCTCAACTCAGTACTGTCAAAACTAGTCAGGAGGAGAAGGTAACCCCACACACCACAAACCCAGTCCCACATAGACCTGTCACAACTGCAAACCAAACACATAAACACAGAAAAACATTCCTGGAGGCCCTAATTACAAACACACCACACCAACAGAGACCTCCAAAGCAGACCCCCAAGCAACCTCAACCACCAAACATAGCACATGCAACACATAGTACACAAAGCTGGTGTGCCAAACAGTCACAGGCCAGAAGGAGAAACAACATGCTTGATACAGTTGTAATAGGTGACTCTATAGGCAGACACACTGCTGTCCCAGTCACCAGACTGAACAAGGGAAAGGGTACAGTAAGCTGCCTGTAGGCTGCTACAATATGCCACATAACACAAGTATGCAGGTCACCCCAAAGCAAGTAGAAATATGATGCAGTCATTGTCCATGCTGGTGTGAATGACCTGAGATAGTCCCTGGACTACATGAAAAGAGACATGGATGAGCTCTCTGAGTATGTACTCCAGGCCAGTATGACACTGGCCGTTTGCAGCATCCTACCCTCACCAAGAATGATGCCACAGTACAAACACAGAATGATGAGCTTTAACAAGTGGTACAATTACTGCTGTCATTCCAAGAGGATCTAATGTCTGTCTGCTTGGGATGTCATGCATGACAAGCCATGCTGCTGTTCCAGGGATGGCTTGCACCTGTTACCCCTGGGTGTCTAGATATTGGATAAGGCTTTTGCCACCTCCATAGAGCCGTATGTAGGCAAGGCTGAAAAGACTAACCCACCACCCTAGAAAACATAAGTGGTAAGAAACATAAGGGCAATGCTGACCAATGCCAGACATGTAAACCGCAATATGCATGCTCCTGAGGCCCTCTCCAGTATGGAGAACATCGATGTCTGTGCAGTGACAGAAACCTGCTGCAAGCCTACTGACAGCACACCAGCACTACCAGGTTATACCTCATATCATGTGTTATGGCCCCAAAACCTGGACCAAAACATAAAAGGAGGGGGAGTATCCATATTCAGCACAGACACCCTTACGTCCAGGTAACTGACAATGCATGAAGCATCGGAGACCACCCATGTGCACCTAACCATAGGCAAAACTGCTGTACAGTCTGTAGCATGCTACAGACCACACTCTCAGACACAGGAACCCCACCCAGACATCCTGAAGACACTGGACAGTATGAATGTCCCACCAAATACCAAACAAGGTACTCACAAATTACCACATAGGTGGTAAACCATTATGTATGGAAGGAGTAATCAGGGACCTAGGGACACAAGTGGACAGTAACCTGTTATGTGACGCTCACATTGCCAATGTGGCTAGGAAGACTGTCTATATTGGACACCGGATCATGAAAGGATTCACATCTACGTCAACCGAGGTCATTGTGCCCCTGTATTGTTCTCTTATCAGACCCATAATCTAGTACAATGCCTCATTTGGGATGTACCTTACCTGACACCTGCAGCGGTTAGATAGACCTCAAAGGTACCTCACCAAGAGGATAAAGGGTCTCAAATATATGTCATATGCTGCCTGGCTGTAGACACCCCAGCTGAATGCAGTCACATACTGCCTACACAGAGGCGTTGTATGTCTGTTGTGCAAGGCCATGTCCAACACAGGAGTAATGGACATGCTCCATCCCAGAAAAATCAAAGCCATTGGAGCTGTGAGAGTGACAGATGTCAACCTCAACACATAATGAAATAGGATGTGCTGGAGGGACAGATACATAACCCAGAGGCTCACCACATCCTGGAACAGAATCCCACTCCATGTTAGGCAGAGCCCCTCACTGACACTCCTCAACAGGAATATTGCCAAGTGGATGGATGATCGTAGATGTACACTGGGGGTCTTCACTGTGTCACGTCCAGACAGAGGCACAGTAAAGTAAATCATAAATGGCCATAATATTCACATAGCAAGGGGCGGTGAAAGACACACACACTCTGGCTAGGCTTACAAATGCCCTAGGGTGGATAGCTTAGTATGAACCTATGAACCTATGAAGATACAAATTGTACAGGACACTAAGGATAATCTCAAGGCTTACTCAGCTGATGGTAGGAACCATTTTGGGAATTCATAGATATGCTCTGAATCACACAAATATTACAAACAACATAGCAAACGCACACACATATTGCCAACATACAACCTGACAGGTGCAGTGCAAACCCCCCCCCCCCCAGAATGCAAAATATCTATCCCAGCAGACTGCTGGCCCCTGACATTGCAGATGCTGAGGTAACAGCCAACATCTACAAAGCAAAACACACAGCAGCAATGGTATGAGATGGTGTCCTGGGCTGAGTCCAACATGGACTCCAAGAAGAATGGAATGCCAAATCACACTACTGCTCAATGTCAGCCTAACCACAGGATATGTACCCAAAGAGCAGTGTACAACAACAGTGGTCCTTCTCAACAAAGGTGTTGCCTGAATGGATACTGCAAACTACCACCCCAGAATCCTGACAAGCTTGGTCTGCACAGCTATGGAAAGGATCAGCATGTACCGCAGACATAAAGATATTGGGGACCTACTGACACTGGACCCTACCCAGTGTGGCTTTCTTAAGTGCAGATCCTGCCCCTAAACATGTTTGACTCATTTGGAACAGTCATTAAGGTCATTGATGAGGGCAATGTGGTCCACACAGCGTAGCTGGACCTTGCAAATGCTTCCATACAATACCCTACGTGTTCATTATAGATATGCTCACCAGCTTAAATATAAACCCCTATGTCAGTAGAGGGGTTGCAAACCAAACCAAGGACAGAACTGACATGGTCAGACATGCTGCAGCCATGTCAGACTACAAAGCAGATATAAGTGGCATCCCACAAGGCTTGGTTCTGGGACCTCCCTCGTTTGGTATATATGTCCCATAGGTACAGGCCAACATGGAAGGACTGTGTCTGAACATGTATGCAGAGGACTACAAACTGCCCACCATATCTGACCCTCCAGCTGACACAAGCATCCCACAAAAGGGCCACATAGAAACAGACAACTGGTGCCATAGCCATGTCAGCAAGCTAATTGCAGAAACGTGTATAGTCAACCCCCATGGATATACAGTAAGTGCCCACCACTTACCACATGGGTGTTAACCCATTACGTACCTAACATGTAATGAGAGACCTGGGGACACAAGGTGATAGATATCCTGCATTGGACAAACATGTGGCTGTAGTGTTCACAGAAACATACCATATACCCACCTAATCATGAAGGTTGTCAGATCTAGATAAGGGGAGGTCATTGTGGCTCTGCAGTCATCCATCATCAGCATTACAATTGACTACAATAGCCCCTGTGGGATGTACCTCAGCAGACACCTCCATCAACTGTAAAGTCCCCAACAGTACCTCACCAGGAGTATCAAAGAGTTTGAACAGATGCCATGTGTTGCCTGATTAAACAAACTGCAGCTCCACACACTGCCATACTGCCCACCCAGAGGCAAGCTGTGCCTGATGCATAAAGCCATGTCCAAGCTGGAATCAATGAACATGCTGCACCTTGTACAATCTGAATGGCAGTGAGCTATGCACATGAGAGACCTGAACCCCAGCACTGACATACATAGGACAAGCTGTACTGCATGATCCATAACACAGAAGCCACCCCCACTCATGAGTAAACTCCCAGTACAGGTTATCCATAGAGTCACTCATCGATTCACCTCAAGAGGAATCGTGATGAGCGGATGGGAGATGGTAGGTTTACCCTGGGTATCACTGTTATGTCACAGGTAGACGGAGGCACAGTATACTAACCATGACATATGTTATGGCAAACTCCACTTACAATGTGTGTCGAAGGACAAACACACTCTCCGACTAGCATTAGAAATGGCCTAGGGCACATCGCTACTGTTTGCCAATGTACGCCTATGTTGTGCAATACACTACCAATGTTGAACAAGCCTGGTATAAGTAGTTCATATCTGAACATAATGCAACATGTGTAGATGTGCACAACTGGCCCCTAACCAGGCTGTTGTGCTCACTATGGAAATGTAAAGCAGTGATAGGACTAAAGCCCAGTATACTGTCCACCACAGTGAAAGTACTGAACCAGTACACTATACGGTACTACAGTGTTAGGTCCGTATGAAAGGATGTTGACAACTGTATGCAAAGTATCCCATGCAAACACTGCAGGCACAGTATAATCCCTGTTGTGTTCACACACAAAGCAGTTGGACAGTAACTACACAACATGACACAGAACACACAACCATAAACGGGAGATATTGTTGAAGTTCACACACATCCACAAATGTGGTGGGCTGCAGAGTTCAACATATGGAAAGCACACACTGGGCATGCTCGCACACTGATAAATGAGACATATGTCAGACAACATGCCATGGGAAGGCTGAACTGGGCATGCTCACACACTTAGGCCAAATCACAGTTTAGCAGTTGGCCACACATATCTGGTATGTGCACGTGTTATTCCTGGAACCAACCACATTACAGCAATCTGCCCAGTGCACACAGTTAAATGACTACAGAGACATATGTGATATAGTGGATCCCTCCCATATGCAAACATCTTCCACAGATACACACGTTGTTCATACAAACAGGGAATGCTATGGCAATGAAGACCTGCAAACAGTCTATCAGCAACAAATAATGTGCATCTGACAATTAAACATATGGGTATAGAGGTCAACACTAGGCTGTTTGCCCTAGGGAATGACAGCTTAGCCAGAGTGTGCTTGGCGTTTGCCTCCCCAGTACAGTAGGCTACTGTGCCACTGTAAAGTAGGTCACATAAGGCATCGTGTGAGGCTAGTGTGCTGTGCCTCTGTCAAGCAGGGACACAGTGGAGATCCCAGGGTTTGAATGTGCTAAGCCACATCCATGTTGTTGGTGTGTGCTGGAAGAGGGTTGCTGAGGACCTCTAACAGTAAGTGGGCATCAATAACAGACTGAGGGGAGCCTTATCTGCATTGTCTGGACAATTTCACTGTCAACACTGTGTCATGATGATTATGTGGGATTGAAGTGTCATGCCGGTACTGTTCAGAGATGTCCTCCCTCTGTGGGCTACTGCTCTGCAATGTATTAGCTCACTCTGTCTGTTGGACAGCTCATATATGGCTGGTGTACACCTGACAGGTGTCCTGTTGTGGAGCAGTCATGGGTATATTTGGGATAGCATGATCAATGCAAACCTTCCACATGCTTATAGAATGCAATTGTCAAGGATTATGCAGAGTGGCCAGTATACTCCCACAGCATGGATCCTTTGAAGTCTTCCACCCCAGTCTTCACAAGTGTAAAGTCTGCTTGTGATAAATACAGTTTGTTTGCAGTGACAACCTTGCCTGGGGGTGGGGATGGGATATGGATGTCCAGGGAAAGGTGGGTATGGTCAGATATCAACAATGGTGGTCTACCTCTGGTGTGGAACAGTGAGTACCTATGTTGCAGATGGTCAGGTGCAATATGTATTCCCCCATGTGGCTGTGGTGAGTGGTTCTGCCATAGCACATGGACTCAGAAATTGTAGTGGCTGTAGAGTAATGTTGTAGAGGCCTGAGTAGTTCCCACACACAATATGCCTGTACCTGACGTTAACAACTGGAATGGTGTATGTGAACACCTGCATATCCTGGCACTGTTCCCAGGGAAGCAAAGTGTGTGTCCTGGATGTGGGAGGGGTATTCTGGACTGGTTGTGTTATGTGTTACAGGTCCTGTGGTCACGAAGCATGGTATAGAACATAACCTGCCAGTGCGATGTGCATATCTGACCCTGAAGTAGGTGGCTGCAAATGCATATATATGCTATCCCCCACCTGACAGGTAGTACTAGATGTACATACCTCTGTAGAAATAATGATGTCAGCACCCTATAAATACTGCAGGTGCAGAGCAGATGCCCAGTAATTCGGATATCGCGCTCTGCTAATGCGTCTCCCTCAAGTCTCATAATATAGTTAGGTAGGGGTTTGAACCCTGCAAATGCTCAGTGTGTGTGTGGGTGAGCAGGCTTGTTGTGTGTTCAAGTCTGTGTGAGGGGAATGTCCCTTTTGGCAACTGGGAAAACACATTACAGGATGCACCTTCCCCTTTCTAAACACTGATGATGTCAGCACCCTATAAGTACAGCAGGAGAAGGGAAACCTCCTAGTAATGTGAATAGCGTGCTCTGCTAATGCATCCGTCTCAAGTGTCATAACATAGTTAGGTAGGGGGTTGAATCCTGTAAATGCCCAGTGTGTGTGGAGGGGGGTTAGTGTGTGTGCAAGTCTGTATGACAGAAATGTCCCTTTTGGCAACTAGGAGAACACACTACAGGATGTACATTCCCCTTTCTAAACACTGATGATGTCAGCACCCTATAAGTATAGCAGGAGAAGGGAAACCTCCCAGTAATGCAAATAGCGCGCTCTGCTAATGCATCCATCTCGAATGTCATAACATAGTTAGGTAGGGGATTTAATCCTGCAAATGCCCAGTGTGTGTGTGGAGGGGGGGGGGGTTATTGTGTGTGCAAGTCTGTATGAAAGAAATGTCCCTTTTGGCAACTAGGAGAACACACTACAGGATGTTCATTCCCCTTTCTAAACACTGATGATGTCAGCACCCTATAAGTACAGCCGGAGAAGAAAAACCTCCTAGTAATTTGAATAGCGCGCTCTGCTAATGTGTCTCTTTCAAGTGTCATAACATAGTTAGATAGGGGTTTGAATCCTGCAAGTGTGTGTGTGTGTGGATGAGAGGAGTATGTGTGTTTGCAAGTCTGTATGAAAGATATGTGCTTTTTGGCAATTAGGAGAACACACTACATGATGAACATTACCCTTTCCAAACACTGATGATGTCAGCACCCTATAAGTACAGCCGGAGAAGAGGAACCTCCCAGTAATTTGAATAGTGCGCTTCGCTAACGCGTCTCTCTCACACGTCATAACATAGTTAGGTAGGGGTATAAATCCTGGAAATGGCAAGTGTGTGTGGGGGGTAGTAGGGTGTGTGTAATTGCAAGTGTGAAAGAACAGTTCTTTTTGGCAACTACTACAATACACCAGATGCTGCATATTCCCCCAGTAAACACAGGTAATGTCACCACACTATCAGTACAGCCAAACAGGGCTAATCACCCAGTAATGCCAATAGTGCGCTCCGCTACTGGGTCTATTACTACTGTCAGAGCACAGATAGGTATTTTTTGGAAACCCACAACTGCCACATGTGTTTGTGTCACACAAAATTCCCATGTGTGGGTTGTTGTTCATAACAATGCATGACATTGCTTAAACCAGCAATGGCAATGCACACATGATGTATGTGTGTGACACATACACATATATACCTGTGACCTTCAATAGTTACCATGTCTGACACGTGCCTCAAGTGAATAAATGGTATTTGCACTGCATAACATTATGACTGTGTCTTACTGTGCAGGGGCTGCATGCGGTATGTGTATATACAGTGTGAGTTGTATATGATACCATCCTAACAGCGGGGGATACACATCTGGTCTGGGCCATATAGTCTACATGTAGTCGATGAACAGGTGCTGCATGTTCCCACCTGTTGTGGGAGTGGTAACATGTTGTTCCACTGCAATTCAGTGACTACATGCTGGGAACCTTTCAGCTAGTGTGTTGTAGCTACAGTAATGCTCACACACAATGTTCGGCTGGATGCAGTCCAGCCATATAAAGACATATCTAGAGACCGTCATATTCCCAGTGTTGTTAGGGAGGACAGGTGGGTTTCCTGTGTATGGGAGGGTTGTGTGTGCCAGGCTATTAACCAGAAGGCAGTCCAACACACTGTTAGCTGCACATGGATAGGCCCTGATGCTTTGTGCTGTGCCAACAACCTGGAGGTGTGTGTATCTGTGGTGCCTTGAGATGCCTCCCCCCTGTTCATGTGTGGTACATGTGTAGGGGACGACAGGCATGGTATGAGGTATAACCTGGCAGTGATGGATTGCACCTGTGAGCCGTGAATCAGGAATCTGTTACTGCACAGATATTGTAGTTTACTGTGCTGAGGACAGTGTCCAGTGCATGCATCTTGCGGTGTACACTGCTGGTGTTGTGTAGCATTACTGTTAGTGTCCTATCCCGTGTGATACCTGCCGAGGTGGCTATGTAATCTGTGCCCTGCAGCAAAAGGCACTATGTGTGTATCAAGAGGCTTCGCCAATATACAATGGCCCATGGGTGACACGTGCAAGCTGCCCCTCGCAAATCATTGTGGCTTCCCTAGCATGTAACCACATGCTGACAGCCATTGGATACCCTATGAATGACATTGGAGATTGAGCAGAATGCAGACATAGAACACCCTTCCTACATATTGTGGTAGCATACCTGGTGAGGGTATGATGGCAACCAAGGTCAGGCTCATACCAGCCCATGTCACATGCTGAGAGAGCCCTTCTATGTTCCCTATCATGTAGTCCAGGGAGGTATGTCTCAGGTCATCCATAGTGGCATGGACAATGACTGAGTCATATGTGTCCATGCCTCTGACTGACCTGTATGCATGTGTTATGTGGTGGACCATAGTGCCCCACGGGCATATCACTGTGACCTTCACCATGTACAGCCTGTCGAGCGGGACCCCACTGCACCGGCAAAGAGAGGTACCTGACACATCTGTAGCAGGTGTGTTGTGTAGCCCTACAGGCTGTGAGTGGCACATGGGATGTGTGTGCCATGTGTGGCATGTGCTCTGTTCTGACTTAATGTATGCCTGTGTGCCAGCTGCGGAGGTGTGTGATGCTCAGGCAGGATGCTATTCTGAGGCTCCAAGTATGCCCCGGTGTGTTTGGATTGCTGTCAGTGCAGGTCTATGTCAGACTGGTATTGTAGTCACTGTAGTATGTCATGCCACCTGACAGGGTATGGCAGTACTGGGTTCAGAGTGCTCAGTCCCCAGATTGGCTATGTGGTTGCATCTCACACATGTGTTGTACGTTCCTGGCCAGGGGAGAGGGTTGACTGCATACATGTGGCAGCTGTGACATTGCCACATGACTCACATATACCACAACTGGACCATAGAGGTGATTCACAGGTTACCTTTGCACATGCTACCATAGTAATGTGATTGCCATGGTGATTACCAACACATAGGGCCAATGGGGAACAACATACTGAAGGTGAGTATGTGTGGGTGTACTGCTACTGATTTCATAGCGCTGGCATTTATGACTGCACACTCGGGTAAATGCCAGGTAAGTCATATGCAATGTGTCACAGGCAACGTACATGCGAACAGGACAGACAGTGACATTCTGTCAAGTGAGACATTGACATACGTACAGTACGCTATGCAGATGTCACTAGGAATCCACAGACGCTCTGTAAATCTGCATTGCAGGTGGAATCAGTGTTCCAGGGAACCTCAAGCAAACATGCATGCAAACAAAGCTACAGTAAGCAGGGCTGGAAGTAGTCCATTGTACAACAAAGAAGGGGTACCACTTCCAGTAGGTAACAGTGCAAATATGCAGGCACTATAAACATGTACCCAGGAATGCACAGCTCAGATGTCCATGGTAAAACTGATATTATTTAATATTTAATTTAATTTAAATTAAATTGGTACTGCACACATATCAACATGCGCAAATATCCACATTGCATAGTCGTTGTGGGCAACATGCCACCATTAGTGTACATGTCCATCATTGCGTATCACTACTTGCATTACCTTCTCCCCTGTGCTACCTATGTATGTGGCTATCTGTTGACATCCTTACCACCGGTATGCATTAATGTGCAGCTGTTACACTATGGTACTTACTATGGGTGTAGATAACAATTCAGGACAGTCATACAGTTACTGCATCAGGCATGCTGGGATATACACACAATCATATCAGCACACTGTACTGTTACCAACATGATATAAGTAATACACTTCTATGTAGTCACCCTGTGCATCAGCAACATGTTAACCTGTTCCTGCACTGATGTTGGAGATTGCAGGAGGTGGCACAGTTTCATCATATGCACAGGGTGTGAACTATGTATGCCTGAGTCTGCCACTGATACCACCAATTGACATGTATGTGTATGTGTGTTGGTGAGGGACAGCAGTACAGGGTGGGGCACTTTTGGTGCAGTGTGTGCGTGTATGTGGTAGCCCTAGGTGTTAACATTTCGCATGTGTGTATGCATGCACACAGTTTCACCTCATGGCTGCCATATACTGGAGTTTGTGGACAGCCACAGACTGCACCTGGCAAGTCATACAGATCAGTGTCTGTGGCCACGGACACGGTACCTGTGCCTGGCAGGGGTGCTACGGACCGTATCCGGTACTAAGCCAGACTGGGTACTGTCATCAGAAGCGGGTGTTTGTTGACTGGACACAGGTCCCTGTTGGGACTGTCCAGAGCCACGTGCATGTGGTCTCCTGGGGCGATCTGATGACAGCACAGACCCAGCATTGCTGGGGCTGCTGCTGGCACTATGGGGGCATCTGCGGGCCTGTTGTCATCCGCACCGACTGCCAGCTGCTGCTGTTGTTGGCATACGGCCACGTCGACGCCGCAACCGTACACCATTGCCCTGGCTCATGGACATGTAGTTGTGGAACTGCTGTAATATGTCCCCACAACGTCTGTCTATGACATCATTGAAATTACGGATAGCATCCGCGATGTCACGCATACTGTCAGTCATGGATGTGCGACATGCTCTCAGCTCTCTCAGACCCTGTCTGGTGTACCTTTCCATATGTGACTGTGCCTGCATGACAGCCCGAAACATAGCTGAGGCTGACAGACCTCTTTGGGTACGTGTGCCAGAGGCAGTACGCCCACGGATGCTCCCACGAGAACCCATGGGCAACTGTCTGTGTGGTACCATCTCGGGACCCTGCCCATGGCTGCTGTGTGGGGAAGCATGTGCCACAGATACCACATTACCCTGGTCAATGCCCACTGTATCCTGTCCATCACCTAGGGACATTGGTGACATAGGATGTACTGGCAGGATGACTGTGCGCAATGATGGGGTTGACAGCTGTGTACAGTCAATTGGCTGACCAATGACGGACCCTGACACACCTTCCTGTGCCATTACACAGATATCATTATCAGTACCTGTGGCACCAGATTCAGGTTCCCTGCTGCAGGACACCAGAACAGCACCAGAACCTGTGGGAGGAAGACAAGAAACACAGTTTACAATGTCTACACAATGTTGCCAGTGATGCACACATGCACACATCCACACGTGGACACATGCACACATGTACACGTGCACACATGGACACATGCACACATGCACACATGGACACACGCACACATGCACACATGCACACCCCACAGTATACACACAGAGCACTACTGAGGTACACTATTATTACTAGCACTATCAGGACTATTATAGGTATTGTTAAAACACACTCATCAGCATGGCTGGGCTGCCTTGCTGTAACACCGGAGGGACCTGCAGAAATGAGGGGATTAGTGTCAGTGGGCACAACTGTGCCATTGATACTGTGTTTGATACAGTTCAGTAGTACAACAGTTGCCTTTTACATGTCAGCTGCTGATATTGGCAATATCACACCTGCACAATTACATACTATGTTGACAGCTACATACCAAGGACACACCTTACACATGCATAAACTAACAGTGTACAGAACAGTCAAGTGTACATATGGCATATTACCTGCATGCTCCATGTCGTGTGGCTGTGTGGCTCCAGCCTCCATCATAATGCAGGTGTGTTGCTGTTGATGTTCCTGGGCTGGAGCCACAACACTTAGGAGTATCCCCTCCAGTCTGGTGTGGGGGGGATGTGTGGCCACCCCACCTCCTGTGGCAACCTGTTGCCTGTGGATATCCGACGCATGCTGATGGACATTACTGATTAAATCACTGCAGTGATGTTGTACCTGCTCATATGTCCTATTATGCATGCCAATGTCATTTACCCTACGGACAAGGTCTTGCCACAGTGCAGCCCTCTCCTGCTGATTCTGGCTGGTGCGGGAAAACAGTATGTCATAATCCCGCACCAGGCTCTGGTGTATCGCTTCATCTTCTGCAGCAGAGTAGGCAGGATTTCGCTGATGCGCCATGTCCCTGAAAGAGAACACAAACAGGATATCAGCAAACTATGTCAGCAAAATATGGCACACATACTATACATGATACTCAACTGTAGTGATATACTACTACTCCCATATGTAGCACGTGTGTGTCTCTTGGTGGATACACATGCACATGGCCAAATATCAGTGCTCAGCCGACACCTGTGTAACAATACCTGCCACATTCCATACAACATAGTACCAAGCCCCGTCAGTCAGCACACTGAGACAGATCCAATGCACCACCTCACTCTGGGGGTTCATAACAAGGTACTGTATGTGGAACGTCATCCACTAGTGTGATCTGGACACAAGATAATCGGCCTGGATATACATATCCCACCACCACCACCAGCACAGTAGAGTACTTTGAAATATATGTGAATAGACAGATTTTCACTTGTTAGGACTGAGATGGTATCCATGAAGCCCACTGGGCCAGTGGAAGCCACAACCCACAATGCTGACCCCTTTGCAATTGCTTCCCATGGACATCCCCAAGACTGCATGGAACATGCACACACAATTCTTACCCAGACCCTATGCACAAAGGATAAGCATCCTGTCTGGTGGACCCCAGCCAAAAACAAATTGTATAACGATAGAAGGAGGCGACTGCAGGACAGAGCAGAATCACATAAAGGGAAGGCATCTGTGGTCGCCACTAGTAATAAGCCAAGTTCTCTCATAACAACATCCAAGGCCAACTCTGAGAGAGAAATGGCCAAGGACACTAAAGATAACCACAAGGCCTTCTTCAGTTTTGTTAGAAACATGGAGCAAAAGCCTCAGATATGCTTAGAGTTAGTACACAACTACATAAAATTCACTGAACCCACAGATATTGGCAACATTCTGGCAGACAGGTTCAATGCAAATATCCCCCTCCCTCTCCCCCAAAAGAAGAAATACTTATTACAGCTGAATGTAACCTCCCTGTCATCTCAGATGTCCAGGTGAGGGCCGCCCTCAGCAAAGCAGAACACACAGCATCAATGTGACCTGATGGTATCCCTGGATGTGTACTACGTGAACTCCAAGAGGAGCTACAACCACATATAAAACTGATATTTAACCTTAGCCTTACTACGGGATATGTACCTGAACCCTGGCGTACAGCAACAGTGGTCCCACTCCACAAAGGAGGCACCTCTACTGACCCGGGGAACTACCGCCCCATAAGCTTAACCAGCCTGGTCTGCAATGCTATGGAAAGATTCATTATGAAACTCATATACAGTGATATTGGGGGCCTACAGACACTTGATCCCACCCAGTTTGGCTTTGTGAAGGTCTGATCCTGCCTTTTGAACCTGGTTGACTTTTTCAAAACAGTCACTACAGCCATTGATGAGGGCAAAGCAGTCCATACAGCCTACCTGGACTTGACTAAGGCCTTCAACACAATACTCCACTCAGGCATCATAGACAAGCTCATCAGCTTAAATGTTAATACATATGTCACATGATGGGTTCCAAACTGGTTGAACAACAGAATCCATAAAGTCAACATTGCGGGAGCCATGTCAGACTCAAAGCCAGTCACAAGTGGTATCCCACAGGGCTCTGTCCTAGGACCCCTGTTGTTTGGCATTTACTTCTCAGCTGTGAAAGCAAACATGGGCGGGTTGTGGATGACAACGTTCCCAGATGACTGCAAACTAGGCACCATAGTCGATACACCAGCTGACACACACATCCTACAGACAGGCCTCACTGAAACGGACAACTGGTGCCAGAATCATGGCCTAACACTGAATGGCATGAAATGTATAGTCATCCCCTTTGGGTAAAACAACGTGCACACAACTTATCACATAGACATACATATAGATACGGACCAATAACACATATGGAGGGTTCACAGTATGTAGACTATTAAATTGTTACTTTACATTACCTGTGTTTGTCACAGCTGGTTGCGTTACCATTAGTATAGGTTCCTGCTGCTGCTAGCCCAGCTTGATACTGTCACTGATGACAGCTTCAACTTAGTTTTTCTTAAGTGTAGTTTTTGTTTGTGTTTTTATTTCCTTTTTTTCTTTCTTTCTCTCTCTCTCTCTCCAGACGGTGCAATGAAAGTATTGCATGTGTGGACTGGGAGTACAGGATGCTTTTGTAGGTATCTGCATATGTCCATGTGATGGCCTCTGCACCTATTGTTAGCCAGCATTTGCTGATTGCATGCAGCCAGTTGTGTACTGATTGCAGTTCTCACTGTGATTTCAGGACAGTGCTATAAAAGGGTATGTGAGATAGGCGTTGCCCTTTCAGATTGTAAGGGCGGGGACCATGCTGGTATGCTGTGGACACTGTTCTGTGAGTGTAAAGGTTAGTATCTCTCTCATAATTCAGGCTGTGTTGTAGATTAATATTTCTCCATTCATCTCTCCTGTTTCCTGTACTAAGTGTGTATGCACACTGACACCTACAACTATATATATATATATATATATATATATATATATATATATATATATATATATATATATATATATATATATATATATATATATATATATATATATATATATACATATATTTATATATATATAATAATAACTGACATTATTACCTACTAGCTACCAACTAGCGTGGCTGTTTCTGTTCACACACTACTATTATAGAAATCCACTAGATTTGACAGTAAATATACATGACATGCTTTGTGTACTATACATCCTATATTCCCTTTACATTAATTTCTACTATTACATGATATATTTATTGTAGCACAATGTTCTTATATAACAGTCATGGCTTAGTGGTAAGTCATGCAGACTACTGTTTCCAAGGTCCTGGGTTCAGGACTGACAGTGGGATTTTATTTTGCTTTTGAACTGACTACAGGACCTGTCATTCAGAGTGACTAAGGCACTTTTAAGCAGTTGTAACTGGGTTAGCGCTGGTTTGCGTGGAGCTCCCGCATGCGCACTTGCGTTCAGCTCTGCGCGCACCCGCTTACAACCGCTTAAAAGTGCTTACGCGTGCGCACACCCGCACTATTTTCTTTGAAAGAAATGAAAATGGGGAGACAGGAAAGTGGTGAAAAAGGGGTCACAAAGAGGGTAAGACAGTAGGGAAACAAGCTTGGGTTTTGCAGGAGGGATGTAGGTAAGGCCCATAGCTGCCCATTTCTTCATCAGCAACAGCTGTGCATATGTTTGTAATTTGGTGTGACATTTGATACCTTCCACCCCTGAGAGAGGTGTAAGGACAACAATAATACTTGTTGTACAGCCAATTGTAATTGACAGTTTCCATGTCCAGCAGACATGTGTGCGAAATGGGCAGCTATGTATAGGCGTAATTTTTGTGGGTACAGAGTGCCCTTTTTTTTTTTTTCAGGTGAGAGTGGTATGTCAGGTAAAGGAAGTCGGTATATCTGGGGAGGTAGGTTGGGTAGGTCAACAGACAAGACAAACAAGATGCATACAGGGGCGGTGTATGACACGTGTGGGGGGGTTACACAATTGACGGGGATGGATGTTTGGATATCCAGAGCCCATGAGCCCACAGATGGCAACAGTGGAACTGATATCCACACCCATGGGCAGTTGCCACTGTACCTTCACTGCCCAGGACGGGGCTGTGCTGGGGGCTGTGTAGGCCGGGCAACAGGCATGCCCATTAGTTGTGCCACCTGTGCCTTAAGCTGGCATAGGGGCCCAAGAACAGATTCCTGGATCTCCCTACGCACCACAGTCCGGATGCTATGGAGGGTGAGTGGTGGTTCTCCTCTGGCCACACTTGCAGAGGGGGGACAAGCCCCATCCTGCAGCGCTTCCACCCGCAGGTGGCACAGGGCCACCAGAGGAGGGTCCGGACTAGGCACTACTGCCAGGTGCACTTGCCAGCTGAGGTGGGAGAGGTGGGTCCGCTGGAACCCGCCTTCCCTGTCGTCCTATGTTTTGCATTATGCCATGACAGTTTGGGTTAGTAACATACAATACCATTCGCAATTAGTTGTAACAGCATGCATTAGTATTCCCATTAACCAAACACCCAGATATTCACACCATTGAACAGCGAGCATAACACATGCATAATTTGAACAGCAATACACAGTCCAACAACATGCAGGGTTGATTGATGGCAACAGGCCATCAGGTTTGGATGTATGAACAGGGCAGATGCATCAACGTACATGCAAATATGTATGACCCAACAGGACAAATGTCCAGGGTGTTAATTGTGATTGCACATACCAATTTCACGTGGAATGGATTATATGTGGTTATAGGGTAGGGTGAAGAAAATATAATTAACACCTTCAAATACCAATACATATGCTGTACATTTCTAATAGCTGCAGATATATACACACTACTGTTCTACCTACAGTTTCCTATGTGATAACTACTTCAAGTTGGTGATAGGACTGTTACTGCTACATCAATATACATTTTCATTTTTATTCATACACGTTCATATCTGGCTTTGTTCAGCTACATCATCCTGCTACATTTGCTTTATATAGCTATAGACCACTGTGGATGTTTGGTATTTCAGACAATCATACTATCTGCATATTGCAGACTGAGAGCAACATATCCAGATTTTGGGATACACATTCCAGCTGCAGGAACATTTTGAACACATTTTGCAGTTTGGTTCTGCTTGTCACATTCATTTCATTCTGTACTAATTGCAGTATACTTTATTCAGGAGTTATTACTACTTTATTGGTGGATTCATAACTCTTTCTCACACTCTCTCACTTGTTTTAATTTTACAATTCAGGATGGTACTTACTTCTAGGCTTTATTGACATGTTTTACCTGTAGTTATTACAATCCTTTCCAACAGTCTCAGTTCTGTCATGTTTCAGTATTTCAACAGGGATATATTTCACACATGTGATTTGCTCATCTTCTGCAGCTGTACTTTTCAGCCTGCTACAGGTTGTGTACTATTATATTACAGGTGGGGCATCTTTATTTCAGACTTTATTTCAGACATTTTCATTTTTCTGTTTGGATTACAGACTGCAACACACTTTTGTAATCAAGCAATACTTGCAAACACTCTTACACTGTTACTTGCACATTTTATAACTTAGTGACTACATTGCACTCTTTTGCCAACTGTCATACTTTTATATATATTTACAGTTACAGGGAGAGGATTACTGACCTGCCTGGTGGTGCAACAGCACCAGCCTATCGCCATAGGCTCTGCGGTTCACAGAACGGACACCTGCAGCTGTAATATAAATAAAGTAATATTGGAATACACATCTCCATAATATGAGCTAGGTTAATTTCTTACATACATAATTAAATGTAACTTACGCAGTAGTGGGGCGTTGGGCATTTGCCGGGCCTCCTGGATCCAAAGGTTCAGTTGGTCCTGCTTACATCTCTTCAGATCCGCATGG
>NC_056731.1:16243602-16324049 GCF_019279795.1 Protopterus annectens
ACATAAATTTGGCTCAGTCAGGGAAACAGAAGTAGCTCTGTTACATAAGGTGTGTTTGGATGACAGTGCTTCACAGTCCTGCCATTCTATTTTAATGGCATGAGAAAACAACACCACTTCCTTATGTCTAGCATGACTCCTATAAAGAGGACTTGAAATCTATTCTGGGAAGAAGAAAACACGCAAGACCACAGATCCAGCAATAGAATAGTTGATGAAGTTCTGTTGTGCCTAATAAAGGAACAAAAGTGCTTATTCAACTGGATTGGTGGTTGGGGTGTCCTTCTTGGAGTAAGAATCCATCTTGTGTGTTTTTATTTGGAAATTATTTGCTGTTTAGTATTCTGGGAAGTAGGAATGAAAGCAAGAAAACAATATCACATTACCAAGGCAGGCCCCATCATCCGCCATTTTGAGGGAAACACATTCAAATTGTAAAAGAAGCACTCAGAGTGATTTTGAGGGTTTAAAGCATCTCAGAAAACAAAAATACAATGAAAAAAACATGGTGGAATTTTCCTCTGAATAAAATGTATACATCTTAGTTTTGAACACAATCCCAAATCTCCGTTAACTGAATGGATAGGTCAGAAGAGGTATGATACATTTCAACCTCTTAGAGCAAGAAATCTGGACAAAGCCATAAATAATGGTGGCATAAAAACCCAAAAAATAAAGATGATTTTTAAATATTGTTCATACAAAATTAGAAAGTTGGTAGAACAACAGGTTTTGCATTAGCATGAATCTTCTGATGGGTATGAAGGCTGAAATGTAAATGTCTTTCACTGCGCTTTGACTTCAGTCCTCATTTATTTGCCAGTGATTTGACAGAAAACAGCAATTTTATGATAAACATACCAAAAATGTGAGACAAAACTTTAGACATTCTATGAAAATCTGGACAGATGTGCTGCATGTCTCGTGCATTCAAATGAGACACTGAGGCACAGTATGGGTTCAAGTCATTTATTGTACATAAACGCATCAGGTGCTGTAACTAAAATATATACTTTGAACTTTGTATGTTTACTGACTCACTCATTACTTCTAACACTCACATATGCATCTCCATTCAAGCTTGCACTTACTCTGAATGACTATACAAAATGACACTGATCTCACATGTGCTCAGTAACTTATATGTACATGCTCTCTGACAACAGTGGCTGATTAGGTACAATATACACACTGATCTACATCCTCCCTCTTTAATTTTGTTTGACATTCAAATAGGAGAACAAAGACATTTTGAGAGCTAAACAATATATCAACATCTTAATAAACAAAAGTGAGTTGAAGTCCAAGTCACTTTGTATTTAGGTAGTCTGGAAATTCTACCTGATCTGGTAACATAGAAATTCTGTCTGGGTTTAGCAACAGGGACAGTATCTGGGGATTCTCTTACAATTGGAACATCAGGGATTACATCAAAATTATTTGAAGAAAGCACACTGTCCTTTTGAATTTGAACAAGTGTAAAGACACTCTGCAAATTAGAGTCATCGGCACAGACAGTCTGCTGTGTCACTAGTTTGGAGACAGGTAACACATGTCTTCGATTCCTTCTGAAAGCCATTCCTTTAGATTGTATGATGTAAAATCTCAGCTCTTCACAAATATTCTTCTTGATTCCCACTCAGTCATATCCTTTAGATGTTTACATTCTCACAACTTCTCCTTGTAGTAATGGTCTAAGGAGTTTAGTAGTCTTAACGTATTACAACTTTTGTGACTGACGTTGTCTCAAAAGTTGAGCCTTGACCACTCTGTTATTTTTTATGTTTGGTACTAACTGATTGTTAAAGTTGTTTTAGTCTGTCTGTACATTAATCTCTGAGCAGGTGAACCAATCAAGTTGTCTTGAGGAATGTTTCTGAGATTGAGTAAATTATGTACCATCTCTCTTGGATTTCTCCAACAAACGTTTTGCACTTTGAACTGCATGTTCAGCTAACCCATTGGACTGTGGATACTCAGGACTACTGGTAATATGACCAAAGACCCAAGACTCAGCAAATTTCTTAAACTGCTGACTTGTAAACTGTATTACCATTGTCAGACATAACTCTATGTGAACTACTTCATTTTGTAATGACAGTGTTGGATGTCAAGTTATAAAGTAGGTCAATTTCAAACCAATTTGAATAAGATTCTACTAACAATAAGTAATGTTGACCATTCCATTTGAAAATATCTGTAGTAACTGTTGACCATGGTAATTCATGAATCTGGTATAGCTAAAGTGTTTTTTTTTTGTTTATGCATTTTTGCTGCTGTAGATTGAACATGCTAAAGTTTCCTTCTCTATATCTTTGGACATTGAATGCCAAAATACAATGCCTCTTGCCCTTCTTTTGGTTGAATCAGTACCTGGGTGACCACAATGCAAAATTCTGATATATTCCTGTTGTAATGCTTTAGGAATTACCATTTTTGGGCCTTTCATGATGATTCCATCTTCCATCATGAGTTCATCTCAGTAAGGAAAATACTGCTGAATGTCAAGTGGTAAACTGGTTTGCCGTGTTGGCCATCCTTTACTGATAATGTTTTGCAGCTTCTGGAGAGTTGGGTGTGAAGCTGTGCGACTTCTGAGTTCATCAAGATGTGATGACGAAAAATTTCTGACTTTCATGACTTCAAAGTCTGCTTTCTCGTTTTCATGCTGTTCTGTTATTTGTCTATGTACTTGTAACAAAGCATCAGCAAGGTGCAAGTATTTATCTTTTTTGTAAACAATATTGAAATTGTGCTTTTGCAATTTCGACATCATCATACTTTGTAAGTGTGCTGGAGTGGGATGCATTGGCTTCTTCAAAATTGTCACTAGTGGCTGGTGATCAGTCTCTATCTGGATAGGTCTGCCATAAATATAATTATTGAACTTCGAACATGCAAACACTACTGCCAAAAGTTCTATTTGTGCATAATGCATCTCTGTTTGAGTTAAAGTTCTTGACACATAGGCTACTGGTATGCCTTTTTGGAGACATTCTGCACCAAGGCTAGTACTTTGAAGCATCACAAGAAAGAGTTACAGGTTTGTGAACATCATAATATCTCAGTGTGGGTGGACAGGCAATTTTTTGCTTCAGAATATCAAATGCTCTTTGGTGTTGTCCCAACCAGAACCAGTGTACATTTTTGTATCTCAACTCATGTAGCGGGGCAGAAAGCTCATTCAAGTCTGGGATGAACTTTCCTAAATAGTTGACCATACCTAGAAAACATTGTAAAGATGTGACATTCTCTGGAACTGGCATTTCAAGAATTGCTGCTTGCTTAGATGGATCTGGTTGTAAGCTAGAACTGGTAAACAAATGACCCACATAAGTAACTTCTTTCAGCTTGAATTTACATTTCTGAGGATTCAGTCTAAAATTTACTTCATGTGCATGGTCTAGAACCTTCCTAAGATTTCTGTCATGCTCATCTTCACCATTGCCTTCAACAATAATGTTGGCTACTATAATAGCACATGGATAACCATAAAAGATTTGTTAATCACACGTTGAAAGACTTCACTGGCAGAACTGAATTCAAATGGCATCTAAGACTTGAAAAAGCAGTGGAGTTTGGGATGATCTACTGTATGCATTGGATTATAAGGACACAAGTGCTTTGTTTAAATCTCAGTACATATTTGAATATCTTCTGAGCTTTTCCTATGAGCTATGACCATGGAGGATACCCATTCAGTCAGTTCTTCTACTGGAGTAAGGAGACCAAAATTCACCATTTTGTCTAGTTCTGCTTTTACTTTACTCTGCATTGCTACTGGAACCTTCCGTGCTGGTTTGACAACTGGACTTACTTCATAGTTTAACTTCATGGAATATGTGACTGAAAGTGTACCTAGCTCGACTTTGAAAATATCAGCATATTCACTAAAAATATTCTGTGTGAAACTATCATTGTTATTCATACTTATATGGTGAACCTCTTTATTAAATGAAATCAGTCCCATTATCAGACTGTCTTTGAGGCCTAACAGTGATTGCACGTGCCTTTTGACTACATACAACTGCAAGTCATAGCTGTTTCCAGCAGAATGGCATGAAAGAATTACCGCACCATCAGTTTGAATCTCTTCACCACTATAAGCTACAAGTTTTGCACACTTTGCTGAATCAAGTTTCTCACTAGCTCTTACTTTAGCAAACATTTGTGCTGATATAACATTGGACCTAGATCCAGTGTCTACTTTAAGCTCTACAGGTTTCCCATTAATGTGTACAGTACAACATATTTTGTTATTTGCTGACAACTGATAGTCTACTGTATTAACTGCTTCATCGATCACAGACACACCATCAACACAAAAAGTTTGCTGACAGCTCTCAGAGTTTGCTAAAGTCTCTATCTGATTTACTTGCTTCTTTGGATACTCTCTTTTAACATAAGTTTGTGACACTTTAGACTTGCAAAGCCTTTTGAAGTTATTCAATTTTTTACATTTGTGACATTGCTAACCAAATGCTAAACACTTTTCCTGTTTAGATTCATGACTGCCTCCACAATTGTGATAGTTAGCAATGAGGTTGGGAGTGCCCCCCTTTGGTTTGCATTTCTTTTTCATCTTAACTTTCTGTTGCTGTACACTATCAACATTCACACTAACAGACACTGCAAACATGCTTTTCTCATGTGTAAGCATATTCATATGCTTTTCTGTCATCTCATATATTTGACAAATCTCTGTGGCTTTGCTCAATGTTAATTCACTATCTTGAAGCAAAATCTTTCTCATTGCATCATTATTAACACCACATACAAGACAATCTTTTATCAACTCATCTCTTAGATCACCAAATCTGCATGTTTTTGCTTTATTTCTTAAGTCAGTAATATATGCTGCAATAGTTTCACCAGGCATTTTTTTCTTATGTCAAATTTATGCCTTTCCATTGTAATATTCATTTGAGGGTTACACATTTTTCTAAATTTATGTTTTAAACATTCAGGGTCTTCCCACGTTTTATCCTGTATCACAATATGGCTGTTCTCCCCCTCCCCTGCATACACAGCAGGTACATACACAAATGTTCTCGCTCAATGGCTTCTGAGCCTGCTAAATTGAGAAGTACAACTGGTTCTGTACATGTATCTTTATCAGAAAATGCAGCCTGTATGAAAATATCATATTCTTGCTCTCACACTCGTCAATTCTCTGCATTAGTATTATCAAACACCAGTGGTTCAGGTCTGTGATATTCCTCTGCCATAATAACAAATTGCTTTTAAACATAAGTATAGACCTGGTACTTGCAATTATGCCCAAATGCACAGCAATCTCTCCAAAAATACTTTAACACTGCAAATATCTCAAACACTCTGGACACTTCAGACACCACAAAAAAGCTTATTTACTCTGAAAAAGTCATACATTGTGAAAATATTTGGACATTTTAGCCTTTTTGAACATTTTAAACACTTCAAAGATTATTCTGAACACTTTTATCAATATGTTGCTATTTCAGACATTTTGTATATCTCAGTAATTATTTTGAACATTTTGAATGCTTTGCCGCATGTTTGGTGACTGAAAAATAATTTAAAACAATTTTAAATACCTTCAAATAACCGCTGACCACTCCTGTATATTTGCCCACTTCTAACTGCGTGCTTTATGGTTTGCAAACTGCTTCAACTTTGGACCCCATTCTGACACCATGTCTCATGTCTCATGTATTCAAATGGGACACTGAGGCATGCTGTGGGTTCAGGTCATTTATTGTACATAAACACATCAGGAGCTGTAACTGAAACATATACTTCGAAGTTTGTATGTTTACTGACTCACCCATTACTTTTAACACACTCACATGTGCATCTTCATTCAAGCTTGCACTCACTCTGAATGACTATACAAAATGGCACTGATGTTGCACATGCTCAGTAACTTACATGCACATGCTCTCTGATTATAGTGGCTGAGCTGATTAGGTACATTATACACACTGATCTACAAAATGAGATGTATGAGAGGTATGCATTTTTATAATAGCTTTGAAAATCCTGTACAGCTGATTTTTGTTGAATTAGCTGCTCAACAAAATGTGTCTGTGTGCATGCACCCATGTGCATGTCTGCAGGTATGTGTGTGTGTGTGTGTGTGTGTGTGTGTGTGTGTGTGTGTGTGTGTGTGTGTGTGTGTGTGTGTGTGTGTGTGTGTGTGTGTGCCTGTGTGTATGTATATGTATGTCTGTTTGTATTTTTAAGGGGGAATCTTATGGGTTTTTTCAGAACCATAGCTAGGTTATTCGGTATCTTGTACAGATCCCTGATCTGGCACAGCCCACCTCAACTGTAAGTTCTCCTACTCAGAAACTGTGGCAAACTAATTTCTACAAATGTAACATGCAGGTTGCTTCAGTTCAAATACTATATAGGAAGTGCTTGAGTGCTTCAGCTGTGATTGCAAATACAGTATTGGTATTCATGGCATTTGTTTTTTAATGCCCTAGCACAGCAACAGATCTGCCTATCATACTCCTAACACCTTGTGCCCTAGGCAGCCATTTCTTCACCCCACCCTACCTACTTAACTAAAATCTTAAGTTCTTCAAGACCCCTGTATAACATCATGTATCAAAGTGACTTAAAACCAAGAGGTTTTGTTTGAAGGACATTGTATATCCTAAGAAAGCATATTCAAGCTGTTTTTGCATTTCTCCTCTTTCAATTAACAACTTTTTCATTTCTGTACAATACTCTGATGTGCAATATGCCCCCCTTCTGTGCACCATTCATTCCAGCCATCCCAGTCACCCTTGTCCATTGCTGTGTCTAGCTGCCCCCCCACCCATTTCTTTGAGTAGACTGGAGCTGGCATGGATCTTAAGGGCATCCTAGGGGGACAATATCAGTAATTGCTTCTGCTACAGAGGGGAGCTATTATGGGCCACCCTTATTTCTCTACTACCACCCCTGCATTCCTTGATAACATCTGATGGCTACTCCCTTCTGTGGACCACAACTCCCATCAAAGAATGCCTTTGATGAATACCCTCCCCTCTTTATGGGCCCACTCATCTCTCCTGCCAGAGCAGCCTGTTGTGATGAAAGGAAAAAAAAATCTCTCAATAACACACAAAGCCAGCAGTGGGACAAAACAGAATTGCCCCCTCCCCATCTCAAAAAATCTGTAGCTTTGCTAGCAGGGGACCAACCCAATATCCCAAAAGAGCAGACAGAAACAAAACCATATTGAGGATACAAAGCCTGTCATTCAGGCCATAGGCATCCTCTTGTTAATAGTAGAGCAGCAATGAATGACTGAGAATTTGTTGTCCAAAGCAGACCAACATTAATAACTAGTGATATTAAACTAACTGTATATTGCATATTTCAGTCTTTTACCTAGAAAGAACAAAAAATCATTATTTGCTGTAGAAATAAAATAGAATCATGTATCTGGGACAATAGCACCACTACACTTTAAGTGTGACATCCAACAGAAGGTAGGAGGGATATCTTTTCAATAACGGGACACTTGTCAGACACAGAAATGCTTTCAATTATTCAGTCATGATTTACACTTTTAATGTAACAATGGTAATCTACAATAAATGGATAGGAGGAAAAAGGGAGAGGACAGTGTATCATATGCAAGGAGGCCTGGGAGGATGCCCATCACATCCATATCATGTCAAAACAACCCATATCTTTCATTCATGTATTCATTCATTCATTCATTCTTTCTTTCTTTGATTAATTACTTAAACTCAGCGTTACAGGGGAGCAAGAATTTATCCCAGCACATACTTGGTACAAGACAGAGGAATGATTCCTAAATGGTCCACAAAGCCACTGCAGAATATGCAGACTCTTTCACTCTCACACTGCATATATGTCTAGGCAATACGTAGGAATGCCATTTCACCTACGTTAGCTCTTTAGGATGTAGAAGAAAACTCTCTCACCCAGAAAAAAACTCATGTGGGTACTGGCAGACTGCACAGAATGCATCATGAGTGAATATTAAACTAAACTGTGAGTCAGCACTCCTAACTGCTTTGTCCCTGTGCAGCTCTTTGTAAAAGGAGATGAAAGATACAGGTTTAGGCTATAGGCTTTTCTTGTCTCCTGTCAGACAGTATGGTTTGTTCATGGTTATTAACTGTGAAAGGCCTGTGATCATACTTATTGCCTGTTACATGATGTTATTGGATCAGTACAGGCTGGACCTGTTAATAACAATTAGGATCACTTTTTAGCCTTTTGGCTAAGATGAAATGTGTAAGGTGGTATTCAGAAATGTGCAGTACACCATGGCTGAGGTGGAAAGTCTGGGACTTGGCATGCTGTCTTTAAGCTTCATTGTACAGAAAACTTTTGATAAAGTTTGGACTTCACATGTCTTGTGCTTCGAGAAATAACTTTTCTGGCCCCCTCTGACAATACAGTTCTGATGATGTATGATATAGCCAAAATCTGGAAGAAAGCCAAGAGCACATTTCAGAAGCTTCACTGCTAGCAGGAAACAGGGCTGTACAAATGTGGAGTCCTAATTTTTCTGTGCATAGACCTACTAATGTAGGCCTCCTGACTGACAGATTAACTCTGATTTGTTGGGTCCCGGGTTGGGGGGGGGGTCCTTTTAAAATGAGTCTTTTTGTAGGCAATTTCTTGAGGTTTCTTTCACATCCTACTGCTCCTCTCTCTGAAACACTTCATAGATATGTTATGTTAGCCTTACTAAAAGAAAATGTCACTATTTATGTAAAACACGTGTATATTTCTGCCTTCAGGATATTCTCTCTAACTTTAATTTTAGTGAGATGTTTATAACATCTGAGAAGCTTTTACCATAATGTTAAGAGACTTTCTTAAGAACTGTAGTGTGTCTTTAGGGGAGGGTGAGCAGTTCACTTAAATTTTTGCAGAATATTCTTTCATTGATTCAGACTGTATTTCTCTCAGTTTTCAGTTTCCTATTTGGGACTATGGCACAAATAACTGACTGTAGCTGAATATTTCATTCAGCAGTGAAAATACTATTGCCCTCTGTTGTAACAGGCAATACATTCAGAATGTACGCTACCAGGGACTGAATGCAATTAAGCTTAGCTGCAGCTGCTGATTTTATTATTATTATTACACTATTTAAAGACTATTCTATTGCTGGATCTGTGGAAATATAATTTATATATAGGAAATGGTGTTTTTTTTTTTTTTTTTTGGTTGGTTGTTTCATCTCCTAGCCTAATCTTCTTTTTGTCATTACTAGCTTTTCTCTTTGCATCATCCTTCCTTCTTCCTCACCCCAGGTGGCTTCCCTCAGGGCAGTTGTTTGAGGAGTAGGGTGTAAAGCACAATAATGCAAGGGCAACTTGTGTGGTGTTGTGGGTTGGACATGATTTCACAGACTGTCTTCTTTCTTTTATCCTACTTTGTTTGTGAAATGAAGTTGTGTTCAGAGAATGTGCCCAACAGAAGGACTATCCAGATATAGATGTACATATAAATAGATAGATATATGTCTAAATCAACTCTGAGATCACAGTACAAGGGATTAAAGATGGGGTTACCACCAGGCCCTCTTTGCATAGAGGCAGTCCCTATTTGGGCAGGAGTGTCTTGCAAACAAAAGCAAAAACAAAAGAAAGCTAAAATGGCAAATGTCCTGAGATTTTAAGACAAATATCAGTTGGATACATACTGATATACAAATGTGCCTTTGACATGTGAGCATTCAGTGATTTACTGCTGATGTGCTGTAATGGTGCTCACATGATTATCCTGTGCTCCATAATGAGCAGGGTGCTTGACACATACCTGCATTTCTTTATTTGACATTTGCATGACAATATATGTGCATGTGCTTGTAATTATTATCTTGCTTACCTATGCATGTTGATGTGATGTGACTGCACTTTACTGTGCATGTGTGTTTTATACATGTCCAGTTCTGTGGACATCAGCAATCAATCTGGCCATTTGACATACACTGTCCATTTGGTTAACTGTATTTCTGTGTGACTTCTAGAGCACCCTGTGTGCGGTACAAATGCATTTACATTGTGTCAACTTGTCCTGCTTTTCTCTCATGTAGGGCCAGGTTGTCAACCTCCCTCCCACCTTCATATTTCATTATTATTTTTTGCAAGTATGTTTGTATTTGTTAAAACTCTGACCATTGCCATGTATTAATTTGACACAGTGAGCATCTGCCCCATGTATGCCCATTATACAATGCAGGACATGTGCACACAAGTTACTGGCTAATGCTTGCAATATGTCCTTGTTTACATTATACTTGTGTGTTACTCAGTGTAGTTTTTTCACATCTATGTGCACAACCTGCTATACATGTTATTCTGTACTATTACATTTTTGAACATATTATTACATGTCATTGGTGTGTGTATGTATACTGGCCATGGTTCCAAGTCCATTTATGCCACTGATAGACATACATAGTACTTTGCCTTTGGCATGCCTTATGTATGTAACATGTACACATTCCATTACACATTTGTTTGGGTTGTGTATACCTACCTGTGTATGTAGTAACCTTTGTTGCTCTTCTGCAGTACTCCTGTTTGGCACCGTGTTTGGCTGTTTGTCTTTACATGCATGGTCATAGGTTTGGTTTTCTCCTCTGGTGGAGTTATGTACCATTGTTAGACCTGCATTTGCTCATCTATGATGTTGCTTGGCTTATACCCGCACTGCTGATGGACTAATTGAATATGTGTACATTTATGCAGTGTAAACTGTGATCCTACTTTATTACGCCGGAGTGCACATCTAGCATTGATCATACACAGCCATGTATGACTGTCACACAGTTTGTGACATGTCGTAATGTGATAATGCATAGGTAGACATGTTTTTCTTTATTTCACCATGGCTGGTAGCCATCCTCACCTTGTTTGTCAACTTTACCTGTCCTTACTGTTTTTTTCAACGTTTGCCTATCTTGTTTTCTGCTATTTGTTCTATGGATATACCTAATGTGATGACCTTTTCCTTCTCTTACCTTATGTTTACCTTTCCTTCTATTCTTTAAAAAATAGGGCCTATTCTCACCAAACAAAAAAAAAATGCCCACGCCCCGCTGACTTTCTCTCAGACTTTCATATTCCAACATCCTTCTTGTGTGTTCCTCTTCCTCATCCATACCCCACATCCTCTTTTCTATCTCCCACTTTCCTTGGGTTTGTGTGTTACTTGTGCCCCCCACACAAGTCCTGAACCCACTGTTAGCAATTTTTTTTATTAGATTTACAGATTTCATGAGAATCCATAAGTCCAGGCTAACATATTTTATTAATACATGTATTATGGAGATATCAGTAGTTGTCTCTGAGCTTACTGTAAAGAGTACTATCAGTCTCTATATATAATACATATATTACAGATGGCAATGCAGACTTGACACATGTATTTTATGTTAGTGCATGAAATATAGCTGTCTGAGATGCTTCTGTGTCTATTCCTGAAAATGTACATTAGGAATGCCATGAGGCTTATATTGCAATAATTGGCATTTTTTAGTCTGTCTCTCTCTCTCTCTCTCTGTCTCTTTTTTTTTAAAGTTATCATAACACAGTAAGTTACATTCTGTAGTTGTCCTTAACCTTACTGTACAGATTCTGTTTTATATATATATATATGTATGTCTGTACAACTATGAATGCTTGAATTGTGATCATCTTTCCATAACTTTGTTACTGTACAATGTGATTGGACAATTCTTATTACTTACGGATTACTTGTGTATTTCTATAGTGTTCTGTTTATAGTGCAATACTCCATTGTGTGCTGAGCTATTCTGAGTTTCTTGTTGTACGTTTACATATTATAATGTTATCTGCAAGTTTGTACTGATATTGGCGTAATGCACTTGATTCTGTGAGCTTTATGGAATCTGGCCCATGGTTTTGACCACATGCATTTTGACTTTCTGAAAAGTCAATAATTTGATCAGGACTCATATATATTTATATATCTATATATAAATGTATGTGTGTGTGTGTGTGTGTGTGTGTGTGTGTGTGTGTATGTGTGTCTGCTTTTAAATATATAACTGTATGATTCTGACTTGCCGGCTAAGAACCTGGAGTTTTTGGAAGAGAGCTTTAACCTCTGATGGAATTTTTTATGGAACAGTTTGTCTTGTCCTTGGTACGACTGGACAGACATTACTTTTGGCCAGAGCTGTACATGACTCATCTAATGCTCAGTGCCATTCCTCAAATCTGGCACCCCTGCTATCTTTGATGAGTACCAGGTCCTCTATGTATGTCTAAATGAGGAGAAATAATAATAATAATAATAATAATAATAATAATAATAATAATAATAATAATAATAATAATAATGATAAAATAATAATAATAATAATAATAATAATGATACAATAATAATAATAATAATAATAATAATAATAATAATAATAATAATAATAAAAAGCAATCCAGTTGCTACAATGTATGGAAATGAATGCCGGCACTACAGTTGCACCCCCTAACACCTTGTACTTGGGACACCCACCCTGACTACACTTATGCTGTGGGTCTTCTCAAACTTAATGCAAATCCAGTGATAAATGATTATAAAAGTGCTGACTTACAGGGCTGTATATATCTGCATATCTGTGTGTCAAATAAATGTAAGACAGACAATGAGTTGTTATTATCCTGTATTTTTTTTAAGTATTTTAGCACATTCCAGAACTTTCATCATTGTACTAGATACTGAGATGAATCACTTTATGGATCATTTGGGTTTCCTTTCTGGGCTGACTTGCATGCTGCACTGTTCGCATACCTCTCAATCTGTTAGTGCAAGAAATCTGGACCAAACCTAAAATAATAGGGAGGAAAAAGGCCGAAAAATAAGGAAAATGTTAAATATTGCTCTTATAAGTTTAGAAAGTTGCTAGAATAACAGGTTTTTTTTTGTTAGCATGCGTTTTCTAAAGGATATAAAGTCTGAATCTCAAATATATGTCATTATTTTGTGACTACAGTCCTCAATGATTTGCCAGAAAACCACACATTTTTTGAGGAACAGACCAAATATATGTGGCAAAAATCTAGACAGTTGAGTGGTATGACTCTGTACATCATCTGTTTACCCCATCTGAAGTTTGCTTCTGAACTAAACTGATGGTCTTTCCACTCATTTTAAATGGGCAAAGTACTTTGTAGTAGGAGGGCCAGCACACACTAATTATGAAATAGAGGGATGCATAACTTAAGACATTGATACCGGATTTTAATACATGTATGAGATAAATGTCCATAGTATAAACAATTCTGTTTTTATTCTTCAGTGCTATTACCAGGTAAGTGAATTGCTAAGAGCAATAAAAGAAATAAAACAATGTTTTCTTTGCTTATTTCTGGCCTAGAATTAAGTAATTGGCTGAAATATTTTTCTTTCAAGATGGCAGTAATAAATGGTCTATTACTGTATTTTATTTCATTGTTATATATGGTTTCATTTTATGATGGCCTATTATTGTATTTTGTTACATCATTATATATGGTTTCATTTTATGATGAAGATTTGTTTTTGGGAGTTTCTGTCTGTTTTGTCTGGCTGCAGTTAATCTTATGTATCACTTTTACACTGCATAGTGATTCTAAGATTACATGTAACCATGGGCCCTGGAAACTTATATCTTAAGGTGTCTTAATCTGCAAACAGGTTGTATACATTTGTACATATTTTGCATGCACATGTCTACATCAAAAATAAATGAATATAATGCAGCTCTGGAAGTTCTATGAATGTAGGATTCCTTCCTGAGTGTAAAGCAAGATACTATTCTGTCAAATAGAAATAATTCATATGAAACAAATCTTAAATTACTTCTGTTTTAGATTTAGTAAACATGTTTACTATAGCCTTATTGTACTGCAAAATAATGTGTTGTAGCACCATCTAGTGAAATCTATAAAACCTACTGGACAGTGTTTAAGAATGCGTTATACTCTTAGCTTTATTTATATCAGTCATTATGTTTAGGCTGTTTATTTTTTCTTATATATTGCTGAAAAAGTAAAGCCGACCAAAGGGTGTTTACAAATGAAATGAAATCTAGCAGTGTTGTACCAAGCAGTAAACACTCAGCTTAGCAGTGTACTTTGAATAATGAGGTGAAACCATGTTATTGTACATTATTCCTAAAATCATAATAACTGAATGACTGCACGTTTTACCCAGTGGATGATCCTTTGATAATTCAGGAAGATGACGATTTGAAGCATGCTCACTTGTACACCTGCTGTCACCATACATCCCCATTAGCTAATTACCTCTGGGAAATTTATGATGTCACTTGTATATATGCAAAGCATTTGTTTAAGGTAGCAGTTCCACTGAATCATGGAGGCATGCATCTCCACAGTTAAACTAGTCAACAGGTCAAATTAGGCAGCAGATGAAAGAAGATACTTTTTACTGAAGCAGCAGTAAATGCTTAATGCAGATAAGCAAATTACATTTTAGAAGACAATAATGTCAGGAAGTTTAATACCTAAACAAACTTGTGAATACACACACAAAGTAGGGCAACTTGGAATCTGGAAGCAAACTTGTTTTGGCCAAAACACAGAGTTAGATAATCAATCTTTCTAAAAAAAGTTTTTTTCTTTATATTTAATCCTGTAATGTTTACCTTAGCCGACTGACATACATCCTGAAATGTCCAGTGCATTTTCCAGCACAATTTTTGGTTTATATTTCATACAGTGCCTTTAGAACTTTGTTGTGGAATGACTGTACAATGACAAGGAAGAACTAAACATGACATATTTACAAGATTTAAAAAATTTAAAAAAAAGATAAAAATTTAAAAAAGAAAGCAGCAAAGCATGAACCTTAAGATGCACAAGTGCAGTGCCAAGCATATCATGTTGTAAACAAGCAGTACAGTGTACAAGCTAAAGAAGTAAAGGGATTTCTTTTCACTTGCAATATTTTTATATTTTCTTAATTTGTTTGAAGTATGGTCACTAGATACGTGTGAGATCCACAACATAATGGACCATTTCATATGTGAGCTAGATACAAGACAAGAAACATAAGTAAGCAGCCCATATATATGGAAATTGCAAATTCAACAATAAACATATGCATTGCAGTGACAACATTATAACATGGGTGTAATCAGAAGATGAATAAATACATTAAAGTGCTCACATAAATTCATATCTGAATAAAATGTGCTATGTGCACTACATCTGGCTATATACTATGATTGCATGTACAGTACACATTGCATGCTGACTGAGAATAGCTTAGTTTTCAGAGCTAGGCATCAGCACAATATAAGCAGGAAGAAATGATGGATTTACCCTTTGAGGATGATTTCCTCTTGCACTAACATTCAGTGCATTTGGCATAATGTTCTAAAAGAAGAGTTCTGAACTCTGATATATTCTCTATGCACCTTATAGGGATGGGGGACATTAGTGATCATATGAGGCAGAAGGCATTATAACTACACTTAAGGATGTTGTTGGGTCTGATTAAAAAGAAGCAGTACATTTGAGTACATATAATACTTTATGGATTACATAAGAGATGGGCCAGTGGTGGATATATACCTAAGGACTGTGTCTTTAAAGGAGGGCACAGGGTAAGTAGGTTTATGCCTTCTTTCACATGGAACTACCATATCTGCCTACTGATATCACACTGATGTTACATAGATGGAACAAGCACTATGAACTGGCAGACTTTACTTAGCATTGCTTGCTTGCAAGATAGTTTGAGAATAGGCCACAGCCAGTGGTATCCATTCTCAGTTTGTGGTATCCTATCAAGCTTCCTTTTTTAATTAGGAATTGTGTTTCTTTAAAGAAAATTCTAGCAATTTTCCGGGTATAGTGTAGGTGGCTGGTACTTTTGCTTTTAAGAAAACCTGCCTGAGATCTCATGGATAGATCTAAACTAAGGCAATCTTCCAGGGTTGAGGTGTTGGTGTGGTGGATGGAGGTTGGTATAATGGTTAAGGTATAAACCTCACAGAGATAGAGTACAAGGTTTGATTCTCCCCTTTGGAAAGGAAATCAACTAGACTTAAAATGTCTCACAAGAGCAACTAGCCTAGTATCTACCTATGAACCTTTTTTGTACTTATTGACTTTTTAAGTATATCTTAATTACAACAAACAGCATAATTTTTAAGTTTGCAAAATTTCCAAATGACTTTTTTGTTTCATACCAATGAATCAAAGTACTAAGGTCATTAGTTAGCCATATACATCTACAAATGAGGCTGAGGCCCTCCAAATGACAACATGACCTACCTAAAGTAATTCCTGAAGATTAAGAAATGCAACGGTAAGCTTGTTAGTGACTTATGAGAACAGGAGAAGATGACTGCAGAGCAATGCGATGTCCTAAGATATCCCCTAGATCAGAGAGGCAGATTTCTAATCCTTAAGAGTTTTTGGAGAACATAGTGACTAAATCTAGTAATTGGTACCTTACTGAGTGGCACATAACTGGGCTCAGGAGGACCTGGTGGTCTACTTTGTCAGGAATCTTTCTGAAGCTAGTTAATGGAAGGCCATGAAAGCATTCTTGGCTCATACTCACATGAATGTTGTTTTGAGGGGACCATAAGACAGTCATGGTGGTGTTTCCTTCCTTGAAGCTAAGCTGACCTACTGATATAATACTTCAGGTAAAATAAGAGAGATATGGACTTTATTCAAAGAAGTCATCACTTCAGTGCTCCCTTTGGTATATATAGTACACAGCTTGCAGTCACTGGCAGACTGGGTCAACTATTCTTCTGGGATATTAACTTGGAATTCTGCTAAACAGACACCAAATATTAGAAGTATCAGCACTGATTCTTTTGTTAGCCCAGTAGTTACAAATTTACATTCAGAAAGAGTACTAGCAACTTTCACAACTTCAGATCCATTGGCCAATTTGGAATTCAGCAGATGATGATGGGGTTTACCTAAGTTTGTCTAATTTTTCAATAAAACCAGCATGGGGAATAGTGTTAAAAGCCTTTGACAGATCAAGATAAGCAACTTGTATGAAGTCACCAGTGACCACAGCTTCTGTAACATTTATGAAGACATATACTGGACTCATGAGATAGGAGCTGCCCATCACAAAATCAAATTAAATGGGGTCTACATCAGTTAAGTTACATATGTCTGCATAAAAAAGGTTCTGATATTTTATATACCCTGGCTTTGCATAAAAGATTAGGCTGCTGGCTTATAATATTTGCGATGGTCTGTAAAGAAGTCACCCCTGTTTAGAGGAGTCACAGTGGCTGCTCTCCAGCCATCAGGTTGTGGCAATATTGATGTTGAACAGTTGGAGTAGAGACTCAGATTGTACATACATAGCAATGAAAAGAATACAGCTTGGTATGTATTCTGGTCCCATCAGAATATTATGTTTTGCCTTTGATTAGGACTTATTGCAAGGTGATGTCAGGAGAAACAAAATTTTCAGGCAAAGTGGGGGCAAAGTATGGGTAGGTGGGGTAAAGTTAGTACTAAATTTGCCTGCTAATGCATTGGCTATATCCTTGAGATAAGAACATGTGATATTATAGAGAAATGTAATGCATTGTTGAATATCATTCCTTAATTTTCTGACATAACTAAAGAAAGATGTTTTTAGTTTCCTTTGGCATCTGTACCCACCTTAAATTTGTACTCTGCTTTATATTTTCTACTAGTGCTCTTAAGTTCCTTGCTGGCATATTTCAGTGTGCTCTTGATGTGGGATGTGGGGATTTCCAAAACCTGTTCATTATTTTACTTCTTTTGTTCTACAGTTTATTCTGAAATGTATCAATATATTTAGGGTGGGAGAGTGTGGACTTTTCTATAATGCTGAAGTGTTTATAAAATTGGAGGACAATGCAATACCCCTCTCATTTGAAGGAGACTGATGTAAATTTTGCATAGGTCTTCTACAAGTTGAAATAATTTTGCTTATGAGAAGTTTCTAAAGACAGTCCACAGGATTTAATAAAATCCATGTAGGCACATGTACAATCTACATGGAATGTATCCATGTACATGGCCATGGTTCCCTCTCGGCAGAATGCCATGCATATTAATCATGGCACGCTGCTGAGGGAGAGCATAGGAAAAGGGATATTGAATCCATGTAGGGAGAAGTGTAGAGGTTACATGTGGTTGTGGATGCCTGGTCAGATGTTATGTACAGGGTGAGGCTCCCTGTAATGCTCCTGCTACTGTTGAAATGTTGTGAAATACTTCAAATGTGTAATATTTTATTTTTATGAATTATTTTTATTTTATATTTTCTCTCTGTATGTTTGTGTGGCACAGCATGGAGCACAGCAATTCCAAGCTGTACTCACGTATAGACAGCTGATACCTGCTTCACATCTAAAAATATAAACCAGATGTAATTAATTATCATTACATATTTTTTGTTAGTTGCTGTTTGCGTGGTGCAGAATGCACAGAGCTGAGTGGCACTTATACATACATAGCCAACTACCAGACATCTAAAAATAGAAACCAGATGTAATTAATTATCATAATTACATTTTTTTTTAAATTGCTGTTTGGGTGGTGCTGAGTGCCGTAGAGCCGAGCAGCACTCATACATACATACATAGCAAACAGCTAGCAGACATCTAAAAGTAGAAAATGGATGTAATTTATTAATTAATTAATTATTTCTGTGTCTATTTAAGTGTGTTTTTGTGGCATGGCATTGTACTTAGCAATGCTAACAGGCAGCCCAGTGGTATTTGTGAAGGTATACTAGTTTTCATAATATCAAAGTAGCTAAATGGGTAGAGTTACAGCCTAATGCTTAGTAGATCTAGGTTTTCTAGTCTGTAGCTAGAGCTGTAGTGCAATAAATGAACAATAACAACTGCATTGCAATAAACAATAAACAATACCAATAACAGTAAGCAAAATGGTGTACAGCAGGATTGTGTTGTCATAACCATTGCATTAGAGCTGAATGCATTGCCTGTCTGTAATTTAATTTATTATTTATGTTTAATTTTAAAAACAACTTTTTTGAAATATAGCACTGCTGCCCTGTGCTGAGCACTGCTTAAACATGCTAATGGCTACTGCTTTTTGTGCCATGCTAAGCTTAGCTAAAACCTCAGTTGTGTGAGTTTTTGCGCTGCTTAGCTCTGCTTAGCTGGTTTGTATGATGCTAAGCAATGCAGCAGTTTTTTGAATGTTGCTCATTGATGTGTAAGGGCAGGAAAATGGGCTATATTAAGGCCAATAGGTGGGAAGTCTGCACCATTCCTTGGAGTCTAATCATCTGTTGATACAGCAGGCAGTGTTGGTGAAGGTGGATGCTTTCTGGTGCAAAGATGGGGTGTTCAGGAGTCCAGGGTCTTTGTTGGGCTCCTGGTAAAAATTATAAACACAGGCTGATGCAGGGTAGTTTTCAGGGCTCGGAATGTAAGGCAGATGCCTGGAACTTGTTGGCCAGGGAACTTACCAGTGCTATTGGTATCCCCTGCACTGGTGAGCAGTGTTGTCACCATTATGATGACTTGAAGAGGAAAAAGAGGAAAACCTTGGACACCTGGATCCAAGAGGGACAAGCTGGGAATGCCCCACAAATATGTAAGTATGTTTTCCACTGTTTTATCAAACTGCAAGCTGAATGTTTGTAAAACTGGTGTACATAATGGTGTGTTTCTTTTCCAACAGCTGTAGCTGAGAGGGCTTGCAATGTTGAGTCCCATGCCGAGCACCTGCCCAGGTTGCGCCGTGAGTGTGGTAGATACAGATTTATTATGCTAACTGTAGTGCAATAAGCAAGAAAGAGTAAAGCATTTACTGCAATAATGTATACACAATAAAACTGTAGTGCAATGAATGGGCAAGTAGAACTTTAGTGCATAAAATGGGCAGTTAGAGCTGTAGTGCAATAAATGAACAATAACAACTGAATTGCAATAAACAATAAACAATACCAATAACAGTACGCAAAATGGTGTATAGCAGGATTGTGTTATCATAACCATTACAGTAGAGCTGTTTTTAGACATTGTACATAAAGATTTAAGAGAGGGTAATTTTTAGAACCAAGTTGAAATGAGAGAAGTTCAGTAGCAGGTCTGCTTATCTGCACACTGTCAACCAGGTTTGAATGAGAGTATAAATATGAAATGTTTTTTTATTAAATAGGAGATTGGTTATTTAAGTGTTAAGGTGGCCACGGTAGTGCAGTGGTTAGCATTGTCGCTTCACAGCAAGAAGTTTTCCCGTTCGATTCTCGGCTAGAGAGCCTTCTGTGTGGAGTCTGCATGTCCTCCCCATGGTTAAGTGATGTCTAAAGACATCCAGTTAGGTGCATGCATAAATGGGTGTGCCTTCTTTGAAGGTTGGGTGTCAGGCTGGCAACTTAGCACCGTAAAAATTCACTGCCAGTCATTAGCGGACTGGAGTTCCGCTGTGGCGACCCCTAACCGGGAAAAGCCGAAAGAAGACCATGTTATTTAAGGGTTAAGGGTGTTGTATTTTTAAGTTTAAATTGGTTGCGGATTTTTATTGGTTGTTCAATTATATAAAATTGATGTTTGGATCAGATGTCATAGTTTCTGAAGAAGTCTACGGATTAATACCGATGAATAAAGTTATAATGCTAAATACTGATTGTCCTTACAATTTCTTTCAGAAAAGTGCCTGGCTCCAGTGTTTTTTCGTGAAGTTTTTGGTTTACACTAGTCATGGTTTTCCTTGGTTTTCCTGGACAGTATACCAGATACTTTATTTGTATGAACATTTATCTGGATTTCACTGTTAGGATAAGTATGGTATATATTATGGTTTGATTTGCATGAACATTTATCTGGATTTCACTGTTAGGATAAATATGGTATATATTATGTTCTGGTATGTGATACCTAAAATACTTTATACTGTAGGTTCAGGAAATTAGGATCATAATGAGGGCTAAATCCACGAGTCATAAATTAAATTTCATTAATCCTGCTGTACAAGGTATTTAACATATAACACAAACCAAACTTTTTGATTCGTTGTTATTTTATGCTGTAGTAGTCTTTCTCATTGATTTCATTGAATTTAATTAAAAGCCTACATCTCTAAAGGATAAAGCTTTTTGTAGTTTATATATTTTTTGTGAATGGACAGTCTTGTGAATGATTTTCTCCTGCAGTTCCTAAAGCAAATGTTAATGGCTGGCATTTATTATCCATGCAAATTCTGAATCAGTTCCTAAACATTATCCATACAGTCTGTATTCTACACTATCTTATCTCTCACCCTAAGGATATGATAGTGATATATTATATCTAAAGTCTGTGTCTCTGTCATGTTTTTTCTCTAAACCACTTACTTTCCTTTCTCCTTTCCTTACCACTTGGTACTCTTCTCCTCACATCATCTGTTCTTGTGTTATTACACTCTTCTGTTCCCCTTCAGTGTTTCCTTGCTCACTACCTATTACCTATTTTTTTATTATCTTCTTTCATCACATTTCACATCATGCCCCTTCCCTTCTGTATCTTACTCTACCGAGCACAGACCATACACTGACACCTTACAGCCTCTCTTCCTGATAATAATAATAGTACTTTTTCTTACTCATCCTTCTACAACCGTTCTCTCACACAGTTTATCCAGTAGCCATCTAGTTAAACCTCTGTCACATCCAATACATCACCTTGTCACTTCCTGTGCCAACATCACCACCTATTGCTCAGTTGTTGCCTCCTTGTCTTTTTAATCCTGCTTCTTCTGCATTCTGCTGTATATCTGTCACTTCCACTAACATGTTACTTAAATACTTTTTTACTTAAACCTCACTTTTTTAAAGCATGCTTTTGCAAATTAATTTCTGTTTTCTTACCTTCCACTTTCCTTCCTTTGAAACATCATTGTACTTATGTATTGATATAAACTGTTGTCTTCTGAAAAACTTGCGTTTATGTTTTACTATGTGCTCTATTTGAATTAATTCTGCTAAATTTCTTAAAGTAATTATAATTTTTATTATCTGCTTATTGAACCTTTTATGCATGTATTATTCTTTGAACTTTTCTTCCTTGGCCTCTGTTGAAAATGGGCATATTTTACCTAGACAGGCAATCATGGCCACATTCAATAACACCTACACTAAGTGGACGCATCTGTATTCAAGAACATCCCTGCCACTTTTTTGCACTTTTTAGTCACTCAGAAAGACTACACTATGTGTACAAGTAGTCTGCACTTTGTGGTAACTTTTATGTAGTCCTCTCAATATTTAAAGCTGCAACAAAATCAGTAGAAAAACTAAAATAAAGATGAAGAAGGCATGAGTTATGTTTGTGTTGTCTGTTCACTCAGAACAGTGTACACTTAGTGTTGGCATTAATGAATCCCAGGGAATGTACACTGTGGCACAGACCTCTCACTGTCCCTATTTTGAAGGAATGTTCCTATTTCCTGGTCTGGTTTATGATATCCCTGTTTTTGTAGGTATGTCCCTATTTTCAGGTTTGATTTATTGCTTCACACAATTTTCTGACTCTCCCTCATCACATTTGATTTTCAAAGCTGTCTAGTACACAGAAAAAAACACACTACATGGCCAACATGCTAGTAGTAAGAATAATTTAAAGAAAGAGGACACACATTTACAACTTCCTTTTTCTGAGGCAAACATAAATGACCATGTGTGCTAGAGTTTCACAATACAGTTCATTATAGTTTAATGATTTTACACTATCTCTTTAATAATATGCTTATTTTTTCCATCATTTTGTCAATCTGTTTTTTAAGTATGTTTCTGAGCAGTTTCCCACATTCCTACTGAAAGCAGGAAGAATTATATTCCATTTGGAATTCAAATGATATACTAATGAGATGTCCAGATTTGTAGCGTGATGTTCTGCTTTTCAAGGGCCTTTGTTCCTATTTTCAATGGCTGCAGGTTGAGAGGTTTGCTGCAGCATGTGCAGGAGCATATCATGTTCTCCGGGACTGCCGAGGAGAGAAGTAACATATGCAGGCACTTTAAAACATTGCCCATTTCAGTGAGAACCTACATTGCTTGGACATTTTATAACATTGTCATTTCCCTGGGGTCCTAAGAACCATGTGTTGCATGCACATTGCCATTAAAGCCCCCCCCCCCCATGAGGCAAGGACGTGCAATACATCAACAGGAATGTCATCCACTCCCTTAACAGCCAGGTGGTCTGTAATGCCCATGGTATTATTTATACGTTGTCTGCAAGTCACCTTGGCAGTTTCCATGGTTCTAACATCTGACACATGTCTGGTCTATACCAAAGTTTCCTGGCAAAGGATTTCTTACAGGGTCATCTAGTTAGTAGGGGCACGCACAGGCTAGATAGAGAGGCCAATAAATTCAAGTATCATGCAAGCAGGGAGAAAGCTTCATATAGCATGTTTGCTTGCTTGTTGTGTGTAGAAGGTAATGTCTGTCATGCCTTAATTGATTACTCACCATCTTCATCTCCAAAACCATGTAGAAAATGTATAGCAGGGCATAACCCAAACATGCAAAATATGGGAGCTAATGGCTTATTCTAGGGTCACTTATGTTATCAATATATGGCAGGTGGGATTCTGCATTGCTGTTTAGAAATCTGCAACAAGATTTTTTGATATGTGCTATAATGTATAACATAGCACAGATGGAATGGTAGGTAAATTACTTGCTGGGATCTTACAAAGCAGTAGTTCCAGCAGCATAGGGAAAGGGTAGAGATTCAGGTGGGGTGCACATACCACCAATAACATAGTTGATGCAGACATGGACATAATACATTAGAGCAGTGGCAAACAGGCAGTGTCTTGTCCACAAGTATTGGCCATGATACTGACAAAAAGGAGCAAAATGATGCATGTGTTATCACATAAAGGCTATCCAGGGCAGCACAAAGACTGACTTGTGCATCAGATATCACCTTACCACACATGTTAGGGGATAGACAGTGCACAGTTATTATAACTTCTGCAGGTGAGGAGACACTGTGCAGGTAATTGCAACACTGTGAGATGAGGTAACATGGTAGGGGAGCCTGGTAGCCATGTACTCTGGAAGGTTGTTGAGATTCAGGGATTACATCCTTCACTAGTGAGATCAAGCTACCATGATGTAGGTATTGACAATGTCCACTGTATTGGCTTTTGGTGATGGGGTTTGATGGGGTCTGGGGCAGAAAATGGGTAGAGCTGTGGCACCAAATGTAGTCATCCTGATAGAGCATACCCTATGTTCATCCTCCTGAGCATTGTTGCCCACAAAAGGGTATTTTTTCATGAGGCTGGGTGGCAAGCTGTGTACTCATAGGTGACAAGGAACTATTTGAACAGTCTTTCGCATCTACATCTTGATGAAGTGTTCCAGGTATTGAGCTGGAACAGCATCTTCATCGCCCATTTTTCTGAGGTATCCATAAACACAGCCTAACCTACCTTTTTAATTTATTGTTTATCACCTGCATTCAGTGTTATGTCCAACCTTTCCCTCATTTACATACTGTAATCATGCCATAACAGGTGGCCCTGGAACCACAATCCTCTACAGAATGCCCTTTCTAGGGTTTCAAATGTACAGGATTGCCCCCCCCCAATACCACAGGCAAAAAGTGCAGCTTCAAGATGCTGTCCTGGGATTCTATTCACATGTACATCCCATGGTCTGCCCCGATCTGCCTGACATTCACCACAATGTTCATGCTGAAGCACTTTGCCACAAAGGTCTCTTTCCTTAACTCTGTAAATCCTTCCTTAACTTTGAAAAATGGAAAGTCTGCAGAATTTTTACTTAAATTCCTCTCTTCCACATTTGTAATAACTAGTGTTGCGTAAAATTATGCTGATGTTGTATATTACCATAACAAAGCACCAATCACAGAACAGTTATGCAAATAAGGCTACTTAGCACTGATGTTTTTGAATAACTGACGCAGTATGTTATGTTTGAAGCTATGCTATTATAGTTGTGCACATTGCAGTGATCATGGAACTTTTGATCAGTATACTTATGCACATGACATGTGTGTGCTTGTAGCACAGCCTTGCACTGCTGTATCTGTTCATCCATTTTAAGAACGTACACTGGTGCCACACAAAAGAGCTAGTCTGTCTTTTTTCTGACATGCATGTGATGTAGCTATGCAGCTCTATATTGTGCATGTGAGTGTGCACTGAGTTGTGAGTAAATGCACACAACAGATTAGCTGTATGGTTTTTCATGTAACTGGCACTAAGCAAGTATGCAGCACTTGTCTGTGAATTGAAAGTCATTTCTTTTTTAGATAGTCGTTCATTTATTTGATGTAGTTTAGTTGATTAGTGAAGTAAACATTAGGAATGATCTTTGTTTATTTATTTAGTACACTTTTTTTATTAAAATAAGGCTAGACTTGTCTTTAGATGTTCGTTCTAGGAGGGTTAGAGTGTTTTTCTATGTATCAGTACCTCTCTCCTATCAGTAAATACATTTTTACTTTAGGCTTTAACAAGAAAAGTTTGAAGAAATTTTAATAGATTTCATGATGTACCAAGGTTATAGAAAACCAGTTGATGAAGGAATAGTGGGCTAGATATGTGTTTTTTCACACCCTTTATCAATATACTGTGTGCTAAATATGTATATTTATCACACCATTTATCTGTTGTCCAGTCTTATGAAATATTATAAGAAAATTCCTAAATGGCACTGGAGAATAATAACAGTGACTATAGACTCCCTTGATCCAGTAGCTCACCTCCTCTATTTTAATTTTGTTCATTTCATATTTCAAAAGCTAAAATCTAATCGTACCAATGAGCTGTATAGAGTCAACAGTCAAGCCACCCTAAATTCCTTTCATTTTAATTACAGTATTCAGGTTTTGGAGTAAAGCCTTCATAACTGATAGCAAACCATCTAGTAGGATTCTCTCTCTCTCTCTCTATACCTATTCTTGATATCATGAAAAGGTTTCCCTTTCAGCAACCTCCTATTCAGTTCTCTAAATTTTCATTTACTAGTTGGTATTCAGAATTAATCCTAGAGGAAAAAGCTGCAGAACCATTGCTCTCAACTGTCTAGATTTTTGAAGAATGTCCCAATTTTTGCCTCATATTTCTGGTCTGTTCATCATAAAATTTGTGGTTTTCTGGCAGATCACTGGGAATTGAAGACATTAAATAATGACATACTGTACATTTGCATTTCAGACTTCATATCCTTCAGAAAATACGTGTAAATACAAATCATGTTATTCTAGCAACTTTCTATGTTTATAAGAGCAATATTTAAAATGTGTCCTTAGTTTTGGGTAAATGTCTGTGTATGATTTTTTCACTTATCCTATAGACAAAGAAAAGAAATAAAAGTATAGTCATACTGTGTATCAGACATCACCATATTCATTCATTAATAAGAGAAGGAATTAGCTATGCAACATTCAAAGCTTACTATAAGATGCTCATTTTACTTGGATGAACTTTTAAGGCAGTAAAAGCATGCTAAGACATTACCATTTCATTTAGCATTTAATTTTAATAAATATGTTGCACAATATCATACACCACGCTCTAAATTATTTCACTGCTAACTACTGGAAAACATACTTTCTGGAGTTGCATACAAGATAAAAGCATTAAAAAACTAGCATTTTGGCATTCCACCTTCAGTACCAGGTTTGTATGATACCATTACCACTATCCACCAACAGAAATATGTGGGAGGAGAAATAGAAAATTGCAGTGATCACATATACAGTTATTTCATATAAACAACTTAATTAAGTGTTTATGAGTCAGTTCATTATGCATGTCATTAAGATGAAAATGATTAAAAATGAAATTAACCACTGCTCCATTTCTCAGTAAAATATTAGATTAATTGAAAACCAAATCTTTATTTTATATCCATAATTTAAAAACTCATTTATTCATACTTGTTATATAAAAAAATCTTGTACAACTGAACTTTTTGCTGTAGCATTCTTAATATCCCTGAACTGTTTCAAAATATGTAGTCTTACCTTGCTGGTAATCTGTCTAATATATAATTTACCATATGGAGACTATAAAGTGAAGACTATGTCAGAATTGTAGCACTCTTGATGTACATTAACAACAAACCTGCAAGCACTGATGCTATAAATATCATTATTGTCACCATGTGGACAAATACAGATAGTGCTTGGGAATATGGGAAGTGCCATTAACAGAAGGCTTGGCAAAGTAGACAAGTCTGTCCATAAGACAGGAAAAATTCCTATATGACATAGGTAAAAATCAGCTAAATATTAGTGAGTATTGTTCCTCTTAAAAAAAGGTGCCATTAATTTTGCAAAACTCTGGTAATACTTGCACACTCTGCTATATCTTTTGTGTATGGGTTCTGCCTCACCACCTTAGTTATACTTTGTGCATTTCCTTGCTTTATCTCATTCCATTTATGGCTACTGTGAGGATAGGAAATCATTACCTGACACTCTGCCTGCGATTGCGCACATGAGGTTACAGCTTTTAGTGGCATTGCTATGTTTGTGTCGGGGGAGTCCTGTTTATTTTATATTTACTTTTAGGTTGTTATTACTGCTGGAATTATTGTGGTGCTCCTCTTTGAGCTTTACCAGGCTCCATCCCATGCTCCCATGTTTATAGGATCATAGGAAGTTACTAGGCTAATGGCCCTGGGGCCCTTAGAAGCCTAGCCAAATTCTACCCTTATTTTCATGATCAGCAGCTAGTGCCTATGTCCAAGAGGGACACAGGTGGAACCCCCATGGTGAATTTACAGTTACCCATCCAATTGTCCAGACTGCGTTTGAAGAAGGCCAATGAGGTGCTCTGTTTGACATGACGTAGGAGTCTATTCCAAACGTGTGGCAACCTCTGGAAGACAAATCTGTCACTCCAGCAGGTTCTATTAATGTCATATACCAGGTTAAAGACTTTAGAGTGAGTAACCCTTGTACCATTTGACTTGCGGATATGCAGAATTTCCAGTAGAGGAGGGTCAGAGATTGGCTTATATGCAAGGCAGAGATCACCTTTGAGTACTCTGTATGAAACAGAATAAAGTGACAGTGATTTCAGATGATCTGTATAGGACAGATGCTGAAGACTTTACATTTTCCTTGTGAGGAACCTTTGTGGTTTCTCCAATTGCTGCAGGTGCTTGGAAAGATACATACCAAAAGGGGCACTGTACTCAATTACTGGCCTGATGAGAGAAGAGTACAGGGAGGTTATAACTTCTTTTTTTCCTGGAGACAATGCCTTACTTATGAGATGAGAAGTATAGAATGCCCTTCTTACCACTGTGGAGACATGGTGATCAAAGGTAAGATTGCTGTCAACCTGTGTGCCCAGGTCTCTCACCATTGAGTGCGTACATAGGGTGTTGCTATTAATGTGGTAGTTAACAGGAACATTGCTCTTACCAAAAGGGATGACAATACATTATTTTGCATTGAGTTTAAGGCCATGACTTTGGCTCCAATCATTTGTTTGTGTAAGACCCTCTTGTAGGATGTTGTCATCATTTGGAGATTCTATGTTTGCAGTCATAAGCAAACTTTGTCAGCCACAGACCTTTAGTTTTTGCTTGTACTTTGGAGAAATAGATTCCAAACAGTAGAGGTCCCAGGACAGATCCCCCTGGAACACCACTGGTTACAGGTCTGTTGTTGGAGGTGGACTTCTTATTTGACTAAATGTGCTCTATCAGTGAGTCAGTTAGCAATCCATCTAATGAGATAAGGGTTGCTACCTAGCTGGGTGAGTTTGTCAATGATGCCCAAGTGTGGGATAGTGTCAAAAGCCTTGACTAAGTTTAGGTAGGCTGTATGCACAGAGTTCCCCTCATCCAGGGCCTTGAGTGTTGTCCTTAGTTGAGGAAGCTAATTTGAATTCATAGTTTGCTTTGGAGGACTTCACAAGAAGTCTTATTTGGTTGTTTAAACTGAGGAGACAGTTTCCAGTTTAGGGCTTGCTCCCTCTTACTATTAGACAGCAATTTTTCCTCTTAGTTTAAAGCCTGCTAATGGCGGTTGTTCACCAGGCAGGTTTGCTTTTCCTTGATGAGCTTGTTTTGGTCATATTAGGTACATCCAAGTCATTGCTGTTATACAGATGTTTGTACAAATCATTGGTGTAGAACTCAGAATAGGTGCCAATTCCATCGGAGGGGAGTGAAGCTATTTATACTCTCCTGTAAGAGGTTATAATCTGCTTTGGAGAAGATTTTTAGTTTAATTGCTGCTGGGGGGGGGGGGGGTCAGGTGTGATAGTTTCATTGAATGTGACTGATTTGTGGTCAGAACTCACCAGGGAAGACCTCACAGGGAGGATGCTACAGTGGTCCCTCATATTGGTAAGCACCAGATCCAGGATGTTGGCACCCCTTGTGAGGGTGTCAACCAGCTGGTCCAGGGCATTAGAGTTAACAATGTCAAAGAACTTTTGGGCAAGTGAGTTTGAGCATGAATAATTTACCCAGTCAATGGATGGGTAGTTAAAGTCGCCCAAAGCTATGTTGTTTGGCTGTAGCTTTATAGACTCAAGTATATCCAAATAGGCAGAATCAGTGTCCTGATTCATGGAGTGGGTCCTGTAACTTTCAATGACTTTAATAGGTGTTCTACCAACAGTTAATTGCACCTGAAGTATCTCCAGAGAATCATACTGTTTAACCAATCTGGAGGTGTATTTATCTTTAATGAATACTGATACACGGCCTCCTTTAGTTTTCACACCTTCAGTATGTGGTCTGAATGTGTGGAAGGAGGTGTAACCCAGAATGGCTGAGGTGCTCTCCACAGCCTTGAACCAGGTCTGTGTGACTGCACAAATGTCTGCATCTTCCAAGGTCAGGGCTGCTTCCAGTGAGTGCAGTTTCATGTTTAAGACTCCTAGCATTTAGCAGTATAACCTTGAGGTTGCTTTTAGATGGAGTTTTTATGTTGGGAATTTTGTCCTTGAGACACTGCCTAAAAAGGCACTATAGAGGTGGCAAGAGCCTTAACCAGTAGCTGAAATCCCAGGAGTGATAGATGAAGACCATCTCTGGTAAATCATCAAGGTCTGTTGATCATGTCATCCCAGGCTGACAGATACTGGATCCCCTTAGAATGACACAAGACTTAAGACAATTATTGAAGTCAATCATTTTCTATTTTTAGTGAGGCATCATCCTAGGTAAAGGTAAGATGCCACTTAAGGCTAGGGATGTACCTGCCTGAGACACATAATCTGAGGCTCAGTCATGTCTGTCTTCACATAGTCCAGAAAGGTACATCTCATATCATTCACACCAACGTGGACTGTGACGGAGTCGTAACAGTACCTGTTGAGAGACGTGAGTGCATGTGTGATATGGTGGATCCTAGCACCTGAATGACAGCTGACCATGATCTTTTCCTTATCCAGCATGGTGAGAGGGACATCTGTGTGTCTCATGATGGAATCACCTATGACTAATATGTTTAGTTTTGTGTTTTGTCTTAAGGGCTTGACAGGTGAGACACTGGTGCATGAGCTATTATGTGTATTGCATTCTGTAGAGGAAGTATTTTGTGTAGCGTGCTTGTGTTTATGTTTGGGAGGTCTCTGGTGTTTAGGTATGTTTCTGGCGAGGACCTTCACATATGTAGGTATGTGTGATATGTATTTGGGTGGAGTAGGAGGTGAGATGTGCATGCTGATAACCCGCTTATTTTCATATGTACTGACTGGTGTGTGAGAGAGCATGGATTCAAGGTTCTTAATATAGCTGCATTTCTCACATGTTGAGTTTGTGTGGACTAGGAGCAGAGGGTTGTCAGTGAACATGAGGCAGTTGCTACACTGCCTCAGGATGCCCTTGTTGACCAAGCTGGCTGGAGAAACTGTGGGAAACTGTCTGTCCATTGTGTTAGGTAAATTTATACGGTCAGGAAAAGAGGTCACACTTAGGAATTGCTACTGGGTGAGAGGTGAGTTGGTACCTCTGAGGCTAAGCTTAGTGTTCCACCTGACAGTAGAGCAGGGCTGCAAAAAACCTCTGGAGGACCATGAGCAAATTGCTAAGCAAAAATTTAACATGCAAAAAGTTTATGTCTATCACCACCAGTAGTAATCACCACTATGTGGCAGTGCACAATGGTGCACTACATGCAAACAAGTGCAAAAGCGGGGCTTAAATAAAACATGAAATAACTCTTTTAACTCAAGCTAGCCAATAAGGGCACTCTCTCTGAGCTCTAGTTCAGTCACCCCCAATTAGATGGGACCCAGACAGCACTCTCCTCCCACAAGGGTGCAAAAGGACCTTCGCCAACAAGGATGGCTTGAATTTGATGCTCAGAAGTTACAAAACAGACCCAGAAACAGCAAATCTGGAACTGGGCTACGCTACAGCTGAACTAGTACAGTATACAGTAAAATGTGGTAAAAAGCAGTTCCGACAATTCAGACAGACTGTAGAATGCAATTACAAATTAAAGTGCAATATAAGAGCAAAAACGTGTACTTATAGTTAGTTGGAAACAATGGATACCTCAGATCTTTCAGTATCTCAGTGAAGAGCTTGTTTTAATGTTCATTGTTTTCTGTGCCTTATGTTCATTTCACGAAGTGATTTTTGCACCTTATATTTATTTTGTGAAATGTTTTTTTCTGACTATATGAAATATTTCCCCGTATTTTCAATGGTCTGATTCTGTGCTAGCCACTGACTGACCAATAGGGGGTCTGTATTACATATCTGCTCACTGTCCCATGTCTGTCATTACATGTGTGTATTCCCTGATGTTTTCATATGCGTGGTGCAAAATACACCTTTTCATACTGAATTTTTGGGAGATAGTCTTTCACTTGTACCAGTTTCCTTAACTGCAAGCAGTATTGATCTTTATGGGAAATTGCCTATTTCAGTCAAAATTCAAAGTAAACTTTATTGTTTTGTCAATCAAATATACACAGCAGTGCAAGCTGAATGAAATTACATTGCTTTGGCCCCATGCAAAACATAATAATGAAACACATAGTTTGAATGACAGTAAGACTAATGCACATACAGTAATAATTAACATATTAACAACACAATAAATTAACACAGTTGGACAGGAAGCCATTAGACAATATTATACTAGAAGGTATTGCAAAGACTATCCCTAGATTTAATAAAATCCATGTAGGCATAGTGTAGAGCCTACATGGAATGTTACAGTGTTCATGTACACGGTTCCCTCTCAGCAGGGCGTAAAGCATATTAATTATGGAACTTTGCTGAGGGAGAGCCATGGATCACAGTTATTGAATCAGTGTAGGGACTGTGGGGCTGTGTCCCGAGAGGAGTAACACACTCCCTGCACTGTCCAATTGTATTGTATTAATGTAATTTAAATTTGTTTTATTTCTTTAAAAAGCATGCTTGCGTGGTGCAGCACAGAGTGCAGAAGTGGTAAGTGGTGCCGAGACACCTGCCAGACATCTAAAAATAGAAACCGGACATATTGAATTATATATATATATGTAAAGGTCAAGCTTAAGCATAGATAAGCATTTTTGCGGGGGTGAGGCATGGTGCTCAGCAATGCTTAAAGGTAGTTCAGAGGTATATGAAAAGGTATAGTACAATTCCACATATCCATGTAGCTACATGGGTAGAGTTATGGCCATGTGTGCTGTAGGTGCAGGGTTTAAATACATGGAAGGGCAAGTAAGCATTTTTATTTGAAATACAAATTATGCAAATTATTTATAAACACTGGCTTGCTGCTCTTAGCTAAGCTCTGCTAAGACCTGCTAAGACCTGCATAAACAAAGTAACGGCTGATAATGTTTATGCACTGTTTGGCACTACTTGGCTGGTTTGTGTACCACAAAGAATTTCTAAGCACTGCTTGGCTAAGCTGAACTGATTTGCATGGTGCTAAGTGACGATCCATATTTTTAAATGTTGCCCAATGGCATGTAAGGGCAGGAAAACAGGCTACATTAAGCCCAATAGGTGGGAATACAGCATAATCCATTGGAGTTCTGTCTATGAAGGATAGTATTGAAGGCATTGGTGAGAGTTTGCACTTTCGGGCACAGCTTTGGGGTATCCTGGAGTCCAGGATCATGGTCGGACTCTTTGTAAAAAAACATGAAGGCCAGCTTCTACAGGGAGGGTACCAAGGCTCAGAGGGCAAGGTGGAGGCCTGAGACCAGCTGGCAAGGGACCTCACCAGTGCAACTGGTATCTCCCACACAGGTGAGCAGTGTTGTCACCACTACAATGACCTTAAGAGATGTAAGGGGGATCTCTTGACACCTAGGTCCAAGAATTTTGGGCAGGGGATGTCCCACATGTATGTAAGTACTTTTACCTGTGTACCACTAACATCTAATCTGAATGTCTGTTAAACTGGTATGCATAATGGTGTTCTTCTCTCCTAACAGCTTCAAAGGAGAGGGCTCACAACCTTGATGTGCATGCTGGGTGCTTGGCCAGGTTGTGCCGTGAATGTGATGAGTATGGTTGTATTATGCTAACTATAGTCAAATAAGCAATTATGAGTAAAGCATTAACTGCAATTAGGTATATACAGTAAATATTGTATTGCAATGAATGTGGACTAAGAGCTGTATTTCAATAAATGAATACTGCCAACTGTAGTGCACTAAGCAGGGAAGAGTAAAGCATTAACTGTAAGAAAGTATTTACAATAATGTTTCTACTGCAACAACTGTGTTATTACAACTGTATTGCACCACCTGCATAATCACAACTGTTGTGTCAACTGAAGAAACTGCCAGTACCTTCAACACCTACTTTATTGAATCCATTTCCAAACTATTTAACCTCAACCTCTCAAACAATACTTCAAACCTCCCTATATACCCCTCAACCACTATCTCATTAAACTCCTTCTCTCTCAAACCTGTCTCCACTGACTATATCAGAACTCTAGTCTCAAAGCTCAAACCATGCTCTGTATCAGCAGACAATATTCCTTCTTACTTTCTCCAGATTGCTTCACACTCCCTTGCTATGCTTGTATCTATACTAATCAATCGCTACATTTCTGAGTCTAAAGTTCCTTTTATCTGGAAACAGTTTTACACTCTTCCTATTCATAAAGGAAGTAACTCCACAGAAATATCTAATTTCAGACCTATCGCTATCCTCTCCCGTCTCTCCAAAATCCTTGAGAAATGTATACACAAACAAGTTATACATTATCTCTTACAAGAAAAACTTCTCACTCCAACATAGCATGGCTTCTGTCCCAAGCATAGTACAACCACAGCTCTACTATCATTTCTCAACATCTTAGCCCTCACTAAAGATGATCACAAATTCATATCCTGTCTATTCTTTGACCTTTCTAAGACTTTTGACACTGTCTCTCACACTCTGCTACTTAGTAAACGTGTAAACCTAAACTTCTCCCCTGATACAGTTGCATGGCTCTCTAGCTATCTCTCTGATAGGCTGCAGTCAGTATGATGGGAGTTAGCAGTACCTACCCCTCTCTCAGTAAGAACTGGTGTTCCACAAGGTTCCATTGTTGGACCCTACTCTTTTATATCTTCACCAACTCACTCCACTCCTCTTGTCCTCAGTCTAACATTGTCCAATACGCAGATGACTCTACAGTCATAACTATTGCTAATTCCCCCTTAGAACTCCTAACAAATACCCAGACATCTTTCAACTCAGTAGAGACATGGCTCACTAATAATCAGCTCATCCTCAACCCTAAGAAAACAAAATTACTACCCTTTCTACCTAAATCGGCAAACCACATTAAACTTTCCTTTTCCATAAGGTCTCTAAACAATACTCCTATAGAAGTCGAAACTAGCACAAAACTCCTTGGCATTACCATTGATGACCAACTAAAATTTGATCTTCACATTAACAGTTGTATCAAAAAAAAAAAACATCAAAAGCTAGGACTACTGTACAGGAACAATAAATTCCTAACTACTGCCGATAGGATTTCTCTTACCCATGCCTACCTTCTACCATGCTTAACCTATTGTTCCCAAATACTCACAAATCTGAACTTCTCCCTAATTAACAAATTAGAATCAAGCTACCACAAAATAGCTAGATTTGCAGCTCAGCAAACATATAAATTTCACCACTGTGTCTCCCTAAAATAGCTGAACTGGCCTGAACTACCTCACCTGTTCCTACAATCTCAACTCCACATCATATACTCCATCCTATATCAGCCTGATTTCTGTCCAAGTCTATCTTCTCTCATCTCCCACTACTCCCTTACCAGACTTCTCTGAAGCTCAACCCAAGACCTACTAAAAATCCACAAGCCCAAACCCAACACAGGATGCAACTTATATAGCTACCATCCCTCTATTGCATGGAACAAACTTCCACTAGAAATAAGGTCCCTGACTCACCCCAAACAATTTATGCTAGCAACCAAAGACCACTTTAAAGAACATTGGTCTTGTCATTGTACTCACCCTCCCTGATTATTACCTACCTTTTACAGTACAAAGTAACTTACTAAAACTTACCATTAACTACTTCATCCTATGCTTCCTATGCAACCTTCCAAAGCTTCTTCTATACTTTGCTCCCTAAAATTCTAATGTAACATTTAAGTTTCTACTACTCTGCATACAAAACCTTATAGTTACTCAACTCTCTTTTTAAACCAAAACATACAACTTATTCTACTTTTTAACATTCTCCTTTTTGTTTATAGTACTGTTTTATCTGTCAACAATATACATGTATGTAGCTTACGTATTTTAACTACCAAAATTCTCTATTGCTAATTTTAGTGAAATGTATCTGTATTGCTATTTTTATTGCATTGTATATCTTTGGAGCTTTTCTCCCTGGGCCTCCCCTGAAAAAGGGCAATAGCTCAGCCGGACACTCCCGGTCAACAAATGTAAAATAAAATAAATAAAAATAAAATAAATAAAAACTCAAAACTATACCACTAACTCCATGAAAGTATCTCTAATAAAGTCTGATGTGCAATAAATGTGGAATTAGGGCTGTTTTGCAAGAAATTAATTATGACAACTGTTCTGCAATAAAAACACAGAATAATACCAGTACCTACATGAAGGTATAGCTAATAAAGTCTGTTGTGCAATAAGTGTAGATTCAAAGCTGTTTTGTAAGAAATGAATTAAGACAACTGTTCTGCAACAACAAATGAACCAATAGCAATAACACCAAGGTAAATTATGTACATAAGGATTGTCTTGTTTTCACCGTTGCATGTCAGCTACATGCATTCAGGCTGTGAGGTACAGTGCCGCAGTCAGGTATAACAGTGTAATAGTTGTAGGCTGGAAATAATAACCGATAATCAGATATCATTTGTTGACTTCACAGATAGTTCAACACAATAACAGTATATTGTGTACACCTGCATTCTATGTAGTAATATATAGGTTACCTAGTATCTCTGTCATGCTTGAAGTTCATGCATGTGTGTTCAGCTGTCACTGCAGTTTAGTATAAGACTGTACTACTATTACCAGGTCATATTTTGGTTCCAGGTGAGCTCTAGGCAAATATCAGTCAGTCAGTAATCAGCAGTGACTCACTAGCTCAGTTTGCTAAATGCTCTGTATGAAGTACAATTTGCTGCACACAAACCAGGGTTCAAATCCAGTGCTATGTAGCACTAAATATTACAGTATCAGTCACATAATATTTACAGACTTTCTCTCCACAGGAACTACAGGTAAATGGGTGAGGTAGCCCATATTATGAGCAAATAATTGTGTGTTTAGATATCACAGACTGTTATAATCATTACCAGGAATGTGAAAATACAACATAAAATAAAGGAAATAAGTATAATAATAATAAAATAAACTAAAATAAATAAAATGTGTAATCTTTGGTATGGCTGTATGCCTGGAGTGTCTGTTAAAGGTTACTGCAGTCAATTAATACATTAATTGCAGATATCCTCTGCAGTCACTGCTATTGGGCTCTATACCCATGCCTGCCAAGCAAGGCATAGGTGTGTTCATAGGTGTGTACTAGGCTAATGGCCCTGGAGCCTTTACAAGCCTAGCCCATAGGATTACCCTGGCATTGTGCAACCCAATCTTAGTTCCCAGTGCCTCTGTCAAGTATAGTATAGCATGGTAGTTGTTTACTCTCTGTACTGTACACATACATGTCTCTCAAGTGTCACTCTGTCACATAATATAATTACTAGTATGTAATCCCTCTGTCACAGATTTATCATTGACATGATTATGTAAATAGCAAACTATCACTACATCAGCCCACAGTACACCTTAGTAGTTATATAGGTACACCTGATGTACAAGTGCTCTGTGTAGTTGTGTACCTGCAGTTGTTATTTCTTGGCCCATACTGACTCATGTAGATAGCTTGAGAGGTATGTACACGCTACACCAGCTATAGTGCACTTTTACACATAAAGAAAGGACAGACCTGTAGAGTAGATAGCAGTAGTGTTGTCAACTATATAGCCTATAATGGCATTAATAGACTGCATCTCTCTCTCTCTCTCTCAATCTATCTCTCCCTACCCATTATCTTTATATGTAAAACAAATACACAACTAGAAAAACTTGTAAAAAACAATTAAAAAAAAAAAAAAAAAAGAGAGAGAGGGAGAAGCAGAATCAGAGTTTCAACAACAAGTAAAATAGTATACCCGTTATTTGGATGATATATTTATTTTATTTGAAGGTGATCGGTCAGGTGCAGAAGTATTTGTGAATTATATTTCTACCCTAACAGATTTTTTGAAATTCATTTTTCAGTTTAGTACCAACACCATCTCATGTTTGGACATCCATATTGAAAAAGACATCAGTAATAAGAGATATCTGGCAAGTGTATATAGGAAATCTACATACTCAAACAGTTTTTTGCATTATGAAAGCTCCTACCGTCACCACCAGAAAAAAAAAGCCACTGTAAAAGGGCAGTTAGTTAGAGCAGCCAGGATGTCTTCTCTAGAAACCTCCTTTATTTCAGAATGCAATTTACTAAAATAAATGTTTTTGAAAAGATCTTACCCTGTCTCTCTAGTAGATAATTTAATGATGGAAGTTGCACATAAAAGAAGGGAAGGAGTCTTTAAACCAATTTTGGGTAGTAGATCGAGGTCAGAAGGTTCAACTAATAATTTCCTCCCAACAGCTGAAGAAGTCACTGTAAATGTTCCTGTTGACTTCAGTACAACCTTTTTTACTCCTTTTCCTGTCAGTGCACTCACTTTAAAAGGGATTATTGTGAAAAAATGGGACTTGATTCTGGCTGATACTTCTGTTTGTTTAAAGTTGGGTGAAAGACCATGGGTAACTTAAAAGAGGCTATAACTTGAAATCCTTACTTGAAAGACCTAATAAAAAATATGTTAACAGTCCCAGGATGTATAAATGCCATTTTTGCAAGTACATTAAAGTTGGTAAAAGAATAACTGTCAACAAACATCATGATTTAAAACTTGTTTTTACGTTAATTAAATCTGAAACTACTTTTTGGTAGTAATAGTAGTTTAAACAGTGATGAATTTAAGGTTTCTAGCATTTTCAATACACCATTAGACCTCCCCTTGATGTTTTTTGAGACAATGTGTGAAATTGATTTTCGACACGCCTTAAATCATTTTAACAGCTTTGTAAATGGAGGTATTTCTAACTTAAATATGCATGAACGTCAAATGCTGGATTCTTTGAGAACACACAACATTCAGGTAATGAAACCTGACAAAGGGGGTGGGTTGGTATTTATGGATGAGCAGGATTATAATAGGAGAGTGACATGCTTATTAGAAGCTGACTCTTACATCAAAGTATTTTTAAATGAAGTTAATGGGGCCCATCAGTGAATAAGATCTTTACTTAATGATCTGTTCATTGAGGGCACAGTTAACATTGACACTTATAACTATTTATGTATGCCAGCACCTAAGAGACCCATTTTTTTTGCTCTTCCTAGGATTCATAAGGATATTTACAACCCACCCCTTCGCCTGATTGTCAATGGTCAAAATTCAATAACTTATGCTTCTGCTAAATTTGTTGATACAAAGTTAAGAAAGTTTTTGGAAACTGAATCTCAGATTTGCCAAGATTCATGGCACTTTTTAGATCACCTGGATTCATTTGTGTTTAATGAGACATTGAATTTCCTCATGGTTGACATCAAAGACCTGTACACGGTGATGCCCCAGAAACTGGGTCTTGATTGGGTAAGGGAATTTCTTCTTAGTAAAAATGTCAGTATGGAAGAAATATACTTAATAGAGTTTCTTCTAGATATAGTACTGTCTAACGATGTTTTCTTGTTTAACAACAACTTTTATTTACAGAAGTCAGGGGTGGCAATGGAATCCCCATGTAGTGGAAGCTTTGCAAACAGTGTACATGCTTTTTGGGAAAGAAACCAATTATTTAAATGTGATCTGTTTCAACAACAAGTAAAATGGTATACCAGTTATTTGGATGCTATATTCATTTTATTATTATGGCCTGTGGCACAAGTTCTTGCCACCTTTTCAGGAGTTATGGGTATGTATCTCGATACGAGGGCATGTTTAACACACACAACCCCCGTGACACAATACCCAACTCAATATAAACATAGAAGCTGAAATGTTGCCATTGCAGCTTCTTAAAAGCTTTCACCTTATGTTCTAGAGTTCGTATTTTAGTTGTAAAGAGCTTGTGTTGTGAAGTCGCTGGACCGATATTCATTTCTGTTGGTGCCTGACCACCAACTGTAGCCAAAATAGGGTTTTGGTGTGATAGAAGTCCATGTAAAGATCGTCCCACGGAGCCAGATTGGCTCAAATTTGGTTGTGTGGTTATTCTTTAAAAAGTTCTCCAAACGTCCACAGGCTCAAACTATAAATTCACAAACCGCAAAAGCAAAAATGAGCACTATGGCAAAGTGAAGCAGCAGCAAACCACAAAATGGCAAAACCAAAAGTAAAAACGTGCTCCACAACATTCGAAACAGTTTAATAAAAGAAAGCTTTTGGACCATAAGCCCTTCCTCAGTGTTATAAAAACATATACAATCATAATAATAATTTTATACAAATTTAAAAAAGCTCACATGACACAACCCATCCAATAGAAAAAATAAAACAATTATTCAATCATTACTATCTAATCATTTGCTGTTTAGACTTCAATATTGGTTTCAAACTAACTTGTTTATTTATACCAGGAAATTTATCTGCCTGCATGTGAATAATCCATTCATACTTTTTAGTATCTAACTTATTTACATCACCTCGCCTAATGTTCAAAGTTAACCTATCAATAACTCTAAAAACAAATTGATGTGAGACACCAAACATTTTTACATGTTTAGTCTCTACCATTCGTCAAATCTCAGAACGATGTTCAATAATCCTATCTCATAGCTTTCTCATAGATTTACCTACATAAAATGCTTGACACTTCAAACAAGTAGCTAAGTATACTATATGACAAGTATTGTTGACTCACAGTAAGACGTTGTCCTGTTTGATTCTCAGCTAGAGCGTCTTCTGTGTGGAGACATGTGTGAATGGGCATACCTTCGTTGAAGGTTGTGCGTCAGGGCTGGCAACTCGGCATGTAAAAATCTACTGCCAATCATTAGCGGACCAGAGTTCCGCTGAGGCGACCCTTAACCGGGAAAAGCCGAAAGACACAACAACAACAACAACATGTAGCTGCACAGTCAAATTTAAATTTCCTATTGTCAGTAGGATGTATAAATTCAACAGATCTACAAATGGCATTACACAATGAACAGTTATAGCAAGGCACAGTACCCTTCCTATTATATTTAACTTCAGGTTTCTTATTTAAGGCAAAGTCCTTATAACACAAAGATTTTTTCAGACTATTAGAATTCCTATATGTAAAGAAAGGTCTTTCACTAAGTCACCTTTCATGTCCAGGAATTGCTTTCCTCCTTTGCCTGCCTCTTTAATTATAATTTTATTATTCATTTGCAGACTTTTAAAAGCTTCAAAAAGAGAGAAAGATATAGACACTTCAGTATTTAAGAAGGATGTTCAGGCCAACAAGTATTTGCATAGGTGTAGTATGCACGCCCCACATGTTTTCAGAGGTATTGCAAAGGGACAGTACCTAAGGGTTAGCAGACTGAATACTCAGTTAAGTACATGCTTAGAGCAACTAGACGATATGACAAAAGACTTTAAAGAAAAAGGCTACCATGAATCTCATCTCAATCAGGAAAAGAATGAGGTCCTCAGTATGAGGGATGGGAGAGCGAGCCCTTTTTTCTCAGACACTGGATTAACTGAAAGGGAACAACAAGTGGGTGATAATCAGCAATTACGCTATACAATGACATACACTAGGGGGAGTAAATTAATTGAGGGTACCATTAATGAAAACTGGAACATTTTGAAAGCAATTCCTGGACATGAAAGGTGGCTTAGTGAAAGACCTTTCTTTGCATATAGCAATTCTAATAGTCTGAAAAAATCTTTGTGTTATAAGGACTTTGCCTTAAATAAGAAACCTGAGGTTAAATATAATAGGAAGGGTACTGTGCCTTGCTATAACTGTTCATCATGTAAAGCCATTTGTAGATATGTTGAATTTATACATCCTAATGACAATAGGAAATTTAAATTTGACTGTGCAGCTACATGTAATACTTGTCATATAGTATACTAAGCTACTTGTTTGAAGTGTCAAGCATTTTATGTAGGCATAGCCCTGGGCAAATGAGAGGAGGACTTTGTGTTAAACAACACAGACTACATGCAGCATATCACATGCTATTTATGTTTTATTGACGATGTCTTTATTGTGTGGGAAGGTGACACCTTGCAGCTTGGAGATTTTATCACTTACCTCAATCAAACAACCCCCTTCCTGAAGTTTACCTCTTCCCATACCTGTACTTCAACCACTTTCTTAGATATGCAGATTTCCAAGGACAATAACAGAATCACCACTGATCTATTCAGAAAACCAACAAGGGTTAACTTATTACTCCACAGTAAAAGTCTACATCCTACAAAAACCAAGTATAATGTAGTGAAATCCCAAGGCTATATATTAGCTCGAATCACCACAGAGATGGAACCATTTTTGAGAAACCTGAACAACTTAGAGAATGATTTTATAGTGAGAGGCTATGAAAGTCAGATGTTAAAAAACATCCTGGAACCCATTATAGAACTGAAAAGGACTGAAGCACCTTCACTCAACCTCCCCAGTAGAAAAATGTTAAATAATCCCACAGAGAATAACAAATGCAAAAATAGCTGCATCCTGACATACACTTTGGATTATCACAGCATCAAAAATATTATTGAAGAAAACTGGGACATTGTCACAGGAAACCCTTTTCTGATTAACATCTTAGATGAAGCCCCATCATTTGTTTATAGGAAGGCCAGGGATATTAGAAGTTTTGTTGAATTTAAACCTAGACCATGTGAGAAAAGCACTAAAAGATGTGAAATTAATTGTACATTTTGTATATTTATACAGCAAGGTGATAGTTTTTATTGCCCTTATTTAAAGAAGATCTTTAAAACCAGTGCTGGGGGTGACTGTAACACTAAAAAAGTAATTTACAGGGCACAGTGCAATGAATGTGATGCATTATATGTGGGCAAGACTGTAAATAAACTCAAGCGAAGGATTTCATGTCATCTGTTAGAAATCCGCTCTGGATGTAAAAATAATGCACTAGCCAAACACCTTTCTCTTCATAAAAGACACACAGGTTTTAAGTTACAGATCCTGGATCGCATAGACATGGGTGATCTTGAAGGAGACATCCCGAATATTCTGGAGAAACAGGAACTCATGTGGCAATTAAAGCTGAACTCTTTTAGAAAGCCTAGACTAAACTATTACTGTTCAATTAAAAGTGCACTGGAATTTAGAAAATTGCCACATTGTTTACATGACTAAGTGTATTTTATTTTATTTTTTTCTACAAATTGGTTTTAAATGCCATTTTAAATCATTTGACATTTAAGTGTATATTTTGTTTCCATCATCATACATATATTTTTTTACTTTTTTCTGGTTCTCTTTTTTCCACTTTATTCAAAATGATGGTAATAACAATATTAACTAATTATACAATTATATAGGTTTTTAGGGTTCTTGTACACAGACCTGAAGAAGTCTAGAAGGACAAAAGCGATCTTTGTTAACAATAGGTTATGAAAATAGAAACTGATTTTTACATGCAAAATGTATATGTATATATTTATATATAATTTTTGATCACAAAATGAACTAAGGTTGATATATTTCCAGCCATGTAGTATATTGCCTTGTATAAAATCACAGACTTAATAATTTGGTTAAATAAGATGTACCATTAAAGTACATTAGGGCTATATATTATTATGATAGCTACTAGGTAGGGCAGGACCAGCTCGAATGTCACACTGATGGGGGAAGGGATGTGAATTTAACATGTGTACCAATAACACTTTGTTTTACAGCACAGTAAACCACTCCCATGCCTGATAAAATATATATATATATATATTTAGAAAGCTTGTGAGGAAATTATTACTCTATTTTTGTTTTACTTGGGTCGCTTGTCTGTGTACTTAATAAAGGATTTTCGACTGGAAACAGACTGCCTGCCTTGCTTGGATTACTTTCGAATACTTAGTAATACTGTAGAATTATATATTTTCTATTATTACTTTTTGACTTGACGAGTTTACGTTCGCTACTTCTACTACTATTGTCTGATCTGATTAATATACAGTGATTAACTAGAAATATATGGACTGAAAATCTTACACACAGGGAAGTTTCTTACACTGTTAAATCTATGAGAAAGCTACGAGATAGGATTATTGAACATCGTTCTGAGATTCGACGAATGGTAGAGACTAACTCTTTGGCTAAACATGTAAAAATGTTTGGTGTCTCACATCAATTTGTTTTTAGAGTTATTGATAGGTTGACTTTGAACATTAGGCGAGGTGATGTTGTAAATAAAATATTAATGAGTATGAATGGATCATTCGCATGCAGGCAGATAAATTCCCTGGTATAAATAAACAAGTCAACTTGAAACCAATACTGAAGTCTAAACAGCAAATGATTAGATAGTAATGACTGAATAATTGTTTTATTTTCTCTATTGGATGGGTTGAGTCATGTGAGCTTTTCTAAATTTGTATAAAATTATTATTATGATTGTATATGTTTTTATAATACTGAGGAAGGGCTTATGGTCCGAAAGCTTTGTTTTATTAAACTGTTTTGAATGTTGTGGAGCACGTTTTTACTTTTGGTTTACCCCCACACTACACCCTGTTCATGTGATGATACCTGTGCCACATCCCTGCCATCCATGCGATTGATGCAGGAAACTGCAAATGTTTCTGATGCACAGGGTGACTGTATTACTTTACATGTGTTTGTGTAGTGCAGTAGTGTTATGCCATGGCCATATGCCAAGGTTCTGTATGCTGGCATATGTCTTGACTGCACATCAGACTTTGTGTATTTTTGTTGCCTGTTGGTACACTGAAGGCAGTGTTACAGAATGACAGGTGTGTTATGGAGCAGTGTATATTTGTATCCCAGGAGTCTGAGCAGTTCAACTATGGACACATGGTGGCAATACAGCGGCACAGGATGGCAAGGTAGCACAGCAGAAATATGGCATCAGCAAGGTATGCCAGTATAAGTGCATGGCTCCCTAAGTGCATATGTGTAGAACAGTGTGTCAGTGACAATGGGGACAGTCAGCATCATCATCCTTTCATACCCTGTGATAAGGTCTGCTACCCTTGATACTGTCACCTAAGTATGCTGCACGTAAATATCTAGATGGTGGTGGATATCAATTATACTTATGTAGATGAGGGCAATTTAGGGTCATCTGCTAGTCACAGGACCAAAAAATGCATAACCAATGCACAGAGATAGGCTGGAGGCCATGTCTCTAGTGCTGCAAGGGGATATGTTTATACACACACACACAAGTTGGATGCTGTGAGTAGAATCCCTAACGATCTTGTAATACACACTATAACTTGCAGCAGTTATTGCATGCGCCACAAAGTTTATCTGTTATCAGAATGTCAGCCAGCACTCTTAATGTGGATGACATCAGCAGGCCTTGTAAAGGAGGCTAATGCTGAGGCCAGCAGCAAGTCACAGGGCCTTAAAATGCATAAATTGCATGGTTCTAGTTTTCATCCGAGTCATTTAATTAATTCCCTGCCTTATGGGAAATTACTACGTGTATGCAGAATTTGTGATAATACAACTGATTTATTTAAAGCTATCACATCGACTACTCCAATGTTTTTGAATAGGGGGTATTCTTTAGTCACTATTCAGGATGCTTTGGATAAAATTAGTGCAAATTATCCTGTAAATGCTAAAAAAATTTTGAGATAAAAAATGTATGCATTATAGAAAGGAGACTTGCTCTCAAAATAAGTTCTATATAGTTAAGTTATATAATATCTTGAGTGAACAGATGCAAGAACAAATTAGACATTATTGGAAATTTCTATTGAGGGATGGGAAGCTAAATAAGTTACTAAATGGATTTCCTATCTTTTCTTATAAAAGAGGTGTCAGTATAGTGGCTAAACTTATTAAATCAAATTTTATTGCCCGCGTAGAATGTTTAGTAAATAATCCATTACCTAGGGGTACTTTTCCTTGTGAGAAGTGTAATATTTGTGATTTACTTGTTCAAACATTTTATAAATTGGGTAATAAGAATTTTACTGTGTTAGCTAGCTTTTCATGTACTACTTCTGTTGTTATTTATGCTTTACGCTGTCCATGTAAGTTAATATACATTGGGGAGACTAAAAGAATGTTTAAACATCGACTACAAGAACATGTCAGAGACATAAAGAAATGTAGAGTGGAAAGTTCTATTACAATGCATTTTATGCAGTATCATAAAAGTGATTATAAGTTGTTACAAGCTACTATTTTAGATAAAGTTTTTGTTAAATTAGGTGATGATGAAATGTTAAAGAATAAATTACTTTTTAAGGAATCTTTATTTATTTTAAAGTATAATACTTTGTCTCCTCATGGCCTTAACTGTGAAATTAATTGGAAATACTTGATTTAATTAATTGATTATTGCTATAATTGTTTGATTAAGGTGGGGTATTTAAGGGGAATGTTTTGTCATTGGTACTGGATACTTCTTGAAGACTGGTTTAGTCGTGGTGCTAAAGGAGAATAAACATTTTTTGGATCCTGTTTTCTGTCTGCTTGTGGTAATCTACCTTAAAATGCATAACAATTGCACCGAGATAAGCCAGATGGGCATGTCTGTAGTGCCACAGGGGGTTATATGTACATACATACACATACAGACGTTGGATGATTTGAGAATATAATGCCTGTCTATCTACTATTACAGACTACAGCTTACAGTACTTATTGTATGTGCCACAGAGTTTATCTGTTATTAGATTGTCTGCCAGCACTCTTAAGGTGGAGGACATCAACATGCCTTGTGGAGGAGGGACTTTAGAGGCCAGCAGCCAGTCACAGGGCCATAAAATGCATTCCATTGCATAAAGTTAAGCCAGATGGGCATATCTGTAGTGCTACAAGGGGATATATGTACATGCACACACATGAGTTGGATGATGTGAGAATAGAACCCCTATCTGTTTACTGTTACACATTACAGCTTGCAGTACTTATTGGATGTGCCACAGAGTTTATCGGCTATCATGCTATCAGCTAGCACTCGTAAGGTGGATGACATCAGCCGGCCTTGTAAAAGTGGCCAATGGAGGCCAATGTTGAGGCCAGCAGCTAGTCACAGGGCCATAAAATGCATACCATTGCACAGAGATAGCCCATATGGCCATGTCTATACTGCTGTGGGGGGATATATTGATGCTCACACACAGAGTTGGATAATGTGAGATTAGAACTCCTACCTATCTAGGTATTACACACTACAGCTCACAGGACATATTGCATGCACCACAGGTTATGTCTGTTGTATATGGTGATGCAGGCACAGTACTTGTGGAATTCACAGAGTGGTCTTGTGTTAGATAGCATGCGTGGCCTGCAGAATTATACTGTTTGGTACTGTTATTGTAGCTAGTGTCCTAGGGGTGGGATACCTGGTAATATTCCAGGTATATGTGTATACTTACCTGTCTGGCCATATGTGGCTGTTTGCAGTTTGATAGGCAGACATGTGGCAAGGGACAATATGGCCTGTTCAAGGTATGCATTGAATCCATTGTACATTACATCACCTGCATACCTGTGTCTGTCTACAGGGTGACAGTCCACAGGTACAGGGGTCTTTGGGTGAGTGGATTATGTACTGTTGAGGCCGTGGTCTGGTTCTATCAGACAATTGTTGTGATGTGTAATTGCAGATAACCCCTGCATTCTGGGGTATGTGGGGACATTCATACATCCCTACCCATATCTATATAAATGTGTATAACAGGGATGTCTCCTTAAATGTTGTTATGTGTACGTTATGTAAATGTGTTATGTAGATATATGTGGGGTGTCTATGTATCACTGTACTTCATATAGCTATATGTACCTTTTGTTATCATATAAATATATGTACCACATACTGACAGAGACACTAATCAAGCATGAGGGGGATAGGGAAAGACAGGTATGTATATGTACCTGTATGTATGTACAGACATATTTCCACGTAGCAGGTCTTTGTGCAGTGGAGGCAACAGACTTGGGCTCAAGTTAGCTAAGTGTAGGAGCATGCCCAGTGTGATTGTCAGTACTGACAAGGTGACTCCAGGCCAGAGTTACCTGTACTCCAGTCCGGGATTATGTGTGCTGCAGGGCTTTGGTTGTTGCAGCTGTTAACACAGTACTGCAGTTCCCTGATATTGTCTAAGGCATTTCCCGGCTGTTTGCTAATTTTAATATGTGACTCATACCTCACAATTGTACAAAGCTTCACAGACTGTCTAGAAGTTTGCCTCAGACATTTGAGTTTCAGACTCCATACACATTAGGAGATTCATGCTAATGCAAGACCTGTTATTCTATCGACATTCTATGTTTGTAGGAACAACTATTTAAAACCTGTCCCTAGTCGTGGGCCTTGGCCTCACTTTTATTCATGGCTTTGGCCAGATTTCCTGCTCTAACAGGTTGAGAGGTATGACGTGACTGGGGTACATGGTGAAACACCACACACAGGGTGACAGTCTGCATACCTCTTCCTGTACATATTTTTGCAGAATGTCCAACATTTCACCCAATATGTCTGCTGTGTTCCTCATACATTTGTGGTTTTCTGGTACTATACTGTAAACAGCAGTCACTGACTTGTTGTAACTACTGACACATTTAAGTGATGGCCTTTACATCCTGCAGCTAATATTACCTGTTGCAACCTGCTGTTATACTAGCCACTTGCTAGGTTACTCAGAGCATGTATAATATCTGTCTGTAGGTATGGCCCTTTTTGCCCTATTCACTCTGGCTTTGTCCAGCTTTCTTGCAGTAACAGATTGAGGGGTTATGACAGTCTGCAGGAATACCACCATATCAGTACCTCACATGCAAAAGATGTTGGATGCTGCCAGATTTGAACCATCAGCACCATTGACCATACTACTGTCCCTGGGTCAGCGAACCACATCAGCCACCAGACAGAGAGGTTTCATTCCTCACAGTATCAACAACATACAGGAATTAACTGGTCTGCTGGTATGTCATTGCAGACTTACTATTACAGCAGTTGTATGGGGACACTAATGTGTTTGGAGTGGGGGACGAGGAGCCTATGCTCTGCTGGCATAAATAGTAATGTGATTGTCCTGTGACCCCACTGTTTGGCATCTCCATGGAATAATGTCATGGAGTTTCCAGCCATGTGGCCTAGTGGATATTATGGGGCACATACTAGTGAACAGAGTACCTGTTGTCCCAAGTGGCTGTTAGATATGTACAAGTAGCCCAGTAACCCACTATAGATCTCTGTAAGTAGCCCAGTAGCACACTATATATAGCCCACTATATTCCCTTGCATGCATGCGGCAGGTCCATACATATGCAACCGTATTGTAGTACCCCTTACAAGTGGTGTACAGGAGAATGACTTAACTTGTGAATGCAGCAGTTGACAGACCTGTAGTTTGGGGCTAGCTCTGTCTGATGCATGCAGTCCACAGCCAATACATGGTGAGGTACAGGTTGTGTGATCTGGCTTGCATCATTTTTACTAATATGTATATGAGTCAGAGTAAGGTGTCAGCCCCTAGGGACCTAGGTTGTCAGTGCATGTGCTATGCATTGTCTCCTGGCCAAGGCCAGGGCATATTGGGCAAGCCTACATCTGCCCTACAGGGACAGCCTCAGAGGGATCCTCCTCCAAGTCCCCCTGTGGGTGTGGCTGTGGTGACCTAGGCACTTGTGGGAGGCTGTATATCCCTTCCCTTTGCTGATCCTGCTGCAGCTCTTTTGCTGTATCATATTGTGTAGCATAGCACATAGTGTGAACATCTGTCCACATGTGGCTTAAGAGTACTGCAGGGCTCCACCAGATCTATCGAGGCACTGGAACTGTGACTTCAACAGCCCAAACACATGCTCTATGATGTTCCTAGTTTGTGCATTTGCCTCATTATGGCATTCTTCGGTGAATGTGTGTGCATTTCTGATGGGTGTCATCATCCACGGTTCCAGTACTTAGCCAGCATCCCAAAGTAAATGGCCATGTGGGATATCTCCCCTAGCAAAAATCTGGTATAGCTATGATGCATGCCAGATATGGGAGTCATGATAACTGCCAGGGCTGCCAGCACACACAGTCATGATAATGCCCTGGGCATTGCACACAACCTGGCAGTTGATGGAGTGGTACTCCTTGTAGTTGACGTAGATTCTACCCTTTTCACCAGCTTGTGCCTTGATGTGTACATGAGTCCAGTCTATGGTACCCAGTACCTCAGGGTAGTGTGCTGCATGGTAGAAGAGTTGCATACTGCTGGCCCTCTCCTCAGGCGTGTGGGGAAAATAAATGTGCTCACTAGCATGTGGTAGCATAGCATCCAGGAACTGCCCTGAAAGCAGATGCCTGTGAGACCCCCTTCATGTCCCCAGTTGGTCTTTGGAAAGTATCTGTAGTTAGTATCCTAAGGGGTGCACATACCTTTGTTTCCACTGGAATGGGCTCCCCCCCTGTTGGCTCTGTGTCTGAGTTGAGGGCAGCAGAGCTCAATGAATTGTTGTAGTATGTACCTGTCCACCCTGTAGCACTCTACAATCTCCAGCTCATGTAACTGCTGGTAGGTTACTCTAGGCCTGAATACTCTTCTCCTTCTCAGTCTATGCCTCTGGTCAGCATCAGCAACAGCTGCATTGACCTCAGCATCTAGCACATACATATTTAGCAGACCTGCAGCAGCCCCTAGCTTTCTCTCAGTTAAAATTCCCAAGTCTGTACTCCAATGGCACATAGTATGGGAGGAAATCAGATTGTAGGGTGTATGCAACCTTCATAGTACTTTGCTGTAATTATAGCTTGTGTGGTTGGCTACCTATGATGCATTCCACCTGCCAAGTACATCATTAATGGGTTTAATGGCCCTACTTTAAGTAAGACAGGCCTCATCAGTAATTAATATATCATTGGCTTTCTCAACAATTTTTTTTTTGACAGCCTTCCTTGCTGAGCACTGTGGCACAGCTCGCAAACCCATGCCACAAAGATAAACAAAGCTTAGCAGTCAGTAGACACCTCCCCATGGAAGGTTACACTCAGCATGTTAGCATGTCATGCAAATAAATGCAACCACAATAAAACACATGCCTCAGAGGTAAACATAGCTTAGCATTCAGTGTGCATGCCCCCTGCTCCGGACGTGCCGAGCAAACAGGTGCCGCTGAGCTCCAATGAGCTTAAAAGTTTATGGACATTCCCCTTTTTGATGTTAGCCACCTCTTCTGTGGACACCAACATGGTTCTGTGCCTACACGGATGGGATCTGCAGACACAGATACCCATTTGCGCTATTCAGTAAACCCAGCTCATTTGCATACAGATCTGTGCACTGTACCTGGAAACTACATGGTTTCAGCCCCTGCCTTGTTAGCAGCCACAGCACTCTAACATTGTACATACTCCACACAGAGTCCTATAATGCATTACTGTTACATACTCACAAACTCTGGTTTATGCAATCTTTTTATATTTTTTTCCATAATGGCGTGTTTGCGCACTGTGGAGTGTGGTGCAAACATACCCAGGGTATTGAAAAAATAAAATTATTTTCCATTATTTTCCATATGGTTTTGGACACATGGTGGTTAGTTTTGCACTTATCTGTGTCCTCTGTGCTATTTCTGCCACTGTAAGTACACTTTTACAGCCCCTGGTATCATTTTTTACATCCTGTACATGGAATTTTTCTGTGTACGTTATGGACACCAACACGGGGTCTGCACGACTGCCTATCTGCTTGCTGGATCATTCTACCTGCAGCATTTGCATGTATTTCACCTGCTTATGAGGTGATTTGCATGCCACAGACAATTCTGTGTTCACACGCTCCTGCATGCCCTTCAGATCTGTTTACTGGATCGCAAATCTGTTTACTTCCGTTTAAGCACCATGCCACTATACCTACATGGCAAATAGGTCCATGTAGGATTTATTGAATTCCCCCTTATGACTTCACATCGTGATTGCTTAGACTATTGTACTTCATCAGTTCTAGTATGATATATTCTGATGTTCATATTCTACATGTTGGAGTGGTGACTCACTCCTGCCTATTGCACATTCAGGAAGTAAAAGCATAAGAAATCATCCATAAGAATCAGAATTTCAGTTTGCTGACTTGTAACTGCGTACAGCCAACTGAATATTCTAATGCAGAAACCAAGAAATTTTAACCAGTTGACATCCCTGCAACACAAGTAAGAAAGCACGGAAGTCTATTGGCACATTTGGCATGTGTCCAGCTAAAAGATATTTTCCAAGATGACGGTAAGGTTTTAAATATAAATAAGCGACGTAGCAACGACTACTTTTGGATAGAGGTGTTAAGAGGATGTTGAGTTGTTTGTTTTCAGCTCTCTTAAGAATCTTTCTGAATATTTTTTGTTTACAGGCTTTCTTATGAGGTCATACTATGTCTCTTTTGGGGTGGGAACTATTTTGAAATGCAGTGTTGGTGGAGGTAGAGTGGTGGATATGAGTTCCTTTAGTTGACTAAACAATTCGCTTGAAAGCCTGATTTATTGCTAAACTATGACTGCAATTATTTTTTTAAGGGTTTCCAAAATAGTTTTGGTTCAATTATCTCAGCAGTTTGCTGTTTTTTTTTAATAAAAGTTGTGTCTGCTTTACTTGTTGTTCTACATTAATTTTTCTTCTGAAGAACAGCATTATATTTCTGGTGGTTATATGGGCTCCTATTCCAGTTCTATTATGCAAGGTCCTGTATTGTAGTAACATCATAGTAAAACACTGGACTATCACCCCAAATGGCTTTTTTAAGCCCAGCTACGATTCCTGATAAAATTTGATAGGTATTTGTTCCCAAGGGTTTTGTAGGGGTATTTATACTTGGACATGGGTGGTAAGGCATTTTCAAGCTTTCTCTGTTTCTAATAGAGGCATAGGTGCTAGACCAGGGGTATAGTTATGATTCCTCATCCAATGATCCATGTTTCACTTGAATAAGTACAGGGGTGAACTCTGTTTCATATGGATGGGAAGAAGCCTGTTCGAGCAAGAGGAGAGTTTCTGAGACACATACCTGTCCCTCCAGTATGTTCTGTTTATGTTGCAGAAAAGGTTTATGTCCCTGGGCTGGGTGTTCCTGATGTTATTTGTTTTATGGATATACAACAGGTCTAGTAGTCCAGGCATAGGTCGCATCTCAGCAGCCTGTAAGTAACCAAATATAAAGACAAGGCTTTGAGACAGTCTGCATAGGACTTATTTTCTACACTATGTATTCTTTTTGTGAGGAATCTCTGTGGACGCTCCAGTTGTTGAATATGCCTGGCCAGGTACATACAGATAGGAGCATTTTATTCAACGACTGGTCTAAAGACAGCTGAGTAAAACAGAACAATTACATGCTTGAATCTAGATGTCATATTCCTGCTTATTAAGTTACTCACTACAGTAGACACACAATAGTTTATTTTATTTTATTTATTTTACATTTGTTTACCAGATATGTCTGACTGGACACATGTCCTTTTTCAGCGGAGGCCCGGGGAGAAACGATTCACATTGAAATATACAGAAATACAATATATAAGTAGAATATATAGGGCACAGAAGTTAAAATACTATCTAGATACAGTTTGGACAAACAGTTATACATACGGACTAGTTAAGAATATCACAGTTTAGTTAATACACAGTCATTCTTAACCTAATCGATAGAATCATAAGATTAACAATAAGTAGACAGACATTGCATCATTAAACCTTTCTGTACAAGAAAACAAAGAGACCAAAATGACAATTACACAAATTCTGAACACAGTTTACTAATAAATTGAATTGTTAAGTCTTAATATGCCATCAGCTCTACAATGTTATAGTACAATGGAGTGTTAGTTTGCAGACACACATAGTCAACAGACTAGACAGAGGGATGAATTGGTCAGTAAGTGAAACAAAGTAGTAACAAAGTCAGAGGGAGAGGTTAGTCTGGTGCAGAGCAAGGACACAGCCATTTATTGAATAAGTGGCTTTTTAGTATTTTTTAAACTGGGCTAACAATGTAACCATTGTAATGTTTTTTGGTAGTACATTCCAAATTTTTCCTATATAATTTGAGAAGAGGGACTCTCCAGCTTGGTTTTTGGTTATACTGATTTTTATGTGATGTTTGTTAGTGGACCGTAGGGTTCTGTTATGGCATATGACTGAAGAAATACTTGTAGGGTAGGTGTTTTCTCAGGTTCATGGAGTATTTCATGGGCCATGGTTAACTGGATGTAGTGAAGGAGAGGGGGAGATCTATCCAGTTGAGTTGCTTGAGTGCCATACAATGGTAAGCTCTAGCCTGTACGTTTGTAGCATATCTGGCAGTTTTGTTATAACAAGATTCACGTTTTGCTAGTTCAGATTTTTTTTAAATTTGTGAGTATGGGAGCTACATACAGCAGTGTGCAGATTAAGTGAAACTGGGCAATGGTAGTTTTAGTATTTTTAGTGAAGTAGTGTTTCTTCCTAAGCAATGTTCTTAGTTTTGTTGTGAACTTTTTTACTGCTTGGGAAATATGAAGATCAAATTTTAAGTTGCAATCAACTTTTGACTCCTAAAAGTTTGATGTGTGATGATGGTGTTATTTATAGGTTCATAGGTTCATACTAGGCTATCTGCCCTAGGGCATTTATAAGCCTAGCCAGACTGTGTATGGATTTCGCCACCCATTATAAATTAATTTTGCTATGCCCTTTTATACTGTGCCTCTGTCTAACAGTGACACAGAAGTGATACCCGGGGTAAACCTACGATCTCCCATCCACTCATCAAGATTCCTCTTGAAGAGAGTCAATGATGGACTCAGCCTAACCTGGACTGGGATTTTATTCCAGAGTGAAGGGAGCCTCTGGGTTATGAATCTGTCCCTCCAGTATGTCCTATTTATTTCAGTGCTGAGGTTCAAGTCCCTCGAGCACGTAGCTCGATGGGATTTGGATTTTCTGAGGTGCAGCATGTCCATTAATTCCGGGTTGGACATGGCTTTATACGTCAGGCACAGATCGCCTCTAAGCAGGCGGTATGCCACTGAGTAGAGCTGGAGTTTCTTTAACCGGGCAGCATACGGCATCTGTTTGAGCCCCTTGATCCTCCTGGTGAGGTACTTTTGGGGTCTTTCCAGTTGCTGCAGGTGTCTGGTAAGGTACATCCCAAAAGGGGCATTGTACTCAATTATGGGCCTGATGAGGGATGAGTAAAGAGGCACGATGACCTCCCCTGATCTAGATGTGAATCCCTTCATGATTAGGTGGGCTATATAAAATGTTTTTCTAACCACTTTGGCCACGTGGGTGTCAAATGAGAGATTGCTATCAACTTGGGTCCCCAGGTCCCTAATGACTTCTTCTGTACTTAATGGATTACCACCTATGTGGTAATTTGTGGGCACTTTGTTTTTGCCAAAGGGGATGACTATACACTTTTTGGTGTTTAGCTTGAGGCCATGGCTCTGGCACCAGTTGTCTGTTTCTATGAGGCCCTTTTGGAGGATGCTTGTGTCAGCTGGAGTGTCTATTATGGCGCCCAGTTTGCAGTCATCTGCGAACTTGGTCAGCCACAGTCCTTCCATGTTGGCCTGTACCTCCGAGAAATATATACCGAACAAGAGAGGTCCCAGGACTGAGCCTTGTGGGATGCCACTTGTAAATGGTTTGGAGTCTGACATGGCTCCAGCTATTCTAACCATGTGGGTTCTGTCCTTGAGCCAGTTTGCAACCCATCTAGTGACATAGGGGTTTATATTTAAGCTGGTGAGCTTATCTATAATGCCCGAGTGGGGTATTGTATCGAAGGCTTTTGCGAGGTCCAGGTAGGCTGTGTGCACCACCTTCCCCTTGTCAATGGCCCTGGTGACTGTTTCAAAGAAATTGACCAGGTTTAAGAGGCAGGATCTGCCCTTAACAAAGCCGAACTGGGTAGGATCCAGTGTCTGTAGGTCCCCAATATCTTTATTTATAAGGTCTATGATGATCCTTTCCATAGCTTTGAAGACCAAGCTAGTGAGACTTATGGGGCCATAGTTTCCAGGATCCATTGAGGCACCACCTTTGTGGAGAGGGAACACTGTTGCTGTACGCCACTCTTTGGGTACATATCTTGTAGTAAGGCTGAGATTGAACAGTAGTTTTATGTTTGGGTTTAGCTCTTCTTGGAGTTCATGTAGGACGCAGCCCGGGACACCATCTGGTCCCATTGATACTGTGTTTCTTGCTTTGGAGAGGGCAGCTCTTACCTGAGCATCTGAGATGTAAGGGGGGCAGCACTCTGCTGGGATAGATATTAGCCCTTTTGGTGGGGAGGGGGGGAGAAGTTTGTGCTGAACCTGTCAGCTTGGATGTTGGCAATGTCTGTGGGTTTGGTGTATTTTTTGTCATTTTGGACTAATTCTGAGCATATCTGGGAATTCCCACCCAGGTTCCTAACATAACTAAAGAAAGCCTTGTGATTATCCTTAGTGTCCTGTGCAATTTTTCTCTCGAAGCTGGCCTTAGACGATTTTATGAGTGCCCGTAGTTTTTTGCTAATACTGATCAGAGATGCCTTCCCTTTTTGGGATTTTGCTCTATCATGTAGTAGCTTCCTCCTTCTATTGTATAGTTTGTTTATGGCTGGGGTCCACCAGACAGGATGTCTGCCTTTGGAGGATCGGGTCTTGGTTTTATTTGGGATTGCATGATCCATGCATTCCTGAAGGTGTTCATAGAATGCATTTATAAAGGATTTTGCGGTCTGGGCCGTATTATCCACAGGCCTGGGGGCTTTGAAGGATAATGATACAATGTTGAAATATTGAAAGTGTTAGTGGGTCGGGCTTATTTCGTGGGTTGGAAAATCATGTTTGTTTTTTGGAGGTTTAAAATTAATTGAGGATTTGTAAGCCAGTTCACAACTGCTAGAAAAGCTTGTTATGTTAGGTTTTGAAGTTCTTGAATAGAGGAAACAGCACATATCACTGTCGAATCATGAGGGAGGCTTGTGGGGTTGAGGTGTGGTGGTTATTTGTAAATATTGAAAACAGTGGACCTAAGACTGAGCCATGAGGGACACCTATAGTCACTGGTAGAATGGGTGGTAAAGTCTGTTGCCAAAAATCTTCTTGCTGGAGTCCGGTAAGGTAATCCTGGAACCAGGCGAGGGTAGAATGGCAGAAATTTAGTTTGGAGAGAATATTTAGTAGTTTACTATGAGAAACCATATCAAAGGCTTTTGATAGGTCCAGGAAGATAGAAGGTACATAATTACTGTTGCTCCTGTGATAGTTGACAGTATTGGTAAATTACATTAGTGGTTGATGTACTATGGTATGACCGAAAGTCGTGCTGGAGTGTTGGTTAGAAGTTTGTTGGCATGTAGGTAATTAGTAACTTGATTGTGAATGACCCTCTCAAGTATTATAGACAGTAGTAATAATATTGCGATCGGGCAGTAGTTGGAAAAATCTGTTGATGAGCCACCTTTATGTGGGGTATTACATAAGAGGTTTTCCAAATGGGAGGGACTTGCTGTTCTGCTATGGATCTATTGGTAAGAATATATATAGGATAGGCAATAGTGTCTGCTGTTAGTTTGTGGAAATCGGCAGGTAAGTTGTCTGTGGGTCTATATCATATCACCGAAGAGGCATTGCAGTGAATTCCTCTTCATCGACACATTCACAGTGAACGCACAAAACCACAAATGCTGACATCAGTGATTTCTTTCCTTGGGAAAGAAATTGCTTCCCTCAAAACATAAAGACATCATTACAAACATAACAAAGTGTGGGGCTTCACCAGGGAAATAAATCGCTGATGTCAGCATTCGCGGTTTTGTGCATTTGCTGTGTATGTGTCGATGAAGAGGCATTCGCTGCAACTCCTCTTGGAGTATTTGATATAGACCCATTACCTGCACCTAAAGTGGTGGGTTTTAGTTTTTTAAGCAGTGTTTTTAATAATTTCTGTAGCTACAGGTTGCAGGGACAAGGTGGTTTTAGTATTGGAGGAGGCAGTGTTAGTTCTGATAGGAGATGGGGTTTGATTGTTGGACAGAGCTAAGATAGTTTCAGTAAAGTATTTATTAAATTGAGTAGCAATGTTGTCTGAATTATTAGTAGTGGTAGGAGGGGGTGTCCTGACTTTGCCAGGAAGAAGTATATTGTTTATAGCTGTCCAGAATTTCTGTGGGTTATTGCGGTGTTTTAGTTTGATTTCTGAGTAGTAATTTATTTTGTTTTGCTTAATTTGCTGCTTTGCTTTATTTCCAAGTTCCTGATAGGTTTGCAGAGTGGGTTGGGACTTTGTTATGTTCCAGGGTGCCCAAGCCTTGTCTCTAGATTTAAGTAGTGATTGTGTTTCTTTTGTTAGCCATGGGGCATAGTTTGATTTCACATGTATTTTTTTGGCTAGGGGTTTGAGAGTTTGGTATAGACAGGAAGGTATAGTTGAAGTAATTGATTGCTTCCTGTAGGGGTAGAGATTTCAATGTGGTCCAGTTACAGTGTTTAAATATATCTATAAGGTAGTTGGGGTTCAGGTGTTTTTTGTTTCTTATCAGTTTAAATGTAATTTTTTTAGATGGGTTAGCTGGTTTCCTAAGTAAATAGATTGGGAAGTGGCACTGAGAGTGTCTAGTAGACAACCAGAGTAGGAGTAGAGGGCTGGTCTATTTGTTAATATCCCGTCTAGAGAGGAGTGTTTGTTGGATGGCGTATTAATCCTAGTGGGTGACTGGATTTGTTGTTTGAAACCCTGCAGGTTGATGCAATTTTTGGGATTTGTAGACTTGCAGTTTAATCAGTCTACATTAAAGTCACCCATAATAATTGTTTCCTGAGGTAATGTTTTACTGCTCCAGTATAGTATATTTTCTAATGTTTGGATAGCATCTCCTGGGGGCATATAGATACCTATTATGAATATATGTTTCTTGGATTTAATGTTTAGTTTAGCAAATGCTACTACAGAATTGTTAAAGTTTAGTGTTTTTTCATCTAAAGCTTCTATGGAGAGGTGGCTTTTAAAGAGTAGGGCCATGCCACCTCCTTTTTTACTAGTTCTCTCTGTACATATGATATTATATCTTGGTGGTAGTATTTCATTGCTGGGGGTGGTAGGTTTTAGCCAAGTTTCAGTGAGTAGCGCAATATCCAAGGAGTAATTGGGAGAAGTTAGCATGCAGCTCATGAATTTTGTTGTTGACACTTCTTATATTATTTACTGGTAGAATATCAGATTTGTTCCCTAAGAAGAAGGACTGTAGATTGAGTAGATTGAGTTTGTATGCCATTTTGTGATGTTGAGTTATTTGGTCTGTAGAATGGACCAGGGTTTGGGTGTATGTCACCACTGAGAGTTAGCTTGGATGCTAAGTTGACTAGAGTTTTCAAGAATCTGACTATGTGTTTATGATATTTCTAAGATATGCTAGGTATGTCTGGCTGAGGGAGAAGGGAAAACCATGCATGGTGTAGAGTTGTGATGTTGAGAATGTAGCTACATATGAGGATGTTAACTGCTTTGGGTGTTAGGGGGTAGCTGTTCGAGGTGGATTGGGAAGAAAAAGGATTTTTTATGTCGGAATGGTAAGAGGTGCTATAAGCTTGCAATGTTAAAAGTAGCAGAGTGGTTGTCAGTAAGTACAGCTGGTTTATAAACTTGATTGAAAGCTGGATGCTTTTAGCCTTTTTTGTTAATGTCATTGGAGGATTTTTGTTATTAGGCATTTTAGTTAAGTTAAGTTAAATTAGGAATTGTATCTGTTGTTTGTAGCAGTAATTGAAGTGGAGTGAGAGGAGTCCTCCCTCGCACAGGTAGAGGGGTGGAGGGAGACCCAAGGTGGCCAGTTGCTCAGTAGTGACTGCTTGTAAGTAGTAACAGCAAAACTCCTGGAGTTAAAACTGTAACGATAGTTAATGCCAAATTACTGTCTACATGCATTCTCAAATCCCTGACTGCAGAGTCTACTCTGTTAATGTAGTCATTTGCTGGTGTGGACATCTTTCCAAAAGATACTATGATACAGTTGAGGCACTGAGTTTTTGGCCATGATTCTGACACCAGTTATTAGTCTGTGCCAGGCCTTCTTGGAGGATGTTTGTGTCTTGGGGGAATTAAATGACTGCACCCAATTTGCATTCATCTACAGACCTGGTCAACCAGAGACCCTTAATGTTAGCCCTGTCCTTACAACACTGAGCCCATAATCCTTTTCTTGGAGGTAGACTCTCATGTTCTAACTTCTTGGGTCTTGTGTGTAAGTCAGCTGGCTACCGAGTGGTTGATGCAGGGGCTTATACTTAATTTTGTGATTTTTTTGACAAAGCACAAGTGGGCTATGTCAAAAGCCTTGGCCAGATTGAAGTAGGCAGTATGAAAAATTTTGCCTTCATCAATTGCTTTGCTGACCTTTTCAAAAAGACATCTAACAGACTGAGCAGGCAAGACATGCTCTTGACAAAACCAAACTTATTTGAGTCCAATGTTTGTAGGTTAACTATGTTATCATTTAGGATATCCATGATTATTCTCTCCATAGCTTGTGACCAGATTAATCTTTTAAGTATGAGCTTAACAAATGCCAACATTGTCTGTCAGCACTTTTTTTGTCTTAAAGGGGAAAAAATGTCCTGTAATGGTGTTAATTGTTGTAAAACATTGGGTAATGCTCTTATTGGGCTGTTCTCCTGATAGATGGGTCTGTAGTTAAACAGTCAAATTCAGACACTAGAAGTGTTTCCAAAAAGTCAGAAATGGGGTTTGGTAAGATTATTGCTGGAGGAAAGTTTGAGACCTAAATGTCAAGGTGCAGGTACTTGTCAATGATTGTTAATAATGTGTCTTTCCCTGTAAATTCAAGCATTTCTAACAGATATATTTTTTTTTTGGTATTTGTCAGTGTTGCAGCCAAATTATTTGAAGTAGATGAAGTAAACTGATGACCTACTTGTATTATATTATGCAGTGAAATATCTCTACACTATGTTGAAGATTAATTTGCTATATAAACTCACAGTCATAGATATTCCAAAGCCAATGAGTTTCCTGACCATTCTTACCTTGTCATTACCTTCCCTCAGGTCACATCTCCTTTCTTCAGGAAATCCTAGAGCAAGCTTGTTGTTACCCATCCAGTCATCTAGTTAATGTTTAAATGAAGCTAGTAAGTCACACTGTTTAACATGGCATAGATGTTTATTCTGGTGGTTTGGAAGGCACTGGCTTACAAACCTGTCCCTATAGTGTGTTTTATTTATTTATTGGTGAAGATTTGGGGCCCTACTTCTGGTACTAGCTCAGATATTGGATTTGAAGAGAAACAGGACTTCCAGGACCATTGGGCATCTCTTGCTAGCTCAGAGACTTTAGGCCTTTGAACTTTTTAGTTAGAAACCACTGGGGTATTTCAAATAGTTTGATGTGTTTGTACTCAATAATTAGCCTGATTAATGCTGAGTATAAGGAAATGAGTGCCTCCTTAGAAGCTGATGATATTTATTGGCCCATTAGTTGGGTTAACTAGAAGGATTTCCTGACAGCCATTGTCACATCATGGTCAGAAGAAACCACATACTTAGGTCCTTGCACTTTCATTTTGTACAGGGGTGTTATCTAGACAGTATGATGAGAGGAGGGTTTGCTTACCAAAAGTGATGATACTTTTGAAGAAACCACATACTTAGGTCGTTGCACTTTCATTTTGTAGAGGCGTGTTATCTAGACAGTATGATGAGAGGAGGGTTTGCTTACCAAAAGTGATGATACTTTTGATTTTTATTATTTGGCTTGAGACCATTTTTAGTACACAAGAGTCTACCAGGGAGAGTTCATTCTGGAGGGTTTGAGTGTTACGGGGTGAATTAGCAGCAACCCCTGTTTGCAAATATCAAAACAGCACAGAGCACAGAGGGACACTGATGATCACTTTCATACCTTCTGATCACACACCTGCAACTTATACTGTGTAGATTCCATCTTTCAGTCAGTTTGCAATCCATCTTAGCACATATGGATCAATTTTAAAACATATAGTTTTATATGATTTCCCCAATTGCTGCCATGGCAACTGCCTTGTCTGTACTCAGTTGCATCCCTTGTGCCATCAGTTTTACACTCCATTCCCTGTCATTTGCTGAAGTTCCTGTTCGAAGTCTGCAGTGCTTCATTGTCTGCATATAGCTTCTTTGTTTATCTGACTCTTCTGACCTGTTTGCTAAATTCCATCACCAGAATGAACCTCAGTGGGCTCAGAGCTGAGCCCTGATGCACTCCCACTTCCACTGGGAGCTCATCTGTGAGTCCATGCGCTTTCACTTGTGTCATTGGGTCCATGTACAATACCTCCACTAATTCTACCAGCGTTTCCAAAACTTTAAGATCATAGAACTGTACAAATCAGCCTTCATGCGATCTTGTCATATGCCTTTTCCAAGTGTGGAAATACCCAAATGGACTCTTTCATCAACTCTAGTTTCTTTTCTATCTGTCTCAATGCAGGCATTGAGTCAGTTGCACTGCATCCTGATCTGAAACTGAACTGCTCATCTCACATCTTACTTTTACTGTTCATATTCATTTATTAATCACCGTCTACACACTTTCATGCAGTGTGACAACGATTTGATACCTCTGTACTGCCCATATTTGTGAATGTCCCCTTTGTTCTTGTACACTGGTACTAGAATGCTTATCCTCCAGTCATCTGGGATATTTCTTCATATTTCTCCAAGTATCAGCTGATGTAATTTGTGTCCTACCTCATCTGACACTTTGATCATATCTGCCTAATAGTATCTGAGTATGTTGCTTGATTTTCCTTAATGACACCCTTACTTCTTCTATGGTGGGCGCGTCTTCTTCTCTCATCATATGCTGTGTCTGGGGCAGTACAGCTTCTGTGGTATTTTCTTCATTCAGAAGCTGCAGGAAGTACTCCTTCCATCTGTCTTTGATGACCTGTGGAATGGTCAGCAGGTTGTTGCTGGTGTTCCTTATGAAGGTTGTTGGATGACTACCTACTTTACCTTTCTGTCTTTACCTTTGCAGCCTTCGACACAGTTTGTCACAGCTAACTCCTACTTCAAATGTCCTCAATCGGTCTCTCTGAGCCCACCTTTCTATGGTTCAAAAGCTACCTGTCCAATAGCTACCAGTCAGTAAACCGGCCCTCCACCCTGTCTATATACCTTCCAGTCACCACTGGTGAACCATAAGGCTCTGTCTTTGGTACTTTCCTCTTTAACAGTTTCATTAATACCCTCCACACATCCACAAAACAGACCTCCCTAATACATTACACAGATAATCCACAGTCATGTGTACATCTGACATCCTGGCATATCCAAAAAGTTACTCTGGAAGCTTTAACAGCAACTAAAATATGTCTTTATAACTTGCAACTCATGCTCAACCCCCCCCCCCCCAAAATAAAATACTCCTTTTTTCCCCCAAATCCCTATCGGATGAAAAAACAAAATTTAAAATCTGTCTAAATAATAAAACCATTGAAGTCACTTCTTTTAGCAAATTATCAGGGATGATAGTGGATGGCAATCTTAAATTTGACCTGCATATATAAAATTATATAAAAAATCACAAAAATTAGGAATGCTTTACAGGGCTGAAAATGTTCTCAACAATGCAACTAAAACTATGCTTGCTACTACTTATCTCCTCCCCTCAATACTACTATCCTCCAAAAACAGGAAGACAATCTGGTGATCCCCTGCCATAAACAAACTCTACAACAGAAGGAAGAAGCTGTTGCAAAAAAGAGTAAAATCCTAAAATTGGAGGAGCTCCCTGGTCAGCCTCAGCAAGAAGCTGAGAGCCCTCATAAAATCCTTCAAAGCCATTTATGAAAATAAAATCCCTACTGATTCCAAAGACAACCACAAAGCATTCTACAGCTATGTCAAGAATCTCAATGGTAACACTCAGATCTGCTCTGAGTTACAGCACAATGGCACTAAACATACAGAACCAACTGATATTGCCAACATCCTGGCAGATAGGTTCAGTGCTAACTTTAACTCCCTCTCACCCTCCAAAGGGCCCATCTTAATACCAGAAGAATGCAAAGCCCCTGTAATCACAGATGAACAAGTAAAGACCGCACTCTCCAGAGCAAAGAACACAGCATCCATGGGACCAGACAACATCCCAGGCTTCATACTGCACGAACTACAGAATGAACTGGCACCCCACCTGAGTACCATGGTAAATCATAGCCTCACCTCAGGCTATGTGCTTACTGAATGGCACACAGTGACATTTATCCCACTCCACAAAGGGGGTGCCACCACAGACCCCAGAAACTATCGCTCCATTAGCCTGACGAGCCTGGTCTGCAAGGCCATAGAATGTATCATTTTGGAGCTTATAAACATAGACATAGGTAACCTCCAAACTCTGGACCCCACTCAGTTTGGGCTTGTAAAAGGTAGATCATGGCTACTAAACCTGATTGACCTCTTTGAAGCAGTCACTAGAGCTGTAAACGAGGGCAAGGTAGAGCACACAGCTTATCTTGACCTCACCAAGGCTTTCGATACTATCCCCAATTCTGTAATTATGGATAAACTCACTAAAGTGAGCATAAATCCCTATGTCACAAGATGGGTGCCCAAATGGCACACTGACAGAACCCACACAGTAAAAGTAGCTAACTCTAAGTCTGACTTCAGACTAGTGATGAGTGGAGTACCACAGGGTTCGGTCCTGGGTCCTGTCTTGTTCAGCATCTACTTCTCTGAAGTGCAGGCCAACACAGAAGGTCTTTGGCTAACAAAGTTCACAGATGACTGCAAACTTGGAACCATAATAAAATCACCTAATGATGTAGAAATTCTACAAAAGGGCCTCACAGAGACAGATGCTTGATGTCAAAGTCATGGCCTCAAGCTCAATGCCAAGAAGTGCATTGTCATCCTCTTTGGGAAAAACTCGGTACAAATGAACTAACACATAGGCAGTAGCTCACTAAACACTGAAACTGTGATAAGAGACCTCGGGACACAGGTAGACAGTAGTCTCTCCTTTGATAACCACTTTGCTACTGTAGTCAGGAAATCCTTCTATGTGGTACACCTCATATCAAAAGGGTTCTCCTCTAGTAAAAAGGAAGTCATTGTTCCTCTCTACTCATCCCTCATCAGACCCATTATAGAGTACAATGCCCCGTTTGGCATGTATCTCACAGAAATACCTCATTAAGAGGATTACTGGCCTCAAACAGATGCCATACGTAGACCATCTCAAAAAACTCCAGCTCTACTCCATCACATATCGCCTACTCTGAGGCAATCTCTGCCTAACATACAAAGCTATGTCAAACCCAGAGCTGTTGGACATACTATACTTAAAGAAATCCCAATCTCTCTGAACCACAAACTCCAGGGGCCTAAACCTTGTCACCACAATAAACAGAACATGCTGGGGGGGATAGATTCCTGTCCCAGAGACTTCCCATACTCTGGAACAAACTACCCATTCATGTCAAGCAAAGCTCCTCATTGGCCCTCTTTAAGAAAAATCTTGATGACTGGATGGGAAATAGAAAATTCACCCTGGGGATCACTTCTGCGGCACTGCTTGACAGGGGCACAGGAAAATAAATTTCTTGGGTGGTGAAAGCCAGGGAACCTTTTTGGCTAGGCTTATATAGGCCCCAGAGCTGATAGCCTACTACCTACCTATGAACCTATGGTGCTTCCATCCTTACTAACCTCCAGGCATCACAAAAAACAAACTTGAACAATAATAAAGAGGCTACATTTGCAGCAAATAGCCCTTTCAGATCTCACCACTGTATGGCATTGAAAACCCTAAAATGTTAAGAACTACACCATCAACTAACATATACACATCTTTTTACTACCTATAAAATTATCCAACATCCATCTCATTGTCCAGCACTAAACACCATTTGACACAACTATGTTCCCAATCGGTCATTATGATCCAATGACCAAAAACTTCTCTCTTTACTTATCAAATCTGTTGGACATAGCCTGTCCTTGTACCATTTTGCCAAGGCTTGGGACACCTTATTTCTAGCCATCAGGTCAGTATTCTTCCTTCCATATTTCCAAACCATTCTGAAAGACTTTGTGGCCAAAAGATAGCTCTGTTCTTGCTCAACACCAGGATAAACTATATCCCTAAATGTGAACAAATACCTATTTGTACCTTACATCTCCTTACTCTCCCTTCTTCACTCACTTACTTCAGTCAAATTCTCTTCCCTAACTCTCTTTCCAAATATGCTATAACCTTGTTCATATTGCAATTCCTGATGGTATTATACTAATTTACCTTTAATTTCTCTACAAATTGCCTAAAATTTCTCTAAATATCAAGTCATTTCTGCACAAACTGTAAAGATCTGCATCCAAAAGAAAACAGCTGTAAATACCTTCACAAAAACACCAGCATTGCTTTTATTCACACCATCACGTACTGTGCTATACTTTAATGTACTGTATTTTACTGTGTTGTGCTGTACTGTACTGTACTGTATTGTACTGGACTGGACTGGACTGTGTTGTACTGTATTGTGCAATACTGCACTGTATTGTACTGTACTTACTGTGATATGACTTCTGTAATATACTCAGAAAAGGATATTTATAATGAACAATGTTAATTAATGGTGCTCTTTTCAAAAAACATGCATCTGTTTATTCTCTGTGTGGTCAAAGGAGTCAGTAAATGTTGTTTTCCACCTCTCCATTTCTTCTTCTATAGGATCCTGATTGATGGCTCTATAACTTCCCCAAATTGACCCCTTTGGTCTATGGGGAAAGGAAGCTGGGCATCTCTGGGCTAGACAAGAGTGCTATGGCCCATTTGTTCCTGCCTGGAAGAGCTATTGGTCCAGATAGTTTTCCAGTGGAAAAAGTTGAATAGTATAGAAAGGAACAACTGTGAGCCTTCCCCTAGGAGCTCTTAACCCCATGATCCCTCCAGCTCCATAATACTGCCTACCTCAGGTAAGTGTGCATTCCTCCACATACTGCTGCTATTCCCTGTTCTGCCCTGCATGATGCATTGCTTAGCAACATGTACTTAACAGGCTTATGCTGTGTGAGTGAAAGACCTAGCAATCCTCTTAGTTGTTAACTATGCAATGAGCCAGAGCCACCTACCAGGATGGGTAAGCCAGTAGTGGCCACTCGTCTTCATCCTCGCTGGCTTGTCTACACTAGTGCTTGGGCCTATTGTCAAACAGAGGTCATCTGGGTCAAAGGTTGTGCATCATCCCTCTGCACCACAGAAGCAGGAGCCATTAGTGAGGAAACATTGTAGTACTATAAAAGATAGGAAGTTATGCAAGTATGCAAAGGTAGTTATCTAGCAGGATACCATACCTTTCTATTAAGTAATAAACAAAAGGAATGCTACAAAGTAACAACTTTAATTTTCTCAATAAAACCTTTCTGTGAATGGCTTGAAATTATAGTTCAAATTGTTGACTGCATTGAGCAGCGATCAATCTATATCCATCCAAAGTTAACTATGGGTAACTGTGTAGAGTGCTTAAGGCTGAATAAGATTCTCTGAAAACTGGAAACTATTAAGAGAAATGTAATGGTTACTTGCATAAAGATTACATTTGTTTGCTTTTTCCTCTCACCTAACCTTCATTATTACTGGCCCGGACCTCATGCCCCTTTCAGACCAGGTCAACCACCTACTCCATGCCCCCCAAATTTATTCTGGTAATCGCTGGGGCAGTCATGGATTGCAAGAAGCAAGGCTTGGCATTTCTGAGCTGACATCCATAGGGTCTTACTTTAGCATATCCTGTTATTCCCACCTCCCCTTTGTGGTACTGTGTTATTGTCCTGGGAGGCATGTAATATGGGATCCATGGTGTATTGCTCCACTTCTGCATCAGCTCAGCTAAGCCCCACTGTCTTCCACTGACCATGCCTCCTCTGACAATGTTACCAGTCTCCACCAGGGATCATCACCTGGAGATGCCCACATACCACCCTTCTCCCAGGATTGGCATACCCACTCCTCCTTGCCAATCTGTCATTCACCAGGGATTCTAACTGTACCCAGGCCATCTGGGTAATAGATAGAGCTTTATCCCTCTTCTCCACCAGATTGATACATAAAGATTACATTTGCTGCTAGTTTCTTTACTGCTGAGTGAATTGCCATGCCTCTAGACACTAAGAAAATGAGGGAATGCATGCCTAAAGGTGAATTGTCAAGCATAACCAAATCCTTCTTAGTGGCTAAAAGAATGCAGACAAGAGATACACACACTTTTGTTTTTCTAACTTAATTGCATAGATCTGAAGTGAGATAGATTTAAACTAATTATCACATTAGCAGGCAGCATCAGGTGCAGACTGCTATGTCAGCAAGACTAAAGTGAAGGACAAGCGTTATGTAGGAGTACAGCTTGCTTACTGATGAAAGCCAGGTCACAGAATACACATCACTGCAGTCATAGCTCTTATCTGTCCCAGATTTTATAAAATAGCTCTTATTTGGCATTATATTTTTGCTTAGTAATTTGCAAAATATTGCAGCTAAAGAAAAGAAGACCTTCCAGCCTCATAATCTATTGAACTAATATAAAGGGTTCAAAACATCAAACCTTCAGCCATGATGACTAAAATTCAGAACAATCTATCAGGTCTGTGCTTAAGTGAAAAACCAAAAAGGTAGTCAATAATGAAAATCATGGTTTTGAAGCCAAGGATAAAGCTTTAGACAGTTTCAATAAAATGTACTATGAGTGTTCAATACACCTGAAAAAGCAAAACATAAATCATAACAGCCTGTAGTAATAAGATGCCTTATCATTCCTGGAAAAAAAAAACAAGACAAAAAGACAGTTTGTGTATGATATGAGCTATACTACTTCAAATGTGTGGTTTCCTTTTCCAGGTACTACAGCATCCATCATCCTGAATGTATGACTAGTGCAGTAAATCATGTGATATCGATCTTTCTCAGACATGGCGTACCTGCAGTAAATCTTTCTCAGACATGGCTAAACCTGGGTTATGAATTCAGAGAGATGGTCTCTGTTCAGCTGTAATAAACTTTAGTTACTACAACAGTAAGAAATGAATGGCTAGGTACTTTCTCAGTTATTAGCATTTGTATGTGTCTGCTGTAAAAGTAAAACAACCCACAATGATTTAAAAGGCAAATATGTAATGTAAAATATAAACATCTCTTACTAGGCAGATTTAGCTAACTACTTAAATACTTAAACCATATTGTAAAAACAATTTGCTGATTAAGGATCAGTTTTCTCTATTATAAAGGGCTGGTTCATATCTGCAAACCATTTTATTTTTGTAAAAGCTGACCATGATGTATTGACTTTATCATGGTACTGTTCTTTGGATGAATTGCAGTGTGGATTTCTGATTCATATGTACAACAAACTCTCGATGACAGTTACAAAACTGCAGTGTTGCATAAAAACAAATCACGTACCTCATTTTTCTTAGTATTTTTCTTACTCCCATGACACCTCCAGCTCCGTAATACTACCTACTTCAAGGAAGTGTGCATGCCTCCATACACTGTTGCTTTGAAACATCATATTTCAAAGTCATGCCATTTCTTATTTTTTTCTAAACATTTTTTAAAATGCAGCTGTCATTTGTCATTGATGTTTACCTGACTGCCATAAACATTATTTGATGCTGCATGAAAGTTTTAAATATGCTGAATTATCAATAGGCTAACATTTGAAGTACAGTTTTATTTGTAGACAATGTTTGTGAAGTACTGATTACTTTGCAGTACTGTTGTTAATATGCTTATTTAGTAAAACATGGGCTGGATTTCTGATATCACCATTAGTGATACAATAAAGAATAAGTCCAAGTTTATGTTACGTAAGCAATCAAAATGCGTTTGGATTGGTTATAAGCTATATAGCTTTACAGACTATAAACTACATTGTATGGCAATGTATGTGGCATGTACACCAATACATTAATAAACAACCCTGTTTTAATTATCAGAGTGTCTAACACTGATAATGAGGTATGTTATCATGAAGATACACTGATGATATTGTATGTATTTACACAGACAACGCTAAGATGTATAATGATAAAAATCTTTTGTTGCATTAGGAGGAAAATTATAGAAGGGGAATAAAAATGTACATTTTATAACATCACATATCTGATACCTATGTTATCTTATTTTTCTTAATGTAACATGCCAGATTACCTAGAGTACTACACATTATGGTTTCTTCAGCAGCTTTGTAGATAAATGCATTTCCCTTTTGTCGTCTGATTTATTTCACAAACCCAATAAAATCAGCTTCACCTTTTTTTCACATTTTAGTTATACTGTATTCAGAGGTGAGGTACTGTACTAAAGATATGTTGTGTATGCACGTGTGTGTGCATGTGCATGTCTGCAAGCAGTATTGTGTTTGACAAAACAAATGCATCATAAATGGATTTACACCTGTTTGTGGACTGATGTTTGCTGTACCTATTTCTCTGGAATATGCTTTTCTGCTGCCATGTACAGATCACCTTAATTTAAAAAGGAATCAACAATCATGGAATATATAAATCTGCCAATCTCATTGCAATTTATCTAATATAAAGGCATTTCTTTCTCCCATATGCTGCTTGCTTTTTCTCTAGTTGTCCCAGTAATATTGACATGCTGTGATTGATTGCACTATAATGTTAATTCTTTCACCAAATTAAATCAAAGCTGTGCCTCAGGCATTATTAGTACTCAATATTTAAACCATGAAATTAAAAACAGTTAAAAAAATTAACATTAAGAAAAATTTGTTTGATACTACACACAATTAATAAAAGTTTATCCTTAGTCTAATTTAACATACAAAGCAAACTATGGTGGATGTACCTCAAAATATGATAGAATGCATTCAGCTGTTCATTCAGAGATACTCCATGTGAGCCTTTGCCCTAATCTTGAAGAAACAATATTCCATTGTAAGCAAATGAATATTTATGTCCAGTGGCGGCTGGTGACTTCAAATCAAAGGGGGGTTGCAGGAGACAGCTGAATGGGTGGGGTCAATGGGAAGGGGTGTGGCCAACTAGAACGGGGAGGAGCTATGCTCAAAACCACAAAAACTAACTTTAATTAAATACGCTGCCCTGGGTGCCAAACCGTCATTATGAGAGTCCAATCAAGACAAAATGAAGTCTAGAAGAATAAAAATATTTCAATGCACTGGCTGCATGACAGCTTACTTAATATCTAGATGGAAACAAAAGGTTGTGAGGCATGAAAAAATAAATTACTTTCTAAATACATTACTGGAATGCTAGTCAAAATCAAGGATAAGAAAAACAAGCAGAACTTAACTCAAACCACTTCTCCTTGCACTGCAGTTCTAATTATAATTTATATTCAGCTTTATTAAAGTACCAAGTAACATGCTGAAAGTAGCAATCTCTGTGATGCCCCCAATTATAAAAATGTTTCTTATCCAAAAAATACCTGCTGCCTGACAACTATCTACTTGTTTCATGGGAAAACATGATCAAAGTAAAAAATGAAAAGCAAACAAGAAACAAGCTCAAGATACATTGCTTAAAGGATTACTGTACAGGTTATGGACCACACATGATAGATTGGCATTCTGTTTAGTTTATGGGTAAAGCCTGCAGAGATGACTGGAAGTCTCCAACAAGTGTAATGAGCTTCTTAAAATAATGTAATCCTGTCCTTTATTACAAATACTGTCATGTGCATTTAAATACCCAAGGCTTATACATTATCTAGTTAAGTATTCTCTGCATGGCAACAACAGAAAGGCTTTCAATGATGGCAATTCTTTAACAGTATGCTTATTAAAGCTTACATGCATCTTACAATCTCAGACAAGTTTACCCGATGGTCATTAAAGCATTGCTACTTAAACACAGATCAGCAGACACTTTCTGAATAATAAGCATAAATCAACAGTACAAAAATATGACAGAAACCAGACAATTCTGCAAAATCAAGGACAGATGAAAAGCCACTGTAGTACTTGTGTCTACTTTGGGTGAGGGGATACTCTGCACATTTACACTGCATAACTGCTCCTTGCCTTGCTTGGACACATCCAGAGTCACTACATGGAGGAGTGGGTTGCAACAAGTATGTCACAATTTGAAATGTCTCTGGCTGATTGTGATGGCCCAGACACATTTGTCATATCTCTCAACCTCAGAGCAAGAAATCTGGACAAAGCCATACATAGAAGTGGGACAAAGGCCCAAAAATAAGGACAAATTTTAAACATTTCTCTTATAATCTTAGAAAGATAATAGAATAGTAGGTCTTGCATTAGTATGAATTTTCTGAAGGGTATGAAATCTTAAACTCAAATGTCTGTCATTATTTCCTAACTTCAGTCTTTAATGATTTGCCACTAATTTGCCAGAAAAACACTATTTTATAAAAAATGGACCAAAAATGTGATGCAAAAATATAAAATAGCCACACAATACAGCTGGGAACCTGTCAACGAAGGGACACTTTTTTAATAATAGTACTGCTATCTTTAGCAGCTGACAAAATAAAAGAATCTACATGCATTTCTGAAATAAAAGTAATCTATAACTCTGATTATTACAGGTATTTCTTAATTGTAAACCCTCCATGTTTTCTTTCAAAATTGCTATTTTGCGGAGGGATTATTAGGGGAAGAGCAACATTTTGAACCAAAATCAGGGCAGTGCAGAGGTATGGCTATGCCTAATTCTATAAAGCAATTTATTTGCATGTGCCTCTCAACATGTTAATGCAATAAATATAGACAAGGCCAAATCTATTGGGGGAACATATAAACATTACTAAAAATTGCTCTTGTATAAACTGAGACAGTTGATAGAATAACAGGTCTTACTTTAGCATGCATTTTTCTGAAGGTTATGAAATCTGAAACTCAGTGTCTGTCATTATTTAGTGACTTCATTCCTAAATGATTTGCCAGAAAACCACAAATTTTATGAGGAACAAACCAAAAATAAGAAGCAAAAATCTATTAATTCTGTGAAAATCTGGACAGTTGGGAGGTATAGTTCAGCTGGGGCAGTCTTTGACTTTGTCACCCTTCCCCCCTTACAAAATCATGGTCGAATGGAGCCTCTCCCCTGCAGCCATTCCAATGATCCATTACTTAGCTATTTCACTCCATTTACCATAAACACTAATGTGCATACTGCATTACTTCTATTATGATTTGGACTTCATTTGAAAGTTTTATTTTGCATTTTACAGCACAAACACTAAGACATCTGCTAAACAAAGCAATGCAGTCTCACAATGAAAACAGACTTAGCATTAAAACTTCTTTGCCCTTGAAACTCACATTCATTGAAAAAGCATTGAAACCCATAATCAAAGAAAATACATTTTGCCAGTGGCAGATAAAGATTAACTTTGGGCTGTTTTCAAATCATAGGCCCCTTGCACATGAAACATACATGTGCTCTTTGATACACCTTCCTGATTGTACTAAATTATATTCCTTGTACAATACAGTACAGTTGTTAGAGGGTGTTTTAAATTTATTGTTTTGAACATTTTTCCAGTAAACAATGAAACAAAACGCATGCACCAATAATGACAAAACTGCCCAATTCAGAACGTTTTCCAGTAAACAATGAAACAAAATGCATGCACCAATAATGACAAAACTGCCCAGTTCAGAACATTTCCATCATAAAAGTCTACTCAAACTTCTACAGTCCACCATTATCAGTAAATATGCACAGTCTCCGAAGAAGTAAAAGTCACCTAAATAATTCCACATTAAAGAAATCTGCAACTAATGAATAGGTTGCTGCTAGCAAACACCTTTATATTTCATAGTTTCATCGAAAAATAAAGTGTCTATTGCCCATGAGGAATACATTGCCTATATTACATTAAAAAAAATAATAAGCTAGTAATATTGCAATAGGAAATGGATGGCAAACTGATAACAGGTTCATAGTTAGTATCTTCGCCAAAGAGGACATTCTCAGTATGGCAGCATCCACCCCTTGTGGGTGTAGAACCCACAGCCTTCTGCATCTAAAGCAAATACACAATCTGTTGTGCTATTAACAATGCAAGCAGAGTTTGTATAAGCAGCACTAAACTTCTCTTCCCCTGCAGCTCTCAGCTCCTTGTAAAATCTACTCAATACTCAACTGCATCTCAACTTCGCAGCACAAGAAATCTGGAAAAAGCCAAAATTTATTGGGGGGGGGGTCAAAAGCCCAAAAAACAGGGACACTTTAAACATTGCTTGTATAATCTTGGAAAGTTGCTAGAATAAAATGCTGTGTTACCACCATACATTTTACTGCCAAGGTCCCTGTGCAAAACAGTCAGAGCAACATACCACTATGCCAAGTCAGCTGCTTTGTGAAAAAGAGGACGACTGAAACTTAAATGGCCATCATTTAGTGAATTCAGTTCTCACCATAGCTGTCAACCTCTTAGCACAAAACACCTGGACAAACCCAGTAATGAGGGAATATAGCCCTCAAACATATTCAGTGAATTCAGTTCTTGTCATAGCTGTCAACCTTAGCACAAAAAACCTGGATGAAGCCAATAATGGGGGAATACAGTCCCAAAAATAGGGACAAATTTCAAATATTCATCTTAGAAAATTGCTAGAATAGAAGGTTTTGTGTTACTATGTATTTTCTGACAAATATGACGTCTGAAATTCAAATGCCTGTCAATTTTACTTATTTAACATTTGTTAACCAGGAAAGTCTAATGGAACAAAAACAATTTTCAGCAGAGGCCCAGGGAGAAATACTGCAGACACGTGTTTGTAAAATGGCAGGACACCAGAGCAAAACCACACAAACCCAGGGAGGAGATGCAGACTCCTCACAGAAGACACCCAAGCCAAGAATCAAACCTGAGAACCTGTAGTTGTGAGGCAACAATCCTACCACTGCACCATCAAATATCTAAGTGTTAAAGTATTTAGAAACCACAGATATTATGAGGAACAGAACAGATCAAATATGAGGCAAAAATCTGCAATTTTTTTTTTACAAATGGTGGTGGGTAGAGAATTCAAGCCCTTACCATCTGCATACAAGGTACAGGGTTTAAGCCTGAGGTATTTCCTACCATGTCACCATGAGTTTGCTCTAGCCACAGTATATAGCAACTGGGGCATTTCACACACACACACACAGCTTACCTTGCCGATGAGCCAAATTCACCTTTTGCCTAGATAACTGCTCACCTTGCTCCCGCCAATATCCAAACAGTCCCTTTGCTGCTGCTGAGCAACCCTAGATATCTGAACAGTCCAAATCCTCGCAATTAGACCAGTGCACCTCATTAGCTGCTACATGCATCTTGATTGGTCCAGCCTGCTGCTGATGCAGTCCTGAGTGCCTCCATTCCATGATGTCACCACCGGACAGACTGCTGGGCATCTTAGGGCCGAGATGCCTTTCCCCCTATCTAGACTGCTGAGAAAACAGTCTGAGAGTGTTCCTGTGTATCTAGAGCGTGCACACATGTGCAAAATTACAGTGTTTGTTTTTGTGGTTCTTAGTTTTATTTTTATTTGTTTTCTAGGTGGGAGGGCTGCAGTCCTGCAGTCCTAGAGCATGAGCCGCCCCTGTTTCATTTGCAAGGGGGCTATGATTTGAAAACAGCCCAAAGTTAATCTTTATCTGCCACTGGCAAAATGTATTTTCTTTGAATGTGGGTTTCAATGCTGTTTCAATGAATGTGAGTTTCAATGGCAGAGAAGTTTTAATGCTAAGTATGTTTTCATTGTGAGACGGCATTGCTTTGTTTAGTAGATGTCTTAGTGTTTGTGCTGTAAAATGCAAAATAAAACTTTCAAATGAAGTCCAAATCATAATAGAAGTAAAGCAGTATGCACATTAGTGTTTATGGTAAATGGAGTGAAATAGCCAAGTAATGGATCATTGGAATGGCTACAGGGGGGAAGGCTCCATTCGACCATGATTTTGTGAGGGGGAAGGGCGGCAAACTCAAAAACAGACCCAGCTGAACTATACTTCCCAACTGTCCAGATTTTCACAGAATGAATAGATTTTTGCTTCTTATTTTTGGTTTGTTCCTCATAAAATTTGTGTTTTTCTGGCAAATCATTTAGGAATTAAGTCACTAAATAATGACAGACACTGAGTTTCAGACTTCAGAACCTTCAGAAAAATGCATGCTAAAGTAAGGCCTGTTATTCTATCAACTGTCTTAGTTTATACAAGAGCAATTTTTAGTACTGTTTATATTTTCCTCCAATAGATTTGGCCTTGCCAGATTTATTGCATTAACAGGTTGAGAGGTACATGCAAATAAATTGCTTTATAGAATTAGGCATAGCCAAACCTCTCAACTGTCCTCGATTTTGTCTCAAAATGTTGCTCTTCTCCTAATAATACCTTGCAAAATAGCAATTTTGAAAGAAAACATGGACGGTTTACAATTAAGAAATAACTGTAATAATCAGTGTTATAGATTACTTTTATTTCAGAAATGCATGTAGATTCTTTTATTTTGTCAGCTGCTCAAGTTAGCAGTACTAATATTAAAAAAAGTGTCCCTTCTTTGACAGGTTCCCAGCTGAATTGTGTGGCTATTTTATATTTTTTGCATAACATTTTTGGTCCATTTTTCATAAAATTGTGGGTTATTTTGGCAAATTAGCCACAAATCATTAAAGATCGAAGTTAGAAAATAATGACAGACATTTGAGTTTCAGATTTCATACCCTTCAGAAAATTCATACTAATGCAAGACCTACTGATCTATTAACTTTCTAAGTTTATAAGAGCAATATTTAAAAATTGTCCTTATTTTTGGGCCTTTGTCCCACTTCTATGTATGGCTTTGTCCAGATTTCTTGCTCTGAGGTTGAGAGGTATGACAAATGTGTTAGGGCCATCACAGTCAGCCAGAGACATTCCAAATTGTGACATACTTGCTGCACCCAACTCCCCCGTGTAGTGACTCTGGATGTGTCCAAGCAAGGCAAGGAGCAGTTATGCAGTGTAAATGTGCAGAGTATCCCCCCATCCAAGGTAGACACAAGTACTACAGTGGCTTTTCATCTGTCCTTGATTTTGTAGAATGCTCTGGTTTCCATCATATTTTTGTACTGTTGATTTATGCTTATTACTCAGAAAGTGCCTGTTGCTCTGTGTTTAAGTAGCAATGCTTTAATGACTATCAGGTAAGCTTGTCTGAGATCGTAAGATGCAAGTATGCTTTAATAAGCATACTGTTAAAGAATTGCCAACATTGAAAGCCTTTCTGTTGTTGCCATGCAGAGAATACTTACATAACTAGATAATGTATAAGCCTTGGGTATTGAAATGCATATGACAGTATTTGTAATAAAGGACAGGATTACATTATTTTAAGAAGCTCATTACACTTGTTGGAGACTTCCAGTCATCTCTGCAGGCTTTATCCATAAACTAAACAGAATGCCAATTTATCATGTATGGTCCATAACCTGTACAGTAATTCTTTAAGCAATGTATCTTGAGCTTGTTTCTTGTTTGCTTTTCATTTTTTACTTTGATCATGTTTTCCACATGAAACAAGCAGATAGTTGTCAGGCAGCAGGTCCTTTTTGGTTAAGAAACAATTTTACAAGTGGGGGTGTCACAGAGATTGCTACTTTCAGCATGTTACTTGGTACTTTAATAAAGCTGAATATAAATTATAATTAGAACTGCAGTGCAAGGAGAAGTGGTTTGAGTTGAGTGCTGCTTGTTTTTCCTTATACTTGGTTTGGACTTGCATTCCAGTAATATATTTAAAAAGTAATTTATTTTTACATGCCTCACAACCTTTTTGTTTCCATATAGATATTAAGTAAGCTGTCATGCAGCCAATGCATTGAAATATTTTTATTCTTCTACACTTCATTTTGTCTTGATTGGACTCTCATAATGATGGTTTGGCATCCAGGGCAGCGTATTTAATTAAAGTTAGTTTTTGTGGTTTTGAGCATAGCTCCTCCCCTTTCTCATTGACCGTACCCATTCAGCTGTCTCCTGCAGCCCCCCTTTGATTTGAAGTCACCAGTCACCACTGGCATAAACCCACTATTATTGCTATTACTTTGCAATATTCAGCAAAACTGCACACTGTAATAACTTGTTCTTTTGAAAAATAAATAATGTAAAAAAAAACAAAAAACAATGAAATAGTGGAAAATGAATGCAAAAGAAATAGTATTTATTAAAAATAAAAATACTCAGAAGTGGTAAAATTCTGCAGACCAAAGGTCAAATTCAGGGATGGAAACAGTACCTCTGGCTGAAGCCACAACATCTGCACTGTTTCATTTTTTACCATACACATGGTGCTCCCAAATGAGACCAGACACATCTTCATTCTATGTATTCTTGCTTATGCCTTCCAGGAGGACCCAGAATTGTGAAAGACATATGCCACCTAGAAACTTTAAAGATGAGGCTTTTAGAATGAGGATATCCACTTGACTTGTTAAGAAGTACTGAATTGCAAGTATTGAAAGAGAGAAATGGTAGATTTAAATCAATTATTACTGGAGGGGAGGTGAGTAATCTATGAATGGCGACAGAAATATAAAAGTTAAGGATGATAAAAATTCTGCAGGAACTTTTATGTTACCTTAATCCTCCCTGGCTTCCCCAGTTATAAATGTTTTTTTTCTAAGAATTGGAAGGCCGTATTAAGTGCATCCCTTAGTTTTCAAAACAAAATTGGAACCCAAATTAAGTTTGTTTTTAAATCAGGAAAATAATATTATGAATTTACTGGAGTGCATCCCCTGCACTGACAGTAAAAACCCAACAGAAATTTTAAGTGTGGAGTCTGAGTACAATGCCCATCTGTACTCAAGGGGAATGAAGTTCATGTACCTTTTGATTTTGTAATAAATGGTAAAGGGATTTTTGGGAGTTGCTTATGTTGCAAAATGTGATGTTTGCAGTGCATTTTACATTGAAAAGACTAAACATGCTTGGAGGAAAAGCATTTATCAGCATGTGTACAGCATTAAGATGCATAATGTAACAAATGCTTTATAAAGGTACTCTGTTAACACCATAATTTTGTGAGGATACATTTTTGTATCTTGTAAAAGGTAGTAAATCTTCTGAAGGGTGGTGACTGGAAAACTCACTTAGAGTCATGTGAAACTTAATGCAACACTGCTTCCAGGATTAAATGACTCAATTTCCATCATCAGTGTATTAACGACAAGTGCTATTTTATAATAAGAAAAAAAGTTTGTTTTAACAACATAGTTTGTATAAATGTGCATTTTACCATTGTGATTTAAACTAGCTGTGTTCTTATTTACTCTCTCTTAAAATGTATTCATATGTATTTGATCATGAGATGTTCTTACTAGCCATCATGTGACTTTTCTTATATTTAAATGTTATGTAGTGCTTAGCAGATTTCATTCTGAAGAAGTCTAGGATTGTTAAGATGAAAGTGTTAAGTTGCAACTTTGTTTGACTTATTTTATTGCCTTACACTGATGTGTTTTCATTGGGAGACACAAAACATGAAAGACATAAAAAAACAGAACAGTATGTTTGGCTGATGGGGGAAGACAAGGCATACAGATTGCAAACAGATGCAAAGGGAAGATGAAGATATCTGTGAGGCAGCCACCATCCCAGACCTCAATTATCCCCCCTTCCCGATGGACTTAGAGGGGGACCCCAATGATATGGGGATGGAAGCCTATGGTGGCTCAATGGATGGAGCTGACTAGGTCAGTGAGTCTTGTATCTTTGTATCTGCTAGAAAAAAGATTGAAATGGGTGCATCTGCTTGTCCCTGGTTCTCACTTTGTAGTCTCAACAAGGTGTTGAAGCTTGCAGTGCTGGCTTAGCAATCAGCCTTGACTGGTGGACACACAGGGTAGAGTCACCATCACTACACTTTGAAGATGTCCCTGGGTGTACAGGGGGAGGTATAGATCTTTCATACCTGGAGGGTTGTGGCTGGGCTGCCCTGGGCATTGCTGAACCTGCAGAAAAAAAGAACATAAAAAAGAGAAAATAAAGACAGACAGAAATGGAGACAACAAATTGACTGATATGTTTTAGGAAGGAATTGTGTTTATTTTAATAACAAAAAATTGAATGTCTGATCATTGAATCAGAATGTCATTAAGCAATGTTATGTATCTTACAGATACTAATGGAATGAATGAATTCTGACAACTACTTATTGATATTAATTTTTATTACTGCTTCTTGCGTAATATGAATGAATAACTGATTTAAGTTATAAAATGACATATCATAACAAATCTGCAAGGGAAGTATTGCATCAGTACATACTGACAACTGCTATTTCTGTGAGACATAATGCTTTCACCACCTAAGTAGTCATTACTAAAATAGCACATCTTCTTCCACTTCAGTGTTTCAGTATAACAAATGTACATAAATGTTACCATATTGAGTACTTACTAATGATCTAACTATGATAACCTGACACACTGAAATGTGTTACTACATTCAGCAATGGTACCATGTTTTTAATGTTATATACTTTTATATTTTTTCTTTTTTTGAGTATTTGTCACATGAACACAGTGCATCACCCAGGCCATTCTCTGCTGGTACTACTCATGATTGTAGTTAATTTCCTCTCATATTGCTGTGATATGAAAAAAGAAATATAAGAAAAAGAAAATTGCTTACTCATCCCATATTCCTGTACATTCTGGATAAAAGCAACGCAATATTTCCAGCTTCTGTTATCTTTATTAGTAAAAGTTAATTCATGTTACCTCCTCACATGTT
>NC_056731.1:16324549-16564549 GCF_019279795.1 Protopterus annectens
AGTGCTGTGACATGTCTGTAGAGCCTGCTATCTATGCAGGTACATGTGTAATCCCCCATACGAAATGTAGGCGAGTGATGAGACAGTGGTTTGTTACATGCCTAGCAGCTTAGTGTACTTACCCAGTGAGATGTCATGTCCAGATTCTTGGCAGATGTGCTACTGCTGGGCCATGGATGTCATGTATGTCAGACAAAGCAGTAGGATGCTGTACAGATGCATGTCACTAACTAGTGGGTAGTATGTGGCCATGGCACCTCTGTACCAGTGATTATTATGTGTCAGGAAAGACAGGTGTGTATGAATGCATAACCTATGGGGGCAAATGTATACCAGTATTTACGTGATATACCCATCTACATGGCTGTTAACATCCACATTGTCAGGCTTGGTCCACATATCCTGCATTAAGGGGTTCTGTGTATACCTCTGGACTGACCAAAGTGTGTCAGACTGTCCACATATATTGGCCATATCTATGCTGTAGTCCACAGGACCATTACTGTGTTAGCTGTGGTACTGTACTATGATGTCCTTCAGATGTCTGCCAGTAGCCAATGGCGCACATGTTAAAAGCAGATGTGACCGCCCACACACATCACGTCTGTGAAGACAATCCCTATTACAGTAGCAATAGTCTACAAATATGCCTGCAATACATACCTGACATCCCCTTGCACAAAGAGGTTGGGACTATTGGGGCTGAGGTAGGGCTCCACTCCATGTTCAGGACATATGGTGAACATATATGTATGTATAATTATCCATATATCTATATAGATATATACACATATACATATCGACATACATAGATGGATTTGTATATGTATATATATATATATATATATATATATATATATATATATATATATATATAAACACTCAGATATATACATATGAAGAGCAATATATGTCTACACATATACATATAGAGAAACATATGCACATATACGTATGGATATCAACATATATATCAACAGTAATAAGTATACCAGACTAGATATGTATGCACATATAGTTATAGATATCTACTTATATACCCACATAAATAGGCATATCTGTACACACACACACACACACACACACACACACACACACACATATATATATATATATATATATATATATATATATATATATATACATATATATAGATATATATGTACATATGAAGAGATGTACACATGGTCATATATATGTTGCAGTATACAGATGTGTATACAGACATATGTATGAGTATACATGTGTACATACATGCAGACATATATAGACCTATTATATGTATATAACCATATTCCTGTCATGTGTAAACCTCATGGTTGTGTATACCCTTCCAGATGTATCTCACCATATGCATCTGCTATGTGTACATTATGATAAAACAACATATGTGATGCAACAGTCATAGTAATAACAAGGACTACACAATTTAGGAAGTAAAGGCAATTGTTCAGTACTACTCAATATGTGTATTGGCAGCTATATTGGTAAAACAACAGCTGTCTTTACACTGGTCATGGTGTAATGGTTAAGTGTTGTTTCTTTAGTGTACAGGGTCCTCGGTTCAAGACCTGCAAGCGCTGTTCATTTTGTTTCTGGGCAGAAAAAGGACTGTTGGATACAGAGTGTTTAAGGCAGCTTTGAGCAGCTTTAAGCAGATTTGCATGGGTTTGCGTGAAGCTAAGCGGTGCTAAGCTATGGGTAAACATACAGGCACTTACACAGTGGAGACTTCACTTGCCAGTGTGCAAATCAGCTCAGCTGTTATATTGCAGCAATGTTGATACTTGCTAAGCATGGCTTAGCCCTGGTAACCAGGTCACACCACCCAGTCTGATAACATAGCAGGGTAATGACATCTGTAATAAGTGTATGTAATACCATGTACAATACATGTGCCTATGTGCTGTCATTACAGTAGCAATGGGTGTAAGTGTCATGTGTGGGACACAGACATATATGAGGCCTGTACAGCACTGTTATCCATGTGAATGTGTTACATACAGGGGTAGTAACCAAGTGTATGTGCTGTCACATGGGCTTGTAGTGTATCATGGCAGTACTAGTGTTGACAGTGCTTACCCAGGCAAGAGTAGAGTGCTAAATGTAGTACTGACAACAGACACATCTGCAGGCATAGCTGGACACTGAGGCCTCTCTGTTGTATCCCTGGTGTGTGAGATGTGTCACAGTATATACCACTTACTGGGCAATGATCTGTCATGTGGAATGTAACTGTAGACTACATCTGTATAGCACATGTTAGTGAGGGCTTCTGACATTTAGTTATGGCATACATATTGTTCTCAAATGTCTATCTGTCAACACACTCATCCTACTGCATAGCTTCTTGCCAAGCTGATGACTGTCAGTCCCTGTACAGATGTGCAGATGGCAGGTATCCAGCTGGGATATGTACAGGCAACCTAAGCTTGACTGACACTGACATGTCTGCCCAGTTGTGTAAGAACCATCACATATAGGAGATGTCACCCTGTATGCACCACATGTCACAGGTACCTCCACTACACTACCCCAGTCAACAGAAAGTACAGTTGTGTACACTTACCATAAATGTAGATGTTTGAGTGTATTCACTGTTGCAGTCATCACACTTGGGTTATCTGCCTGCAAGTAGCCCTCAGTTGGCCTGATTACCAGAGTCTTGGGATTTCAGTGTCAGTTGCTGTTGCCTCTTCCATGATGTCAGGTCTTCAGGGGTATAAAACATGCAACCGATGCCATTACATCAGTTTGACTTGCCACAGATGTCAGAAGCCCCCAAAATAGGAAGCTATGACTTGCTCCATTACTATTTCTGTTACTTACTCCGGTAAAAAGTAAATACCCCTGCCATAAAAGTGGGCCATAAAGAGGATAGGTAGAAAGGATATAGAAAGCCAGGAGCCTGGAGGGAGGAAAACCAGGACTGCAACAGTGACTACAGTCAAATATCTACATTTATGATGTGTACACAACTGTACTATGTTCTTCATGTTTCACTGTTGCAGTCATCACACTTGGGTTGATTCCCAAAGCTGAGGAAGGGTGGAGGCAGTCAAGAAGTGTTAGGGCTGGCTAGCAGGCCTTGTAAGACTGCTGTAGCAAATCCAGCTCTGGGTTTAGAAAAAAATAGGTAAGTGGTAATGCTTGGTAAAGGTGTGTACAGAACTCCAGGTTGCAGCTTCCAGGATGTCCCTGGTAGGGACTCCCCTGAGACATGCTGTAGAGGTTGAAGTAGCTCTAGTGGAATGAGTTCTGATCCCCAGAGGGGTAGGTTTTCCATGGTGCTTGTAGCAGTAATGGATTCAGTGTGCTATCCATTTGGAAATGGTTTGCTTTGCAATGGCCTTGCCCTCTGCCCCTGTAGCAAAGTTGACTAGCAGCTAGTCAGATGTTCTGAAAGGCGTAGTCCTGTCAAGGTAGAATCTGAGCTGTCTGTGCACATCCAAGGAGTGCAGGATCCTTTCTCCTTTATTCTGAGGAAAAAGGTTGGCAAATGGATGGATTGGTTTAAAGCCAAATTGGATACCTCATTGGGCATAAAGGAAGGGTTAGTCCTGAGGGAAACCCTGTCAGCATGGAAAATAATGAAGGGCTCCACCGCCATTAGTGCCTGTAACTCAGACACTCTTCTTGCTGAAGTAATAGCTAGAAATAAGGCTGCTTTTCAAGAGAGGAATTTTAACTCTGCTGAAGCAGCAGGTTCAAAGGGGGGAAGGGTAAGCTTCACCAGTACAAATTTAAGGTCCCAGGTTGGGGTGGGAGCTCTCCTAGGGGGCCTTAAATTGTTAGCTCCTCTCAGGAACTGTTTGATGAGAGGGTGAGAAAAGAGAGGAGGCTCAGTATTATAATGAGATGAGATGACAGAAGCATGAATCTTAACGGGTAAGAAGGATAGGTCTCTGTGGAGCAGCTCTGCTAGGTAATCAAGGATTTAAGGTAAGTTGGGCACAGCTGTGTCGTTTCCTTGAGACTGACTCCAAGAACAATATCTTTTCCACTTTCCAGCATAGGATTTCCTAGTACTTGGCCTTTTGGCCTCAAGGAAGACGTTCAGCACCTGTTTGCTGAGGGATGCTGGAGGTGCATTTAGGGAATAAGCCAGGCTGCAAGGTTTAAGGTTTGCAGCTATGGATGCAAAATCTGTCCCTCCTACTGAGACAGCAGGGAAGGTGTGTGATGTAGGTGCCAGGGTGGCACTGCTGTCAGACTGTGTAGGAGTGGGTACCAGTGCTGGCATGGCCAGTCTGGTACAATAAGGATTGCCCTTGGCCTGTCCTGTTTGATCTTGAGTATTACTTTTGAGAGGAGGGTCAGAGGAGGAAAGGCATACATTGAGAGGTTTTCCCATGTAAAGGATAGGGCCTCCACCTTCCAGGTTCTGCTGTGATGGTTCCTGGTGCAAAATTTGCTCAATTGGTGGTTTTGGGGGAGGCAAAAAGGTCCACCTCCAGTGCTCCCCACCTCTGGGTTAGAAGTTTGAATGAGTTAGGGTTCCACTTTCCACTTGTGAGGATCCATTAGATTTCTGCTTAAGTCATCTGCCTGTGAATTTTCCTTGCCTGGCAGGAATTGAGCTTGTAGGTGCACTTGGATGCTCAAGGCTGTGTTCCACAGAGCCATGGCTAACCTGCAGAGTGGGTAAGAATGAGTTCCGCCCTGCTTGTTTATGTACCACATAACTGTGGTGTTGTCTGTCTTTATCAAAACTGTTCTGAAACGATAAGGTATTTGAAGACTGTCAGAGCATTCTGTACAGATAGCATCTCTTTTTGATTGATATGCAGGGGAATTTGTTCTGCGCTCCATTTGCCTTGAATGCATTTGCCTGCCATGTGAGCCCCCATGCATAGTCTGATGTGTCTGTTGTCAGGGTTTGGGTGCTGAGAGTTTGAGTGAAAGGAAGTCCCTCATTGTAGTTACATGCTTCTGCCCACAAAAGGAACCCTGCCCTTAGACAAAGTATGATAGGAATCACTGTTTCCAGGTCCTAAGAATGTTGACACCAGACACTTTTTAAGTACCACTGAAGTTTCCATATATGCAGACTTGCATATGGAGATAGCAGAATGCATGAGGCCATGAACCCTAGGGTTTGCAGTATTGTCCTTGCAGATAGCTGGGTTTTGCTGGCAATTAGTCTGAAATAGTTTATCAAATGGACCTGCTTTTCTAGAGTGAGGAATGCCATCTGGGAAGTTGTGTTCAAGCTTGCTCCCAAGAATACAATTTCTTGGTTGGGCACCAGTTGTGATTTCTTTTCATTGATGGTGTATCCCAGTGAAGTTAGACGTCCTTTTACAAATGCCAGGTGGTGAAGTAGCAATTCCTGACTGTCCACCTGAATCAGGTAATTGTCCAAGTATGGGTAGATTTGAATATTTCTCTGCCTGCAATATGCAATGGCTGCAGCCAGGCATTTTGTGGATACTCTGGGTGCAGTAGATAAGCCAAAGGGAAGTGCAGAGAACTGATAGTGCATGGAGTCTGCCCTGAAACATAGATATTTCCTGCAAGACTCCCTTATGGGGATATGCAGATAAGCTTCTTTTAAGTCTAGGGTGATTAACCAGGCATCCTTGGCTAGCATAGGAAGAAGCTGTTGCAGTGTAAGCATTTTGAATTTTGGGACCACCAGAAAGGTGTTGAGAATTGATAGATCCAGGATAGGGTGCCAAGAGCCCTCTTTTCTGGGCACCAAGAACAGTCTGGAGTTGAAACCCTGTCCCCTTTGTTCTAAACAGGTTGAATAGCCCTGATATGAAGAAGGGAAAGTACTTGCTTTTGAGCCTCTGCCCACTGGTTTGGAGGAAGGTCTGGCAACCTGCTTGGAGTTAGCCGTGAGTGGAAGTAGACTCTGTAACTCTGGGATACAATGTTTAGAACCCATTAGTCCTGAGTAATGGACATCCATTTTTTTGCATGAAGGGCGAGTTTTCCTCTTAGGGGTGCAGGTATTTGGGCATGGCTGGGAAGGATAATTTGAAAGTCATTGTGAACTTTTTCCATATAGGGGTGGCTTACCACTCCCTGGTTTTGATGTGGAAACATACCATTGTTTAGTTCTCTGCATACCTTGAGACTGTAGTCTTGGTGGTCTGTTTCCCCTGGGTTTGGATTGAAAAGGCCTGAGAGGGACTGGAAAGGACCAATTTTTTGAAGGCCAATCCCTACTGAATTTAGGTGGCTGCACCTGTAAGAAATCTTTGACGGTTTGCATAGATTTAGCTTTTTCTTCCATCTTTTTAAGAACTTCTCCTGCTTTTGTGCCAAACAAAAGCTCCTGATTTAATGGAGCATCTAGTAATTGTGCTCTGACATGGTCAGGCAAGGCTTGTTCCTTTAGCCAAGCATGCCTTCTCAGTACAGACCCAGTGACAGCAGCCCTGCAAAAATGCTTCTAAGGCATCAAAGCCTCACTGCAAAGTATGTTTACTAACTTGGTTTGCAAAATGCATTAACTCTTGAAAATCTTTATTTTCTGCACAATCTGAAAGTAACACCATTTTCTGTTTAATTAGTTCCATAATATGTCGCTGGTACTTCAACATGTGAAACTGGCAATTCAAAGCCATGATGGCAAAAGTTGCAGAGGTATATACCTTCTTACCCCATGTGTCTAAAACTCTAGAGTCCCTGTCTGAAGGGGTAGGGTTTTTGGCTGTAGTAGCCTTAATGCCTTTAGGTCCCTGGTTGATGGTCTCTGGATCTGCAGTAGGATTCTTAAAGATACATTTGTGAGAGTCAGGTACTCGGTAGTACCTGTCAGGTTTTCTAGGAGCTGGTGGTAAGGTATCAGGAGTAATACTGGACTCCAAGAAGACATCATCTACAATATCCAGGACAGGAGGTATAGCTAGAGGCCTGTGCTGAGGAAAATCTAAATATTCCGTGAGTCTCTTTTTGGACTGAGGGTAGTCCTGGCATTCCCAGCGGAAATGCTCTCTTAAGGTATGCAAGGTTTCACTAAAAGAAAAATCATCTGGTGGGGAGACAGAGAAAATGGATTCCTCTGCATCTGAGTCCTCATAGATAGATAAGGGTATGTCCTGGTAATCAGAAGGATCAGAGTCATCAGAGTCATCAAACTCCTGGTCTGTAGAATCAGAAGGAAATGCAATTCTTTGTCTTTGGGCAGGGGAAGGCTGGCTTCCCCTAATTAGAGTAATAAGGTCTTCAGCCATTCTAAGCATTTGTTTTTGTGGCCTGGGAGCTTGAGCATGCACTTTGGACGTTGGTTTTCTAGACGTAGTGCGAACTTTGGGCCTGAGAAACTCAGTAGTTTTAGTTTTAGTTGGAAATGAAGTTGTCAGTTTAATATGAATATCGGTAGGTCGGAATACACCCTCAGAAGCCAGTGCCTGCACAGCGGCTCCGTACCCACCCAAGGTAGAGACATCCGCAGGTTCCATAGTCGAAGAAGCATCTTGCAGCATACCAGACTTTGAATGGGTCTCAGCAGAGTCCTGTGAATTTGTAGAAGTGGGCATCAGGGGCTGCAAAGGTGCCTCATGGAGTACCGGTGGACTGGCGACTAGCTTAGTGGGTGTTGTCAGCAGTTTTTGACCTATGCGGTCTGTCTTTGTCTTTGCACTTTTTCAGATGATCAGTAGTCGGATGGCTTACCGAAGCCATTTTGGAATATGGAGAATGAGAGCGAAAGAATTTATCTACAAAAATAGCCTGACGACGAATGGTTCGGGCGTTAACCAAGGCACAAAACCAACAGCGAGGGACGTCATGGTCTGGGCCTAAACAGGTGATGCAGTAAGAATGAAAATCTCTGTGAGGTATTTGCTTTCCACAGGCAAGACAATTGTTAATTTTTTCTGACATCGGTTAGAGCAAGAAAAAAGAACAGGGTACTTAGCTTTAGAAGACTTCAGATCTGAAACTCGAAAAAACAAAAATTTCAGGAAGCGGCTGACCGGCACATGCGAATTGCTTCTGCTTTAGGCTCCTTTTCGTCAGGAAAGACTGATGTAATGGCATCGGCTGCATGTTTTATACCCCTGAAGACCTGACGTCATGGAAGAGGCGACAGCAACTGACACTGAAATCCCAAGACTCTGGTATTCAGGCCAACTGAGGACTACTTGCAGGCAGATAACCCAAGTGTGATGACTGCAACAGTGAAACACGAAGAACATCATGCTTGGGTACAGGTCTCCATCAGAGACACTAACCATGTGTTGTAATGCATGTTGCATACATGTCAACTTGATCACCTCAGTGGCCATGTGCAGGAGGCACCTGGAGGATTGGCTGATGCATTTCATTCTCACCCTGAGGGTCACCACAGTAGTGTCTGTCGATAGATTGCCTGTTGCCACCTGGCAATTGGCAGGATACCACTGTACACACAACCCCTACACAACCCTTCTCCCCTTGGACTATAGCTAGCCAGCTGTTGGCATTGCTAGCCTACATCCATGCAGTCATCACCACACTCTCACCACATGTTCAAGCATGGACAGACCATGGTCGATGAGGGTCATCTTCTCAACAGACTGTCTATCCATGAACTCAGTTAACACATGGATGGCACCAGCCAGTTCACGGGCGTTGTCACTTGCAGATGGGAGAGCAGCCCTCTGCAGCCTCAGACCCTGTCTGGTGTAATGTTCCATATGTGCCTGCACCACCATGACAGCCTGAAACATGCACCTGCTGGTACCAGCTATGTCGCCTCTGCCAGGAGCATGATGCCCAGTGGCCCTACCATGATCACCCTGGGACATCCGCCTATGTGGTGCCTTGCTGGACATCTGGCTATGCCTGCTGCAAATGGAGACACTAGGCATGGTTACCACACTTTCCTGTGCACCACCATCAAACATCAGCTGTCCTTACACTAAGGCCATTGGTGATGGGGTATGTATAGGCACTGAAACTGTGTGGGGTGGCTAAAAGGGGGATGTCAAATGTTGGCACAGTTTTGGCCTTTAACAAGCCCACCTATGCCTCAACAGTACTATCATCATCTTCAGTGTCTGTATGGACACCAACATCAGAGTGCATGCAGGAGGGACCCTGACTCACCTCGCCATCTGTGGGGTAAAACAATAAACACACTTTAAAACCTGTACAGCATTGTCTAACAGTACACACACACACACACACACACACACACACACACACACACACACACACACACACACACACACACCCCTCCATAATACCTACCTGTCCATGGCTTTACAGACAGTCCCACGTATATGTCCATGTGGTACCCCATCCTGCATCACACTTGCGAACATACACACATTGATACAACTCATTAACATATCAGTCCTCTAAATGCCTTCACAAGCGGTCACAACACAAGATCTTTTACTACATTACCTGCCTTACATGTGTAGTGGTTTTACATGGCCTCACTGCTGTCATTTGGTATGCACCCACTGTATGTCCAGACATCATGAGCATGGCCCCTATATGTGTGGACTACTATGTTCTATCCATAATATCCTGCACTGTTGTGTCATGTGTATGTAATGCCCAGTACATGCCAGATATGCCGCTCATTCAGCCTATCATGTGAAAATGTAATATTTGGATACACTCCCTGGTGTTGACTAGTACTTCCTCAATGCATCTGTAGCGCTGCATACATGGGTTGTAGGTGACAGCTCTCAACATCAGCGGACCATGTATGACCAATCCAATACTCTTACACTGACAACCATCAGAGCATACTGTGGCTATGGGGGGTGTACACACATTTATTGATATGACGCATCCATCCTTGATCTGCCATGGGACCACATCACTGCATATCTTAGCAGTACATGAGCCCGATATGTGACATATGTCCTGTACTTTCACATGCAGTGTCTACAGAATGTGTTAGGTGTGCAGATGCTGACCACGATGCATACACACCATGTGGGCATATGTGTGCACACCCTTATCATGACAGTTTGTCAAACCTCTTGTTGTGTGTACTACAGCAGTCACTACTCCTGGCAGGGGTATACCAGGGTGGGCCATCTGCATTTGCCAGTGTATGTTCAGTCTGCCCTACACATGTCCCCCTATTCTGCATGATTGCAAGGTCTACTCATGTGCATATCTGTTGGTGTACACACACTGCCATCACTATTGCTGTGGGGGTAGGTTTACGGCTGCCACAAGTCCTGAACCTGACTATGTACAGATACAGCCATTCTTAGCATCCTTAGGATCCCTAATGCAGTGCACTGGTGTGTCATGTTGACATCCCTCCCCCCTCCTTCAGCCTTTTTGCAGATGCATGACAAGTAAGCCCTACACATGTGTGTCACTTTGCAGTGTCCCATACACTGAACACCACATGTTACAGCCTTGTCCCAGCTGATAATGTGGACCACTGTAATGCCTTATGACATAGGGTATCTCTGCAGAAGTTGCCATTGTCCTACAGGTATATACACTGGTGTTGCACTGTATATGGGTGTTGTTCCAAAGATGTCCCTACTATAGGCCATGTCTACCACTACTATGTTACTCCGTGTGGATACATTCCGCAATGACAGGATGTTAGTTATCATGCAGGTTTCTGAAATACCCTTCCAATACCCCATCATGGTCAGCCCTGTGATGCCGTGCATTTCACAGCAACAATACGTGCACATGTACAGCATGCATTTTGGGAGGGTATGTTAGATGAGTGCATGGCATATACCATAGCCATTACATGCCATGCACACATCTAACACACCTACCCAGAATGCATGCTGTACATGGGATGTACCATAGCCATTACATGCCCTGTGTATTGGCAAGCATCTACATAAACCATACTTCACCAGTTACAGGCTGCTGCCTTGGTGGTATTCTGGAGTGACCTACATAAGAGGGTAAGAGATGCATAGTCAGTGGCCACAACTGTGGCAGTGCTACAGGGTGGGTGCAGTATTACAATACATCAACAGTACATTTCCACAGTACTACCACATATGGACATCTGTTTATCACTACTATGCAGCAACAAAATATATCTATGACATGTCAGATATGCATGATCTACCTGTACCGATGAGAATGTATACGCAACAGTGGTCTACGAATGTGCCATGTGGCCTTACCTGCCTGCTCCTCGGCCAGTGTATGTGTGGCACCCACCTCCACAAAGGTGTCTGGCAGTTGGTGTGTGTCCAGATGGGCAGGTGCCATGAGGCTGGCCAAGAGCTCCTCCACACGTGTCAGGGGGAATGGATGGCATGGCCCCCGCCTTGTGGTGAGGTGATCCCCCTGGACTGCAGCAGCATGCCGACAGGCATTGCGAAGCAGGTCAGAACAATGATGCCGGACCTGCTCATAACTGCGGTTGTGCAGTCCAGCATCATTGACCCTGTGGACTAGGTCATTCCACCAGGTGGTCTGTTCCTGTTGATCATGGGCAGCCTGGCCAAACAGGACAAGGTACTCCTGGATTAAATAGGTTAGCACTACTTCATTTTCAGCAGCTGAATAAGATGGTAGCCGTGCATGTGACATCTTGCCTGAAAGACATAAAGATGGAAACAGGTCTGAGCAACTCATACAGCAAGGTTACCACAGTTCTTAATACACATCTCTGTCACCCCCCCTACCATATCAGCGACAACAAACTGTACACACAACTCATTAGGTATGGCTACAGCTTAGCTACCAGAGGGACAGATATTGTATTGCTCCACACTTTGTGCTATGTGTTTGTAGCCATGTTCCCTGTGTGGACACTATCATTGCTGGCCTGTTACAGACTATTCACCTACATGCCATTATCAGGGCCACTATGGTTCCATATATGCCTGTGGTGTGGCTGCTTTGTGATTACTGCACATCTGACATTCTGTGTTATTGCGGATATCTATGCACGCTATTGGACATGTTCCAGGATTATGTAGATGATCACTACCAACATATGTTCTATAACAGTGACGCAATAGCATATATATGTACTATTGCCCAGCAGGACTACCTCTCCAAACCCATCTGCCCATGTTATCCGGTCACATCACATGTGTGTCCCACCCTGGGGCCTCCTCATGTACTGGTCCTGCAATACCATGAGGTGGAACCAACCCATGGGATGTTGTCCCCCTCCCTGGGGGCACACACAGACATGCTCCTGTCCCCTGAGGGCAGGTCCAGGGTCTGTTCCTTAATGGGCTCCACAGACACATGTGGGATGTGCTACATCACTCTGAGGCATCCAGCACACATTCACAGGGCCGACATGCTCCTCCTACTCAGCATCCAGGCCAGGCACCTTCAGGATGTGGACTGCTGTTGTGAGTAGCAGTGGGTGGGAGGTTTGTTCCAATTGTTTCCATATTGGGGCCCATGGGGCGTCCACATCACAGACCACACACACCATCCAGGGTGTTTACCCACTACATGTGTCACATACCACCCCTGCAGACTGTCCTCTATATCTACCAACCCTGACCACCTCCACAACTATACTTGCCATACTTCCCCATATTCCCATTTCATACTTCACAGACAAGGGCAATGTGATCCCAACAAAGGGTTTACATGTGACATACCCATCCATGTTGGACACACTGACAGCTGTAGATATATGTGTGTATTGCTATGTGTGCTGTTTCCTCACATATAGCATGCAGCACTGTGGTAGTAATATAGTGGAAAAGTATTTACATACATATATGTTTGTGTGTGTGTTTGTATATATGTAGACGTGCATATAGGTATATATCTATATATGTGTAGATATATGTGATGCATATATGTGCTCATATATATGTCTACACATGGGTGTTTGTATATTTGTGGACATATATGTATATATATAAATATATATATATATATATATATATAGATATATATATATATAGATATATATATATATATATATATATATATATATATATATATATATATATATACACACATATGTATACCTATATGTGGGGTACATTCAGACATCAGGTCCACAATCTCACAACACTTTCCTGCACAGCTGCACTGTTCTGTATTGCTACAACACAGACAGATGCCACATACTGACACAGCCTGACATTATGGGGGTATATGTAGGGCCAGATTGCAGGTAACCCTATTACACACCTATGGCATTCTTACATGCTACAATACAGATTAACCTGAGTATCCTGCGAGGGGTGGGCTGTGGATCCCATGTGTCCATCATAATGGCATTATTTCTACCACCAGCTATTGGCCATGTAACATACATACTTCCCATTACACAACACACACTATGATGGCTTACATCTTATCAGTCAGTGGTGCTCTGCACGGTTGAGGGGTACAGCCCACTACCCACAGTGATGAACTCTATTGTCCTTAGCAGTTATTCAGCTTAACATCATTACAACAACAGCTGGAGGCACATATAAAGCATTCCACAACATATATCTCATTATTATGGACCAAGTACTACGGTCAGTTACGACATATATACTTCACATACCTGCTCTGGGACTGCAGACTCTCTCTCTCTCTCTCTCTCTCTCACTCTCAGGCTCACTCTCTCTCTCTCTCTCTCTCTCTTCTCTCTCTCAGTGGAATGAGTTGCTTTGCATAGATTGCAGCATGGAATTTGTAGGTGATGCACATTATCAGGTGATGGCCTCTGCACTAATCAGTGTCCTCCACTTGCTATGTGCATGCAGCATGCTGCGTAGTACTTCCAATTACCACTGTCATGGCAACCACTATAAATCCCTACATCATGTGGGTTTGGTCCCTTTACCTTTCCTGTGTGATGGACATCCTTCCTGTGTGTGGGCATCAGTGTTACAGACAGCAGGTAGCGATACCTGTTACAGGAGAACCTGCACACTCAGACCAGCTACATATTTGTAGGAGGTTCCAGAACTACAGACAGAGTGTGAGTAGAGTCATTGTATGCATTGTATAGCACTGGTGTTATAGGGTTTGTGTGTACATACTAGTTTAACTTGGAATGCAGTCTGTCTGCATAGCTCTCAACTGTGGGCCTATCCTCTTGATGGCCAGAGGTGTGCCTATTATGTTTTGTCTGTCCACCACACAGGTCTTGTGTCAGATATATCACTGGCAGTGTGTGTGTTGAGTGCTATCAGTACATGGCTACATCCATTTGTGTTTCTGACTTCATATTCCTGACTAAGAGTATGTTACAGACTATCTTGTAACACCAGTGACTTGCTTAGTGCATGAAAACAGTTTTACACATATGAGTCTATGTTCCAGCCTCTATCCTCCACCTACATACCAGGCTTTGCACATATGACATGCTGTCAGAGGTTGTTATATAGTGGGCTGTGAGTATGTCATGCTGCCATTCCTGCCATCATTCCACTGCTGTTGTGTCCCCCACACATACTGTGGGGTTGGGGCCATATATGTCTGGGCTTCACCTACACAATACATGTGTGCCCTTATGCAATACAGTGGCCAGTGTATGTAACAGTGGTATATGGCCCTGTATTATTGATTCTAGGGGGGTGCACCATAACTAACCTAGGCTATTACAACATGTGGGGGTATCAGGGGTAAGCTGCCTTAAGGTATCTGGATGTACATTACCATACAGTTCACCTTGGGTAAATGCAGGCCTACTGCTCCCTGCCATACAGACTGTTCTTGTGATTGTGATGGTGTCAGTTATGCCTTGTTATGTAACAGTTACATCCCATTGTGTCAGCTGAGGTCTTTACCTCCTAGGGATTGTGTACAGAGTGTAGATAGAGGCTGCTGAACTATACAACTGCATTACTTACTGTTGATTGTTTGGTATCCTGTGGCCCAGTCTGTCTTTACTATTGTACTACTTGAAGGCCTCGGCCTGGACAGCAACATATGTTAACCTTTCCATACTACTGTATTAGTATAACTGTTTCAAAGTTGCATTACTGTTTATATGGATGTCAGTGTCTAAACAGCTATATGACATGGCATATACAACTGTAATAGTACACAAACAAAGCTTTCCCATGTATGCAAACCTGTGTGTGATGTTATATCCTTTGACCTCTCTGTGGGTATATGTTGCAGGCAGTGATTGTCATTTGTATGGGTGGCTCATACAGTGTCCGGTTGGTAAGGTGGTAACTGTAGGCATAGTGGCTGTTGCATATTGTGTGCACCTTTTACATATGTATCTTCCTATACATATCTCTGCATGTGTATGTGTAGTAACATATATATATATATATATATATATATATATATATATATATATATATATATCTGTAGCTGCATATATGTATCTGCGTATATGTATCCTAGGGATATTGATTGCTTCCACACTGTACGTTCCCTATGGGAGCCAGACTGTACTGCATGATATGTTACTGATACCAACCTGACATCATACAGGTGGGATGGAGTACTGTTAACATCTTGTGCCCATGTCATGTCAGGTCCTGGTTATGGGATCTGCAACAGTTGGTAGTGTATTGCAGGGCAGATCTGTTTGGCTGTGGGGGGAGGGAGAATACAAATCCGTATGTTGTTTGGGGCCTCTCAACCCCATTAACGGTGTATGTGGACATATATGTTTTTATGTTCCCATTTTTATCTACAGATATATGCCTGTATATACCTATATATATATATATATATATATATATATATATGTATATATATATATATATATATATATAGATATATATATTTATTTATTTAACATTTGTTGACCGGGAATGTCTGACTAGGTTCCACAGAGCCTGTTTTCAGCGGAGGCCCGGGGAGAAATGCTCCATATATATACATGCTGTATATATATATATATATATATATATATATATATATATATATATATATATATATATATATATATATATATATATATATATATATATATATATATATATACATATAGATGTAGACATATATATCTATAGATGTATGCATATGTATGTATATATGTTTATATATATATATAGATATGTTATATCTATTTAGATATTAATATATATATATATACACACACACACACACACACACACACACACACACACACACACATACATCTACATGTTGAAATACATTCCCTGTATTGTTGAATGACTGGGTTGGATGATATGTTTGTGAAAACAGGGTTGTGTATATCAGACATAGCTTAGTGATAAATCACTTTAGCTATGGTGTGCAGGGTTTTGGGTTCGAGCCTTGCAGAAGCTGCTTATTTTGTTGCTGGTTAGAATAAGGGCCATTGGATACAGAGTGCTTAAGGCACTTTTAAGCAGTTGTAAGCGGGTTTGCACAGGTTTGTTTGGAGGTAAGCAATGCTAACTTCCAGTTACAGTTTCTTATACTCAGTTAGCTTTTCAATTGTTTAACCTGTGTAGGCATTGCTTGCCCCTGTGCAAACAGGCGTAAACTCGCTTACTGATACTTAAAAGTGCTTACTCCCGCTTACCCCCTTGCTAATTTCTTTAAAAGAAAAGAAAAAAGGGTTGATAGGAAAGTGGTGAAAAAGGGGCACAAAGAGGGAAAGACAGTATGGAAAATAGCTAGGGATGTGCAGGACGGGTGTAGGGAAGGTCCATAGCTGCCCATTTCTTCTACAGCAACAGCTGTGCATATACACTGAATTTGGAGGTAGATTTGGACACTCAACCCCCTGAGAAAGGGGTGAGGACAACAATAAAATATTGCAATGCCAATTAAACCAGATTATGTGTGTCCAGCGGACATGTGTGCAAAATGGACAGCTATGTATGGGGCGAGAATTTTTTTGGGAACAGATTACCATTTTTTTTTTCAGGTGAGAGTGTGATCTTGGGGAGGGATAGTAGGTATATTTGGAGAGGTAGGTTAGGTACAAGACGCATACAGGGGTGGCATATGACATGTGGGGGGAAGACACCTTGATGGAGATGGGTGTTGAGAAATCAGAAGCCCATGACCCCCCTAGTGGAAACAGTGGGACTGAGGACCCCACCAATGGGCAGTCACCACTGCAATTTCACATCCCTGAAGGTGGCTGTGCTGGGGGCTGAGTTGCAGAGTCAGACCGACTCTCTAGTTGCGACACATGACCCTCAAGCTGGTGTAGCAGATCTCCAACCTCCCCAAGGAGCTCGCTACAAACCACGACCCAGAGCTGGCGACGGGTGACAGGTTCCTGTCCGCGCCTGCTCCCAGGGGGGGACAAGCCCCATTCCCTGAGGTAGTTCCACCCAAAGGTGGTGCAGGATCAATGGATAAGGAGGCCCCGAGTTGGGCCCCAGATGTGCTGGTGCCTGGTTCCACGGCCAGCTGAGGTGGGATGGGTGGGGCCGCTGGGGCCAGCCTTCCCAAACGTGCTATGGTGTTTAAAGTTATCATCATATGTGGGTTAGTAATAGTCAACACATTCCAGGGTTAGATATAACAGCATGCATAGATATTCCCATTAGCCCAGACACCAGATACGGAACAGTTGCATAGCAAACAGAACACATGCATATATGGGACCACAGTAGTAGTAACAACAGCATGCAGGTACATTGATGGCACCATGCCACCAATGTTGAAATATTTCAATATAGCACATGTATGGAAACAGATTTAAATAATTATCAACCAATAAGGCATAATCAGAACAGTGAAGTCATTACATACCAGTTGAAGTAGGTATGTAGTTTATTGTTGGAGATATGGTGGGGGGGAAAGATGTTAATTAACAACTTGTATATTCCTGTAGTTCACATTACTTTCCTATTCAGTGCTGTTATCTGTACCTTACAAGTATTACTACACTATCCTATAGCCTTAGTTTGAACAGTGATATGGCTGTCATCATCTTTATACATGAACTGGATTTACCTGCAGTATACACCTCTTACCTGGTATACCTGTGGAGGAAATGTTTGTTAACACTAACTAACTATTTCTACACATACTCCCAGATTCCGGGATGTTTCTGGCCATGTCTTGTCCACATGCAGGTGAACCGGGACATATCTAGACTATTGCCCTCTTCAACTTTAGTGACTTACACCACTCTTATACAGGCTTTCCTACACAGTTATATTATGTGGCACAGTGTAGGTGACAATGATCAATGATACCTTATTATTCAGAGCAACTGCAACACTCACAATTCCATACAATACCAGAGTAAACAGTACCAGTATTATGTATCAAGGTTTTTATTTCTCGGCACAGTTTTTGTATCCGACGTACCTCTGGGAGCAATGTTTGTTAGCACTACCTGAATGTTGCCACACAAAGTACCAGATTAAACATTAGTATTATGCACATACATCTCACTCTGTTGCTGTACACACTCTGGTCACAGCTTGACAACATGGGAGTGTAGATAGGACATACTTGTCTTATTACTTCATAACAGTTTCGGAAGTTGCTAGGGTGACAGGTTTGCTCTCATAGATGTGTGACAATCAGTTGTATTCCCCATTTGCTGCCTAAACATTTGGGATCATCCCACAGACTTCCCAGGGGGACAGGGTGACAGGCAGCAGATATGGGCCCATGTACTGGACATTCTGGTCTTATCTGTACAGTTATGGGGTATGATTATGTATGCAGCCTACTTCCACTCCCAGGATTCAGACCATGGCTGTGTCTGCTACAACTTAAACACTGTCCATCAGAGTAGTGTGTGCTATATAGATATTGCTGTATATATCCTACTTGCTTTCTGTCTTATAATTTGACTGTGGTTTTGCATTCTGACCTTGTACAGCACTCTTATACAGGACTTCCTAGACAGTTATATTTTGTAGGACAGTGTGGGTGACAGTGATGAGTAATTCCTTATTATTTAGAGCAACTGCATCAGTCACAATGCCATACAATACCAAAGTAAACAGTACCAGTACAGGGTATCCTTCTTGTATTTCTGAGCACAGTGTTGGTATTTAACAGACCCATGGGAGAAATGTTTGTTAGCACTACCTGAATGTTGCCACACAGAGTACCAGATTCCGTGTTACTATTATGCACATACATCTCACTCTGTTACTGTACACACTCTGGCCACAGCTTGACAACATGGGGGTGTAAATGGGACATACGTGGCTTCTTACTCTCATAAGGTTTTGGGGAGTTTCTAGTGTGCCATCTTTGTTCTCATAGATGTGTGTCAATCAGTTGTATTTCCTGTTTGCTGCCTATATGTCTGGGATCATCCCACTGATTTCCCAGGGGGGGCAGGTTGACAGGCAGCAGATATGGGCCACTTTACTGGACATTCTGGACATATCTGTACACTTGTGGGGTATGATTCTGTATGCAGACTACTACCACTGCCAGGATTCGAACCATGGTTGTGTGTGCTAAAAATAAGACAGTTCTCATCTCAGCTGCATGTGCTATTTGGATTTTGTTGTCTGCCTTTTCACTGTTTTCTATGTATCTCTCAGTTGTACTAAATGGCCTCTGGCGATTACATTAGTCATATGCAGGCATTCCTGCACATTCTATTTATGGTGCACAGTGTGGGTAGCAGTGCTTAATACAACAGTACTATTACATGACTGCAAATCTACATTACCTTATGATACCAGAGTATACACATGCAGTCCAGCAGTTAGACCTTTATTGCCAGGCTATTACGCTTTTATTTACATACAAACTATATGAGACTCTTCCTGCCATATTCTCCAGTGTATGCAGTACTTTCCTTACACAATACAGGTTTTATACAAGCAATTAATTTACTAATACGTTTAGATTTATTTCCTATGGCAGTAGATGCAAGAGTATTACTGACCTACCTCACATTGCAACCTCTCCAGGCGACTTCCGTGGGCCTTCTGGTTCGCAGCCTGCTCACTTGCAGCTGTGGAGGACATAAGAGGAATAGTTAGCCATACCTATCCATGATATACATGAGCTGGCAATTATTACACACATAGTGGAGTGATCCTTACACACAGCTGGGACAGACCCTGCTGTTCTAGCCTCTTGGATCCACTGCTCCAAGAGGTCCCCCTTACGCCGCTTCAGGTCAGCATAGTGATGCCTGATCTGCTCACCAGTTCAGGGTATGCCAGTGGCATGGGTGAGGTCATGGGTGAGACAGTCCCAGGCTTCCACCTTATATTGAGATCCTGGTACTGGCCCTGCAGCAGTCTCTGCTCATGGTCTTTGACAAGGAGTCCTGCCATGACTCTGGACTCCTGGATGCACCAGTGCTGCATCTGGAAGTGCACACCTTCTCCCCTTTTTGCCATTGTGCCTGCAAGGGGAAGCTACAACCAGTTATGAGATGTATTCCCACCTGTTGGGTTTAAGTAGGGCCGGTTTTACGCACTTTTCCGTGACTGGCCAGTTTTGAAAAGGCTAGGCTATGGGTAAACCTGCTTACCTAAGGAAGGCATTGTTTAAAGGGGTATACCACTGGGAACATTGAGTTAGCTGGCCTACACATTGCTCACACCTCCAAAGCTGGCCTGTGCAATGCTTAGTGTTACTTACATTAGACTTTGCATTATATTTTCATTGATTTCTTATTCATTGCATCTTATATATATGCCTGGTGTCCATAATTCATGTGTACGGTGGGGTCCTTGTGTTTTATTGGGGACTTCAACACTCTATTGCAATTACACCTCACATCTGGGCTTACTGCTGTACTCCAGTTCACATATTTATGTTATGTAGTGGGTTATGGAACATATGACTGTATACGGATTCCTTTCACAGGTTCAGTTTGATTTTACTATAGTGAGGCCTTGTTTGATGCTACCTCATTCTTCTGTATTGCTGTGATGGCTTGGTTGTTAACTACTGTGACTATAGTCTACAGGGTCCTGGATTCAAGACTTGCTAAGCTGTTTATTTTGTTGCTGGGCAGAACAAGGTCCATTGGATAGAGAGTGATTAAGGCACTTTTGAGCAGTTATAAGTGGATTTGCATGGGTTTGTGTTGGGGTAAGCAATGCTAACCTCCAGTTAAATATGCTTACGGAGAGTTAGCTTCAATATTACTTAACATGTGTGTGCATTGCTTACCCCCATACAAATGGGCTTAAGCTCGCATACTAGTGATTAAATATGCTTACTACTGCTACTGGTGTTTACACTTGCTTACTAGTGCTTACTCCTGCTTACAATTGCACTGATTTAGACAGTAATATCTAATGGTTCTTGGGAAGGTGGGGGATTTGGAAGCTGTATGGAGCTGTCATTCATTACACATTTTACCTTCCATTTGTATCCATGATTCCTGTGTACATATACTGTATGAGGCACATGCGCTTATCTGTGAACTTTGCAACGTTATGACATTGACACCTCACATGCATTTAATGCAGTACTCCAGTTCACAAATATATGTTATTTAGTAGGTTATGCAACTAAAATATTGGTCATAAGGTGATGTGCCATGGAAAATGGAATGTGCTACAGTGGGACTCGAACCGGGAATGCCTACACGTAAGGCAAATGCTCTGCCCACTGCACTATTGCTATATTGCTGCATTTGCATATATCTTTCTTGTTATCCTCTTCAGCCATTTAAGCTGCATTAACCGTAACTAAGCGATGGGCACACCCATGCACCTATGGTTAGCTTTAATTGGATTCATAAAAAAAATAGGTTTGTTTATTTGATTTGTATTTACTATTGCTGTTGTACACATGGGGGAATGTTGCTGGGGATATGTGGACACCTATGAGCGGTCTCGCTCATTCCTTTGGCCTTTCTGCTGTTCTTCATTGCAGGGGAGTATATATTCTGAAAGCTCTGCTCTCAGACACACGCCCTGCACTCTTACACACTCCATGTAAGATTAGGAGCTCAGGCAGCGTGCCTTCATTAATATGCATGGCGCGCTGCCTTCCTGATCCTAAACGACCACTGCCATACAGGACTATGCTAGTCCTGCATGGAAGATTAGTAAATCTGGGGGTATGACATTATAAAATTAGAGTTTTCATGGTTTCTTGTATAGGAAACTTTACAGAATACTATGTTTGGAGCAATCAAATAAGTCTCCGGGTATTGAGTAATGCTCTTGGGCTACATTTAAGACATTGGACAGTGGACTGTAGTATTCCTTAGTCGTTTTGATAAATGATGATGGTTGTTTGATAATACGGTGTTTGCTTTGAGTATAAATCATGGTAATGTTGACAGCAGGCTCTCCTTTTTGAACTGGATGTGACTAATCTGTCCAACATTTGTTAAATGTTGCATTACTCAAAGAAGTAAGCTTATCAACCTTTTACAATAATCAACTAACTTGTAGAGAGTTTCTGTTTGTGGCAGAACTGCTCTTTTACACATAACATGTTTGGATGTGAAGTTAGACATAAATGCAAATTGTGGGGCTCAGTAGATGTGTATTATTCCACAAGTTGGCTGCTGTGTGTTAGCCCTAATGTTACTACCTACTGTCAAGTCATAGTCTTCATCAAAGAGGGTAAGTACTGTCCATGTCCTGCCTATAACCCCTTACATCATTTATTTATTTAGGGACTGTTGCTTACATGGCTTTTAATTGTATGTAGAACACATGATTAGTTACAGGCAGGTCACAAAATATTGAATGTTATCTCTGTTCATTTACATGCCAACACGGTCAGTAAGGACACTTATCTTTCCCTTCTGCTGTCGGTCACCTCTGTTATAGCTATACAGCTATCTGTTTAACACAAATGCAGGCCTACACATCCTGTTAACTCAAAAACAGCAAGGGCTGCTTGTTGGTATCCTGAATGTTGGTAGCATCAGGGAAAAAATGTGACTTTTCTTAAGCCTTCCTGAACTTGTATATCTCTAGAATACTCATTAGAGTTGCAGAATCCAGGATAAACAACACTGTTCTACATATAATTCAGCAAGATTTTCTACTTTTTCAAATTTAGAAACCAGGTAGAAACATTCCATTTCTTGTTTTCAAATATATTGTGTTTTCAAATAAAACTTCAGCCATTGTTTAGAGCAATGTCTCCCAAGTGGTTGATTGCTGAATGCCCAGAAGGTAGTCTACTTAATAGGTCTTGTATATAAAGCACCTCCCACTCTCAGGTGTCTCAAACACCCATGAACAAATGCACCCATGCATCAAGTGTAACAGCATTCCTATAACTTACTTAAATTTTGATAAATCTAATATCTTCCTATGTAATGTCCATAATCAGGAATGATTTTCTCAACCACTACAATTCCCTTCCAGTCCCATCCACCTCAGTTTAAAGCATTGTAGTATAGACTAGGTCCTAAGCTACATTTCAGAGAGACTTATTAATGATCTCTATATTATTGTACTTACTTTTCTTGTTAAGAGCAATCATTGCCTGAAGCTACCATCATGAAAATATTTAGTTATTATAAACAGGTAAGCCTGATAACAGAATTCATAACATTGTCTGGAGTACCTTCTCTACAGAAACTAATGGTATTCATGATTGTGCTCCGTGGCACTGAGGCATGACGCCTTGACTGTGACCTAGATGACCCCCGTTCAGGTAATGGTCCATTTGTTAGAGGAAGTGCTGATGGAGAAGAAATGAATTATAAAGCTATGTTTGGCTCACTTATCTTGGGGGGGGGGTGTACTAGAGGCATGCTTTGTTTGGATACTCCATTTGAGGGAAAAAATTCTGAATACATGGTGGCTGTATAAAGAGTGGTACATTACCATATTGGTGGTGTGGCTCCCTCTTGGTGTCACTGCACAACACAAGCTATGGAAGCTAGGACATACAGCCAAACTCATGATGGTCTTGCATATTCACTCCACTCCCAGACTACTGGGTTGCTACATAGCTTTATAGTTGTGAGGCTTCTCCTACTGGACAGAGAGAGAAAGTAAGAGAAGATGAAGGATCACATTCAGGCTATACCCTGACTGGAATGGTACCTATGGAAATGGGACCCATAAGATATACATGATCCTGAGGTCAGTGTTATTTGGACCAAGAAGAAAAATACATATTTGTAAATGAGGTTTGGCTACAAACCAATTTGTCCAGGAATATCTTCAGAAGGGGGGTTAGATAAAATATATTAGTAGGAGTTAAGAGGGTGGGGGGATGATAAGGTTAAATGGAATGAGAAATGATTGGGAGGAAATGAGGTAAGGGTTGGGAGGGTCTTAAGGGGTTTAGGCAAGTGTAGCTGGGTAAGGAATCACATTTTGGTGTGAACTTGCTAGTCTGAGTTTACATCCATCCTGTAAGCATGGCTGGTGCAGTTAGGCCTCAGATTAGCAATGGTCAGTATGGGAGTTTAAGTTGCTGTATATATAAGTAGCAATATTAGGTATGTAGCAGGTGGGTGGTGCAATACTAGCCTCATACAGTGTTTTTTTTTCCAGACTGGTAAGGTTGTTTAAGGTGTTTTTGACTGTGGAAGAGCTAGCTTGCTAACAACTTGGGTATTTAGGGATGTTATAAGCTTCCAGGCCACAAGGGGAATGCAGCTTTTGCTGAAAGTAGGGAGATCAAACCAAGACTTTCTCATTTTAGGGTCGTTCTTACCTTTTGATGGCTTTTGCTGCTGGGAGGGAGCACTGTTGTGGGAGTAGTAGTGTTTTCAACTTGTGGTACTCTGGCAGCTGGGGGTATGTGTAGTTGAGCGGATTGGGGACAATTCCACATCCATGCTGGCTGTGCTTTAAGGGGTAGTGGTATGTTCTTCAGGTCTGGGTCCTGTGGAATGACATCTGTTACTGTTGTTAAAAAAAAGGTAGAAGGGGTTGCGTTATTGCTGGGAGGATCGATCCACGAATAACGATTACAGGCTGTACCTGCGTGGTGAGTTTGTCCACTTTTATTAAGTAGTTTGCAGATACAGTTAAGGAAGTGGCGATACTTAAAACTGTCCCTTATCTGGGCCTTTGTACCTCTTTCATTTCTGGCTATGCGTCTCATTGGTGCGAAGCCTTTTCTCAGTAAAAAAAAAAAATAACATAAAGGAACCGCACTTTGGCTCTCCCACTTCTGGTATGTGTTGTTTTCACTCAGCACCATAGCCAGGTTGAAGTGCTATCCTCGCCTGAAGCTGTGAGTGGCTTTTGTGGGTTTCTGAGTAAGGGAGAGAAATGGTTGCCACTGCACATGCTTGGTGCAGTGTTAATTGTGAGTTGTGTGGGAACATGTCTCTTGATGGTATAGTTTTCTTAAGAAGAGAAGAGAGATTTGAAGGAGCAGGCATCTCGGCTGCATAGATTTTTGTGGTATGTTCAAATGTGTACCTCATATCCCTGCCGTATATTGGTATCCATTGTAAGTGGGTTTTTTTTCTCTCCATTTGTTGTCGGGGCAGACAGCCAAATCATCTAAGATATTTACGAAGATGGACAGTCAAGTTTCAGAATTCAGATTCTTTACAAACTCATGCTGAGGCAACTGTTTTGTTGCCTTGCTAAATGTACATGAGCAGTGTTACAGATTATCCCTAATCTCTGTTGAGTATGGCACTGGTCCAGGGTTCTTGCTCTAGGAGGCTGGGAGGAGGACTATTGACAAATGCATGGCTTTTATGCACTTATCAAGGTAGAGATGAGTGCGATTTTGTTTCCCATCTTTCTAACCATCAGAAATGTGGGGGGAGGGTACAAGGCAACTGTGGGAGGGGATCTTGGCATTTTGCGAAAGCTGGGCAGTTTACAAATAAAGAAAAAGGTTGGGAGGAATGACAGTAAGGAAGATGTTTTTTTTAATGCAATGTTGATGTCATGCAGCAGCCATGTTTCTGGGCTGTGCAGACATTCACTGGGTTTTCCACATTTGCTTCAGGTGTTGGGGCAGTCTTCATGAAGCGGTAGTTTTATGGGTAGTCATTGTGAGGGGTTGATGACAGCAATAGTTCCGTGGTGACAGGAATCATGGTGGGAGTTGGGCTCTTAAGAAGGATGCGTGTCTGGGATGGTTCTTGCTATATAGTGACCTTGTTAGGAGCACAGCTGCATTTGTGGGAACAGTATATAGGTCTGTCCCTATTCATTTTGGTAATTAGTTTGGGAAGCTGCCCCCTTTTCTATTGGTGGTGGGGTGGGGCTGGATGATATATTTCAATGAGATGTCAGTTAATGACTTTGTATTATACCATGATGATTCAGAATCTGTGGCAAGGCATATGAGCAAATGTGGGCGAGGTTTGTTGCTTGCTTATTTGTGGCGTGAGTCATTGGACATCAGTGGTATGGTAGGCGGGCATCAGTGCAGCAGGATCATTGGGGCTCAAGCTTTGAGAATGTCAGCAGGCAGTTGGGTTTTGGACTTGTACTCAAGGCAACAACAGCTAGCTGTTGGAACTTATAGGTTTTTAAGTACAAAACATTTAAAAAAAAGTCCTTATTTTGGACCGTTGTCCCACTTTATTTATAGCTTTGCCAGATGTTTTCTCTCTTGGAAATCGGGGAGGTAGGGTTGGCATGCATTTCTACTGCTATATTGCAGGAAGTGGACACTGCTGCCCTGATGTGGCAGTAGGGACAAATTTTACCTAGAGTTCCCTGATTTGACAGGTAATGTAATGTACATGTGTGGGGGGGGGGGTCATAGTGATAAGGTATTTGCCACACAGACAGAAGGTAAAGGGCTTGAATCCCATCTTTGGGGCTCACTTGGAGGGGTCACAGCATGTCAATCCTTCAACCACTTTCTCTGAGAAGAGGAGGGCAAGGCAAATATTAGCATGAGAGTGCAAATAGAGTTTCACTTTAACATTACTTTTACAGCCGGGGGATTGCTGGGTGTCAACACTGGACTATGCTGGGAGTTGTCTAATGTCATGCATTGGGTCAGACCTCTCAATTGTCCTTGATTTTACTCCTGGTGTTGCTAGATGAGCATGGACATTGCCTAAGTGACTTCAGTTTAAGCTCTGTTCCTCTTAATCCCTCCTAAAATTATTGACTTTTGCAGGAAAGTTGGTGAATTACCCTTACAATATGAAAAACATTACTAGTTATAGAAGAGCCCTTGATTTTTTCTGGATTTTGATACCTTTGGAATTTGTTCCTGATTGTTGGAGAGCTATGGTGGAATTTACTGGTAATTCTCCTTGCGGGGTATATATTGTGGTTACAGATGTTTGTACAGCAAAGCAGCACAGGGTACTCTTTAACAAAAGCATAGATTGCTGCTTAAATTAAAATTGTGATTGCACAGGAACATCTTTGAAGTGCTTGTTTACGGAAATGCACCCAAGACTGTTTTGCAAACTAAGCTAACTTGGCCCATACAGGATGGTTGGGTTTGGATGGAAATCATGAGGTAACAAAGGTATTTCGATAGTTACACCTCAGCTGTAGTTGCTGCTGCTGATGTCATAAAACTGACTGATGCAGTATGTTCTTTTGATGGGTATAGGAGATTTGCATAGGGATACAGTGGTGTTTGGTTACTGAGGATAGGGGATGCGGGCCAGGTTAGTGATTGTGCAGTTCAGGGATTGGATGGGGCCTTGGCAGAATTGTGGTTTATGCTTACAGAGGATTTACCGTTTTCTTTTGCAAACGGTCAGCTGCCTGAGTCTTGTGTAATGAGGTTGCAGATGTGGAAGCGCAGAGTGGACATCAGTTGATGGCTTGGAGGAGGTGGATTCGAAAGGTGTTGAAGGCTGCTGTGATGGATGTTCCTACCGCTGTAAGCACAATATGGTGATATCGTCCCTGCAGATTAACTTAAAATATGATCTATGAAAGGGAACTGTGGGTGTTGTGTGTGTGTGTGTGTGTGTGTGTGTGTGTGTGTGTGTGTGTGTGTGTGTGTGTGTGTGTGTGTGTGTGTGTGTGTCTGTCTGTTTGTTAGTGGTTGAATGAGGTTGGTGGTTTTCATCTTGACAAGTGCCACTGCTACTTGCATGCTTCTCATTGCAAATTGGTAACCTTGGTAATGTTGGGGGGTATGATAGGTAGATCCTTCTTCTTTAGCAAGGATGTCATCTCCTAAGTGTGGGATGCTGCCACTTATAATGTGGAACAATTAGGTGACAGGTTGAAAACTTGTAATGGCTCCCTTGCAATGTTAACTAGGAAGTTTATAGGATGGTTAAGAATGTAATAATTTTATTTATAGAAGAGGCCTTGTAATGAAATAGTGATACAATTTTATTGGCCATTGGTATCAGTTAAATTGGTAACATGGAAGGTGTAACAGTCCTTTCTGATGTGGTATTTATGGAACATGAACTCTTATGCGATGGGGATGATGGTTATTAAGAAGTCTTGTTTGTTCAGAGGAGTTTTCTTTGTCTGCAAATGGGAAGTGCAGAGGGTGTTTCAGACAGCTGCTGAAAGGAAGGGGCTTGGAATATGATGAATTCTGCTGGAGTGGAGGGATTTGGTTGGGTTGGTTATAGCAATCACTGGAGTAGTGCACAACGACATGCAGGTAATTCTATTTCAATAACTGATCATTAGTTACACAGGTGTGACAAGTTTGTGAAATTAATTCTAGTTGGCAGTTCATTGGTTTGAAGGGTTGGGGTAGGTTTGGTAGTCTAAAGATTGACAGACATTGGCTATTGACAAGATAGCTTGTGTTGTGAGGGCTGGATTTGGTAATGGAAGTTTACTGTATTATAGTTCATGTGCTACTTTCTTTTGTGGATGTAGTGAAGTCATTCAGAGGGTGGTTTGTTGGTCGGCAAACAATGTCATTAACTGCCTTTTTGTTTATATCAGGTAGTTGGTGGGCAGGACTGCTATTATATTGATTGGAAGGAAATTTCACTGTGGGCATTAATATGTACATTGGGTGGTAAAACAGGGATGCTGTTAGGCATGATGGTGTGCAATTGTTCTTGATTGGTTTCGCAAGGTTTGGGTTTAGTGTTTTGATGGGAATCATTGTGAAGCTATTATTGGTAGTTAAGTGGGTGGGAATTTAGCTAAAATACAGAGATTATGCTAGGCTGAGATTATGGTTTGTTACTTTAGCATTGGCTATTTATGTGATAGGGCTTTGGGAGGTGATGACACAGACCCTATTTGGTTAAAGAGGATGGAGGATATCGAATGATATTTGGCGTAATACCATGTTAAGTTGTCAGTCTCGCCTTCATTCTTGCTGGATGGGTTCGGAGCCGATCCTCGGCTCCGACTCGGCACTTGCTTTAGCTCGAGAACTCCTTTTACCAGCTCGAGGCAACCCTATATCCCATGATGCAAGGCGGAACTACCCCAGATCTCGTTTGCCGCTTAGCAAAAGAGGTCTCCTTTGCCAGCTGTGGTGAGTTTTTCTTAGTAAAATAAGAAAAGTGTAGTTAGGAGTTTATTTTCCCTTTTTGAGTGTTAGTTTAGTCTGTAATCTAGTTACAGCCCACCCTTTCCCTCTTTTTCAGTCCTTTTGTAAACTTTTATAAGTTTTAAGTTACAGTAGTTTAGTCAGGCCTAGTTCCCCCTTGGTTATCCCTTCCTGTGTGTTTGTGTAGGGATTAAGTTGTGTGTTTGTGGGGACTGTTTGTGTCTATCCTTTTTAGGATGTCTAGAGAAGGCAAGGTCTCAGGCTTCAAGAAGTGTGACCAGTGCTGTCAGAAAATGTCCCTGACAGACGGTCACACTTCTTGTCTGTATTGCCTGGGGCCTTTGCACCTGCAGGACTCCTGTGCGTTGTGTCATGCTTTTAGCCAGAGAGTCCTGCAGGAAAGGAGGAACAAACTTATCCTCCGAGGTTTACTTAAACCTGAAGGTTCTCCTCCTAAGTCAGGAAAACCTCATAAGCCACCGAAGGCTCAGGCTACAGTGTCCAAGCCTCCTCCGGTGGCTTCGGCTCCGTCGGAGCCGACATCGGCTCCGGCTGGAGTCGATACTGTTTCTTCTAAAGTAGTGGGTTCGGTGCCGGCCGGCTCCGATACCCTGACTACGGTGGCCTTGTCGGCTCCGGCTGGAGCCGACACCTTATCCAGCATCGGAGCCGAGATATCCTCGGCTCCATCTGGAGTTCAAGGCCAATGGTTTCGACCCGTAAGAGATCCCGGTCCCCTTCTATTATGAGTATTCACTCGGCTCCGGGGTCTCCTCTTTTATCGGAGTGGAGCCATTGGAGCCGGTCTTCGAGATCTTCCAGGCTGTCTGACCACGACTTGGAGAGGGTGGTAAGCAGGCTGTTGAAGTCTCAGGCACTGGCCCAAATGCTCCATAGCCCGTCTCAACAGACTGCGGCTATAACCCCTATCATTGAGCTTCCTCCTCCGACTCCACACCAGAGTTCGGAGCCGGAGCTTCTTGGGACAGCGACTGTTTCGATGCCGGAGCCGATACATCCTTCGGCTCCGTCCCTCGCTCCGATCTCTTCCTTGAGACCTTCCTTGGAAGGATCCGGTCGTCGGGTTTCCACTGTCGGCTCCGAGGGGGCTAGTGGCATCGGACCCTTGTCCGACCCCGCTCTCCCTCTCGGGGCTTCGGCTCTGGTAAGCTCGGCACCGACATCAGCCTAGGAGCCTTCTCTCTCTTTGGAGCCAACCATTCCTGTCTCTTCGGAGCGGGTGTGTTCTGGTCTCCCAGGGAGAGGAGCCTTTGAGGTGATGAGGAGTGTCCTGGCCTCAGAGCCAGGTCAGCGGTCCATCCCTCTAGCTCCTCCCTCATCAGTGCCTGCAGATGCCTCTTGCCAGCCTCTTGCTCTCAGGCCCAGGGATCCATCGCCCTAGGTTTCCCCACTGGGAATTTCCTCCTCTTCCGAGGTTTCTCCTGATCCTGCAGGGGAACCCCCTCGGAAGAGGACGTGTAAGAGGAAACACACAGACTCCCGAGTCTACTACATCTGATACCGACTTAGATGAGTCGGAGGGTTCCCCGGTCCCCTCTGAGGATGTCTCCTTTTCAGACATCCTTGAGCTCCTCAAACAGAGGGGGAATTGGCCCTCCATTGACCCCTCCGAGGATGAGTCGGTATACCTGGAGGCTTTTGGATCCCGACCCTCCACCTCCTGGGTGTCTCCGCCTTTCGACCCACTCATGCAGGTAGTGGCTCGGAAGGCGTGGGCAGATCCAGATTCTGTGGAACCTGTCCCCAGGAGACCATCCAAGTTCATCACGGCCCCTTCGGATAAACAGTTCCTTTCCAAAGGTGTCTATGTGGATGCTATGGTGGTGGCGGCGGCCACTAAGAAGGAACTGGCGGATCCTTCAGTACCTGTCCATCCTCCTAATAAGGATTCTAGGACCATGGACAGGTATGGAAAGCGGATGTTTTCTTCAGCGACCTTTGCTATGCATTCGCTGAACTACCTTTGTCACTTCACCAGGCTTCAACGAGATATTCTCAAGGAACTGGGTGAAGTAGTCCAGGATCCTTCTGCTGCTGGGGCTCAGGAAAAGATTGCCTCACAGCTTGCTATCCTGAATTCCATATCTAACTCCTCCATGCGGCTCATATCTTATGCGGCCGATGGAGTGAGCAGGGCCGCAGGCACAGGTGTTGCTCTTAGACGCCAAGCCTGGATGCGGCTGTGTAATTTTGCGGACCCCTTTAAGGCGTCCTTCACCAACACCCCCTTTGATGGTTCGGCTTTGTTCGGACCTCAGGTGAAGGATACTTTGACCAGATGTGAGCAGGATGGTAAAACTCTTTCTGCCGTTGGAGTCCAGTTTTCCACTCCTTCTAGACCTTATCCCAAGGGTCAGAAGGGGAAGATGTGGTTCGAAAAGCCCAAGGAGCAACACGGACACACGTGGTCAGTTTACCCCCAGAGGCAGAGGGGGTAACAATAATAGACGCCGCCCTAGAGGCAGGGGGGGGGTCCTCAGAACCAGGGCAACAGGGAATCTCTTCCTGAGAAGCCCTTTCAGCATCGCTGAGGTGTTGCCCGACTGTCCACCCTTGGAGGCAGTCGGGGGAAGAATTTCACTGTACCCAGTAGCCTGGCAATCCCTATCCCAAGAGAAGTGAGTACAGTCGATCATATCCGAGGGTTACAAAATCCCCTTCGAAAGGTTTCCCGTACCTCTACAATCCCTTCCAGACATCTCACCCGGTCAAAGGGATTTGGCAAGACAGGAGGTTTTAAAACTCCTGGAAAAAAGAGCCATCCAGACAGTGCCGGCAGACCAAGTAGGATCCAGCTTCTACTCAAGATTCTTTTTGGTCCCCAAAAGGACGGGAGATTGGAGACCGATACTAGACCTAAGCAGACTAAACAAGTCTGTCATGAAGGCAAGATTCCAGATGGTCACGCTGCAATCCATTCTGCCCTTTCTGGGCAAGGACAACTGGATGTGCTCTATAGACCTTCAGGATGCGTACTATCACATAAAGATTCACAGATGCTCCAGAAGGTTTCTCCGCTGGCTGGGAGCCAGTCATTACCAATTCAGAGCACTGCCCTTTGGCCTCACTTCAGCCCCAGAGTGTTCACCAAATGCATGGCAGTGGTCACAGCTCACCTGAGACGTCGAGGATTCCAGGTGTTTCCTTATTTGGACGACTGGCTCCTCTCCGCCACCACCAAGCATCAGCTTCTTCGGTCCAGAGACTACACCCTACAGCTTTGCAAGAAACTGGGAATTTCGTTAAATTTGAAAAATCCTCTCTGCTGCCTTGCCAATCTATCACCTTTATAGGCGCAGAGTTAAATACCGTCAAAATGTTAGCCAGGCTAACAGATCAAAGGATTCTGGACATCCAAAAATTTGTTCAGCTTCTGTTACTAAGCAACAAGATCAAAGCCAGGTTTGTCTTGAAAGTTCTAGGCCTAATGGCTGCGGCCATTGTTCTTCTTCCACTGGCTCGCTTCCACATGCGTCTCCTGCAGTGGATGTTATTCACGCAGTGGTCATACCACAATCTTCCTATGAGACACGAAATCTTGGTAACACAGTCGTGCAGGGCTCATCTACGATGGTGGATATCTTCCCCTCTTCTTCATCAGGGCCGACCCTTTATTCCCCCTCCTCCAGTTGCCACCGTCACCACGGATGCCTCTCTGATCGGGTGGGGGGGGCATTATCAGGGCAGGATGGTCCACGGGACGTGGCAACCCATAGAATACCATCTGCACATAAATGTCCTGGAGATGAGAGCAGTGCTTTTAACGTTGCAAGCCCTCGGCGACTTTCTTCCCACGGGGACTATTGCAGTACAAACGGACAACATGTCCGTGGTCTGGTACATCAACAAACAGGGCGGAACCAGGTCCTATCCGTTATGTCGAGAAGCTCTCAGACTTTGGCAATGGGCGATCTCTTCTCAGCGGTTTCTGATAGCAACGCACATCCCCGGCAGGTCCAACCTATTGGCGGACAGGCTAAGCAGATCTATTCTGATGCCTCACGAATGGTCTCTCAATCAATCTGTAGTGGATCAGATTTTTCTGAAGTGAGGCACTCCTTGTTGCGATCTTTTTGCTACCCCTCAAAACAGCAAGTGCCCAGATTACTTCACACTATTTCCCCTCCAGGCCAACCCTTGAGAGACTCTCTAACCCAGGATTGGCCTCGGGGACTTCTTTATGCTTTTCCTCCCTTTCCATTGATTCCACAAGTCATTCAGAAAGCCACCGTTTTGAGAGCCAAATTGATCCTCATTGCTCCATATTGGCCTCGACAAATTTGGTTTCCATCTCTACATCGTCATCTTCTGGTGCAGCCCTGGCATCTGGACCCAGTTCTGGATCTTTTGATCCACCAGTCGGGTCAGCAGCACCGGGCCATTCATTCTCTCAACCTCACTGCTTGGTTGCTCCACTTCCTTCCCTAGCCAGGCTACCAATGATTTCTGACTCAGTCAGAGACATTTTAGTGTCTTCTTTGAAGTCGTCCACTAGAACTATTTATGCTAGCAAGTGGCGTTTTTCAATTTGGGCGAACGCCAGAAATATTGATCCTTTTACTGCTCCTGTACATTCTGTTTTGGATTTCCTGGCAGAGGTTTTTCATTCAGGATCCTCGTCATCTACAGTCAAAGTACAACTGGCTGCTATTTCCAAGTATCATGTTGGCTTGCATGACAATAACATCATGTCTCATAGGTTATGCAAGGCCTTTTTGAGAGGAGTTTTTCTCCTAAAACCGCCTGTGAAACATCCTCCTCCGCAATGGGATCTAAACTTAATGTTGGCATCCCTAATTCTACCTCCTTTCGAACCGTCTGCTACATGTTCTTTGAAGTTATTGACGTGGAAAACTATATTTTTACTGGCTGTTACTTCTGCAAGAAGAGTTTCTGAGATTCAGGCCCTCTGTATTCGTTCACCTTATCTGGTTTTTCATAAGGATAGGGTTTCGTTAAGAACTAACCCTTCCTTTCTTCCCAAGGTTGTATCTCAAACCAATATTAACCAATCTATAGATCTACCAGTTTTCCTTCCTAACTATTCTGACAGAGCTGAACAGAAGCTGCACTTTTTTGGATGTCCATCGTCAGCTCAGGTACTACTTGCATAGGACTAAACAAATTAGGAAATCAGACCAATTGTTTGTCTCCTATGCAGAAAACATGTTAGGTCTTCCAGTTTCTAAAGTGACCTTATCTAGGTGGTTGACTTCCACCATTTCCTATGTGTGCTCTCTCAGGGGCAAACAACTATCTTCTAAGCCAAAAGCACATTCAACCAGGAATCTATCCACTTCTGTAGCCTTTCAGGATAGACTTCCCATTGACACTATTTGTGCAGCAGCTACTTGGGCCACGCCTCATACCTTTGTGTCTCATTACAAGTTGGATTTGGCCTCCAGAGATAGGGCCAGTTTTGGTTCCACAGTTCTCAAGAGTCTGTTCCATTGAGCCACCCGGGATACAGGTGCTAGGGACGCGGTCCCATCCAGCAAGAATGAAGGTGAGATTGACAACTTAACATTTAGAAGTTATGTACCTACCATAACGTTCCATGTTAGTTGTCTTCTCTCGCCTTCTTTCTTCGCCCTCCCTCCTTCCCCTGGCCTGGACAGATCTTGGAGAGTTCCTATTAGATTGCTTCCTCTGGAGCATTGTTATGAGGACTTCTTTTAGGAACCATGGTTCCTAATTATGTTAGGATAGTCTTTAGCAGGGTCAGTTAGCTGCCAAACGAGATCTGAGGTAGTTCCGCCTTGCATCATGGGATATAGGGTTGCCTCGAGCTGGTAAAAGGAGTTCTCGAGCTAAAGCAAGTGCCGAGTTGGAGCCGAGGATCGGCTCCGAACCCATCCAGCAAGAAAGAAGGCGAGAGAAGACAACTAACATGGAACGTTATGGTAGGTACATAACTTCTAATTTTTAGTGAGTGGTTAGGTTGATGGAATTTTGGTAGGAGAGAGGGGGAACAGCCTGGTCAGGCTGGTGGGTGGAGAAGTGGGACAGGCTTGCCCTCTTCTGTTCCCCCTCTGGTGTTTGCATGTTTCACTTTAACGAGTTGGGAGAGGAAAGTGAGCAGTTGGAGGCTGCTTGAAATAAGCAAGCGGAGGTAAGGATGTTGCTTATTTGGCTGGAGTTGTAATTCAATAAATGATATATGAAGTGAGTTGTTGGACGCTGCTTCATAAGTAAAGTGAGTGAGTGGAGGTATGGACGTCGCTTACTGGGTAAGGATGAATAAGGGCACACTGTCCTGATTAACATTTCATGGCTGTTTGTGCTGTGATTAAAATCAACAATACTATGTTCATTTGTAATTAATAAATATTGGCTATCAAAGTTATGTTACAGAAGTTTAATAAAGGTCATCAAATGTAATTCGGTGTGACATGTTTATTGAAGGGGGTGTGGCAATTTTGCTTTATAGCAGCTGCTAAATATACTTCTGCTTTTTTTAAGACAAATATCATGGCTCCGGTATTGGTGGAAGCCATGCATCCTGGTCGATTTCTGAAATTCTTAAAGTTGCTGCCAAACAATAGCTGTTATGGAAAGCTTACAAAACTGTGAAATCAACTTTCTTGGGCACATTGCTGATCCATCAGATATAGCCGCTGTATCAATCAGGTTCATCTAACTCTGTAACAAGTTAATGTATTAGTAACTCAAAGTGACAAATTCTTAGTCTGAATGGAAGAACAAAACAGCAATCTGCCATCTCAAGGAAAATTTATTGTGACAGTGATGCAACTGATTTATGTACCTAAAATGTCCATCCTTATAGAAAGCCTTCCCATCTTTTGCTTTGTCTGATTCTGATTCTCTCCTTTGCAAGCTAGATGGCTAGATTCCTTGATCTAATTCCCGGACATGACTACTACAGATGCCAGTCACTGGATTGCAAATATTCTTAAAGTTCCTTTGTTCACATTAATAATTCATTATATTCTGGCATCTTTTCTGCACCACCATCTGTTATTTGAAATCCCAGACAAGGTCCCTTTCATCAGACTGAGTCATACAAATCAACATCCTTCCTCTCTCATCTTTATTAATTATTGACAAAAATTGCCTTTTCTCAACTGAAAACTCACCGAGGAGTATGTCAGTCATCAAAATAAACAGTTTTCCATCAGTAAGGACCACAGTATTACCTGTCTTACCTTCTCTAACACTTACCATTGACATTTCATTCAGTTCCCGGTAGTGGGCTCCTGACAGAACATCAGCTGCGTGGATGTTGCAGGAATAACTAGCAAAGGTATTCCAATTGGGCTTTCATCAGCAGTATATTTCTTAGGCTATCAAAGTCTGAGTTGTACAATGCAAACTTATGTGGTCGAATAAAAGTTTATGACAGTTAAAGAATACCTAATCTGTGTGTAGTTGTAAAAGAAAAGAAAATACTCCTCCCTATTTTCATGTAAAAAAATCACTGCTTGCCAACCTATTCAGGAGTAAAGCTTCAGATAGCTACTTTGGTTTATAAAATATTACCCACAGGCCACTGCCCATAATTACTTACATTGTTTTACACAAAACCCTTTTCAAGATTCCTGCATTCTAGCACTCTTTTAACTTCTTAACCTTCTTTTAATTTCTTAACCTTCGGTTTTAACCCACCTCATGCAGATCCTTATTTTATAGTAACTGTGAGTGCCCTAAATGGCTCAAAGTGTAAACTCTATGCTAGTCCCAACTTTTGGCCCTGTCTTACACAGACATGGTCCCAGAAGAGTGAGAGGGAGGGTGAAAGTGAAAGGCAGATGTTACGTTGTTTGTCCTGCAGTAGCATTAAAATCAAAACATTTTACTTTGGAAAACCAATTGGACAGTTATATGGATGGGAAGCAAAATACAAAGCAAGGAAATGGCTTTAGCAAGTAAGTGGAAATAAAAAGAAATAGAAGATAAGAGAAGAAAATATTAAGTGAGCAACATTATTATTAAATCAATATATGAATTTTCTACAAAGCAATGGAAAGTTGAATGATACATTTTTGAACTCTTAGATCAATATGTTGCAGAAAATAATACAGGTAATAATTATGGCATATCTGTTTAACTTAGTTCAATTATGGAACAGGTGTTTTCCATTGTTTCACAATGTAACATCAGCAAAAAGAAAACAAAAAAGGTTGTTGAAAAGAAATAGTTTACACTTTTTTTTTTCATTAAAGTGTTTAGTTGCTTTTGAGAGACAGTTTCTGCACAGAAATCATCATATAACAGACATAGTTTGCCGGGGTTCCAAAAAATCCTTGCACAGCATTGAAGAACGTGTCACTGTGTGAGACATGTCTGCTGTAGACTTTGTCACATTACAAAGCTGCATGAGATCCGTTACTTTCAGATAGCAAAGCATAGTCAACCACTACATGGCACATATCCCAGTAATGCCTTCTCACTTAGCATCAGTCTGCAGTCTGTACTCTGGCTACAGAATCTCAAGTGTCCAGCTTTTCAAAGAATGTCCATTTTTTGCCTAATAATTTTGCCCTATTCCTCATAAAATTGATGATTTTCTGGCACATCACTGCACTGAGGACTGAAGTCACTAAATAATCACATACATTTTAGTTTTAAATTTCATATCCTTCAGAAAATCCTTATAAATCCTGTTATTCTAGCAACTTTCTAAGTTTATAAGAGGAATATTTAAAATTTGCCCCTGATTTTGGGTCTTTGTTCACCAATTATTTTTGGCTTTGCCCTGACTTCTTGAGTTAGAGATTGAGAGATACGATACATAGTCACCACCAAGAACAGGAAAGAGTGCACAGGTAGTCTATGCAGGGCTCTCTGTAGGAAGTATGAGCCCTAATCATCCTAGCACTTACAAAATTATACTGTGATGTTCAACAAATAATAACAGATTGTGAAATTCCCTGTTATATTTGTTAAAACTTTTTGCAGAGAGCTATGCAACCCTGCTATTTATGAATTCTGGTATCATAGTACTTAAAAATGGGGGAAATAACCAATGATTATTTCAGAATTGGTATGCATTTCCTAAATGTGCATTTTAATGGGACTTCTTCAGCTCTATGAACAACCAGTCAACAACTGGGCGAAGCTTAAAGCAGAAGTATTCAGTTGCACATGTTCTGGAATGATTTGATAGAAATGAGTCAGAGAATCTAAAGATGATTTTGTAGTTATTTAATTCTGGTTGAGTGGCTGCTGTGTTACAGGTGGACCAAGTATCTGCCACTTGTGAAGATTGGAGGAAGATGGGCGAAGGCTGCCAGCCTAGTCAAATAGAATTTGATACATAATTCTATCAATTGTATAAATACATGTAAAATACAGGCTTGTGTTTTTAAATGAAAGAAAACACTGTAAAATCTGAACTGAAAGATTGTTGCAACATTGCCATGTGCTGTAAGGAAAACCAAGCCAAGCATTTCAAATGTGTCTTCTGAAGTTGAAAAGATCTTATGAATCTCTTTGCTGTTTTACAAGTCAGCTCCAGTGAGTCTGGATGAATGTTTCATGCCCATTGTTTTAAGGTTAAAGTTAAGGGCCAGAATTTACATGTGGAAGATGCTTTATTGCTCTGGTTTCTCCTAGAGTGCATATGTGAAATGCCTTTTATTGTTTTAGTCTCCTGAGCAGGTGTTAGCTTGCTAAATAATGCAGTTTGTGGCCTGGGGACTCCAGACTAAGTGTCAAAATTATGTAATTTGGGAGGGTCTTAGAGAGCTGTTGGTTAGTGTTTAAAAACTATTGTTGAGTGAGAGACTAGGAAGCATTTTCATCTTGGACATCTAACCCAGCACTGCTTATGCTTTATGTATGTAAGTAGGATTATAGCACTGTGATTTCTCTTAGGAATAGTTAAACTTAGAAGAAAGTTAGACTAAGTATTTTTCTTTGAAATCAGATCTTTCCTATGATATTGTTTTAAGTTTCTGTGTAATCTCTGAACTTGAGTAGCATTGTATTGTAGTAGTTTTGTCTTGTGTTTTAATTATTTATTATTACATATTTTAAAACCTTTACCTGTGGCTGGTTTATGTAGAGATAATTTAACCTCTAAAGTACATTACATATTTACAGATTTTACTGCCTAAGTCACTCCAAATTAAGCCTTGACTGTTTAGTCATACTACCATTGGATTATAATATTGCACAGAAATAATTGGAAACCCTTTTAAGGGCCTTTCAGTAGCTGATAATTATTAGCTGGGTGGTGGCAGGAATTACTACCGCATGGTCTAGGTAATAGGGGCACAGCTGGAGAACCTGTGCCAGCCTTTTCCCAGGAGGGTCTGTGTGGTTGTATAACCTCTTCTCAATGTGTGTGTGTGTGTGTGTGTGTGTGTGTGTGTGTGTGTGTGTGTGTGTGTGTGTGTGTGTGTGTGTGTGTGTGTGTGTGTGTGTCTGTTGTGTCAGCTACTTGGGCAGGGACATGAAGCACTGGTTGGACAGAGAGGGTACTGGAGGTTTTAGATTGCCCAGCTAGACTGAGACCTGGACCCTATAGTTGTGCCAGTGGGGAGTCTTATTGGGGACCTGGTGAGCAAGGGAGCAACCAGCCCCAGACTGTGATCTCTGTGTACACATATGGGAAATTGTACTTTACTGTGTGTATTAGTTATCCTTTCCTCTTCTAGGAGTCTCACTCTCTGGTGTCAGTGGTGAGGATTGAGGCTCATTGATTGCTGGGCCAGGGCATGGGCATCGCATATTGGTGGCAGTGGCTGGGATATCCTATCACATATTAGTTTGCTGTGGTGGGATCCACATAACATATTGATTAGTTGGCAAACACTAATTGGCTTGTAGTGGTATGGGAAGAGCACATTCCTGTAGCTTATGTACAGTGATCTCTAAAAGTATTTTGTACTCTAAAACAGCCACGCAGTGTATACTCAGAGTTCAGATCACAATTGTTTTATTTCTTTTGTTAGCTTAGCGTTAGTCAGGGTGAGCAGGCAGCATGTCAGCAGAGAAGCATGGAAAGCTGACAAGAAGCCAGCTGGCGAAGATGTGCCAGGTTAGGGGACTGGTGCATGGAAACCTGACTAGGGCAGACCTGATTGCAGCCTTGGTTACAGCTGCATCAGAAAACAGCAGCCTGGAGGACAATCAGACTGACAGTGGAGATACAATATCCTTAGAGAATAGACAGCTCAATCTTTCTGCAATGGACTTAAAAATCCAGCTGGAGCTAAAGAGACTTGAGTTGGAGGCCAGGCATATGGAACTAGAAGCAGCTGAGAAAATGAAGAGTCTACAAGCTGAGGAAAATGAACGGCAGAGGAGGCATGAGAGGGAAATGCTGACTCTTCACCAGAGTCATGGAGGTAATGGGGAAGGGAGTAACTGGACCCCAGAAGCACAAAAGGTCAGTAAATTTCTTCCACAGTTTAAAGAGGGGGATAATTTTGATAGCTTCATTCATATGTTTGAGCGGGTATGTAAACAGTATGAAGTTGACCAAGGGCTCTGGGTACAGTTCCAGACCCCCTTACTCCGTGGTAAAGCTTCTTTAGCAAAAATGCATAACACTGACTGTTTTGATTATACTGCTGTAAAAAGACACTTGTTGGAATGTTTTAAGCTAACACCTGAAATGTATAAAAAACGTTTTGTGAGCATAGACGCAAGGCAGATGAAAATGTATGTGAATATGTTGCTGAACTGAGCACTTATTTTCATAGGTGGGTGAGTGGATGTCAGGTCACCACTTTTGAAGGGTTGGCAGACCTTTTGGTAAGGGAACAAGCCCTTAGCACTTTGCCTGAGGACATGAGGATAGTACAGTTGTGTACACCTACCATAAATGTAGATGTTCGAGTGTCTTCACTGTTGCAGTCATAACTATAGGGTGCTCCTGCCGGCAGGCAGCCCGAGGTCGGCCAGAATCCCAAAGTCTGGGTCCGGCGTCGGCTGTATAGACTATAACCCTGACGTCAGTATGCTTTGGTACATAGCCCTCAGCCGACGCCATCTTCTCCAGCCTTTCTTGCCCTAGATGTCAGAAGTCCCCAACAAACCAAAAATGAATCCAACAAGGAAACACAAATACTCCATAAAAAAGGAAAAGAGGGGATAGGAGGGAGGGAAACCCTGACTGCAACAGTGAAGACACTTGAACATCTACATTTATGGTAGGTGTACACAACTGTACTATGTTCTTCGTGTTTCACTGTTGCAGTCATAACTGTAGGGTGGAATCCCAAAGCAGTGTAAAAGGGGAGGAGGCTTTAGATAGAAGAAGGGGAGGCAAGAATACCCTGCAGGACAGCAGAGGCAAAGCCTGCCCTGGACTTAGAAAACAAGGGGAGATTGTAGTGCTTGGAAAAAGTATGCACAGAACTCCAAGTGGCAGCTTCCAAGATATCCTTGGTAGGGACTCCTCTGAGGAAAGCTGTAGAAGTGGCAGCTGCTCTAGTAGAGTGACTTCTAATGATACCTGGAAACTGTTTCCCATGATGAGCGTAACAAAATCTGATTCCATAAGCAATCCATTTGGAAATAGTTTGTTTAGAAATAGGTTTTCCAAGAGAACTGGAGGCAAAGGAAACAAACAATTGGTTAGACTTTCTGAAATCTTTAGTCTTGTCCAGGTAAAATCGTAACTGTCTGTGCACATCTAATGAATGCAAAATCCTTTCCCCTTTGTTTTGAGGATTTGGAAAGAAAGTAGGCAGGTGAATTGTCTGATTTAAAGCCACTTTCGAAATCACTTTAGGCATGAAAGTAGGATTGGTCCTCAAGGATACTCTGTCCTGATGGAAAATAAGGTATGGTTCCACAGCCATGAGAGCTTGCAACTCCGAGACCCTTCTGGCAGAGGTCAAAGCTAACAAAAGAACAGTCTTCCAGGATAGAAACTTAATATCTGAAGATGCAGCAGGCTCAAAAGGAGGCAAAGTAAGTTTTTCTAAAACATAATTAAGATCCCAGGCAGGGACAGGAGGGGTCCTTGGAGGCCGCAAATTTTTAGCCCCTCTCAAGAACTGCTTCACCAAAGGATGAGAAAAAACAGGAGGATCAGAACTGAAATGCGCAGAGATAGCAGAAGCATGAATCTTAATGGAAGAAAAAGAAAGTCCTTTAGATAAAAGTTCTGAAAGGTAAAGCAAAATAGAAGAGAGATCAGGTACCTGAGGATCAGAACCTCGGTCCTGCATCCAAATAGAAAACCTCTTCCATTTAGAGGCATAGGATTTCCTAGTGCTAGGCCGTCTAGCTTCCAAAAGAACATCCAAAACTTGTTTGGGAAGACTAGAAGGAATAAAATTCCTTTGAAGAGCCAAGCTGCCAGGCAAAGGGTCTTGAGATTGGAATGTAGTAACTGACCCTGATGCTGGGACAGAAGCGAAGGGTTCAGTGGGAGAATCCAAGGAGGTCCCGAGAACAGGAGCTTTAAAGTTGGATACCAAAACTGTCGAGGCCAATTTGGAGCAATCAAGATGAGGAACTTGGGCTTGTCCTGTTTTATTTTCAGTAATACCCGAGGTAGTAGAGGAAGAGGAGGGAAGGCATAAGCTGAAAGGCTTCTCCAGCTGAAGGACAGGGCATCCACTCTCCAAGCTGTTTTGTGGAAGGACCTGGTGCAAAAGCGAGGCAGCTGATGATTGAGATGGGATGCAAACAGATCTATCTGGGGACATCCCCAAACTGCAGTAATCCTGTTGAACAAGTTGGTGTCTAGCATCCATTCGTGAGGATCTGAAATGTTTCTGCTCAGGCTGTCTGCTAAGAGATTCTGTTTTCCTGGAATGAATTGAGCCTGGAGATGTAGATTCAAATTTAGAGCTGTGTCCCATAAACCCATAGCTAGTCTGCAAAGGGGGTATGAATGAGAACCCCCCTGCTTGTTGATGTACCACATGACCGTGGTGTTGTCTGTGCGAATTAGCAGAGGGCCTGGTTGTAGAAGATTCTTGAAGGCTAGAAGGGCATTTTGAACTGCCAACATTTCCTTCAGATTGATGTGCCAGTGAAGATGGTCCTTTGTCCAGGTTCCCTGCTGGCAATTGTCTAGAAAGTGTGCTCCCCAAGCATAATCCGAAGCATCCGTGGTTAGGATTTGAGTAGGTTGAGGAAGACGAAAAGGTTTTCCTTCGTTTGAAGTGCATGCCCTGGACCACCAGAGGAACTCCTTCTGAAGGCAGGGGATCAGAGGAATCAGAATATCCAGATCGTGGTAATGCTGTGACCATACACTTTTCAGATACCATTGAAGCTTTCTCATGTGAAGCCTTGCGTTTGGAATCAACAGAATGCAGGAAGCCATGTAGCCCAGAGCCTGCAGGAATTTCCTTGCAGTGAGCTGAGATAGAGTTGCCAATGTGTTGAAAGTAGAAGCCAGCTGAATTTGTTTTTCTGGAGTGAGGAAGGCCCTTTGTAAGGTTGTATTTAAGAGGGCTCCCAAGAATACCATTTGTTGAGAAGGGATCAAATGTGACTTTTTTATGTTCACTGAGAATCCCAGTAGGAGGAGAAGACGTTGAACAAAGTCCAGATGTTGAAGCAGAAGATCTTTGCTGTCTGCCTGAATAAGGCAGTCGTCCAAATAGGGGTAAATCTGGATCCCCTGAAGTCTGCAGTAAGCCACTACTGGTGCCAGGCACTTGGTAAAGACTCTGGGCGCAGTAGATAAACCAAAGGGCAGAACAGAGAATTGAAAGTGCCTCGAACCTGCCTTGAACCTGAGGAATTTCCTGCGTTCTTGTCTGATGGGAATATGTAAATAGGCTTCCTTTAAGTCCAATGTCACCATCCAGGCGTCCTGAGAGAGCATTGGAATTAGCTGTTGCAGAGTAAGCATCTTGAACTTTGGAATTTCCAAAAATTTGTTTAACACAGAAAGGTCCAGAATAGGTCTCCAAGAGTTTTGTTTTCTGGGAACCAGAAACAATCTTGAATAAAACCCTTTTCCCATTTCCGAGAGTGGAACAGGCTCTATGGCTCTCATGGCCAGAAGAGCATCCACTTGAGTTAAGGCCTCTGACCATTGAAGTTTTGGCAGATCTGGCCAACCGTGAGTCCTTGGCAAAGTGTGAAAGTGGAATTTGTAACCTTTAAAATCACGTCCAATACCCATCTGTCCTGGGTAATATGAGTCCAATTTCTGTAAAAAGAGACAGTTTTCCTCCGAGAGGGCATCCAGGTGAAGGGGTCCTGAAGCCCAACCGAGAGAGTCATTGAGTTTGCTTTCTTTGAGATTGGGATCTGTCTTCTCCCCTTCTAGGTGAAGAAGCAGTCCATTGTCTAGATCTGTAAGAGGCCTGGCCTTGACCACGGCCTCTGGAGCCCTATATCTTCCCCTTTGAGGCCTGTCAGACGTGGGAAAGGACCAATTTTAGAGGGCCAATTCCTGGAAAATCTAGGAGGCTGAACTTGCAAGAAATCTTTTACAGTCTGCATAGACTTTGCCTTTTCCTCCATCTTTTAATAACTTCCTCAGCCTTAGATCTAAAAGAACATCTTGTTGAACAGGGGCATCTAATAACTTAGCCTTAACCTGTTCAGGCAAACTTTGTTCACGAAGCCAGGCATGTCTCCTAATAACAGTACCAGAGGCAGCAGCCCTGCAAGAAGCATCCAAAGCATCAAAACCACAATGTAAGCTATGCTTGTTAACCTGTTCAGTAGCATGCAAAACATCCTGAAGTTCCTTATCCTCTGCACAAGCAGGAAGGGAAGCAAGCTTTTGCTTTAAAACAGACAAAAGAAATTGCTGATATTTAAACATATGAAACTGGCAATTTAAAGCCCTTACAGACAGGGTAGCAGAAGTATATACCTTTTTTCCCCACCTGTCTAAAGCACGAGAATCCTTCTCAGAGGGAATAGGATTTTTAGAAGTAGCAACCTTAGCAGCCTTAGAGCCCTGAGAAATAGTTTCAGGATCCGCAGAAGGGTTTTTAAATAAAAATAAATGAGAGTCAGGAACCCTATAAAATCTATCAGGCTTAGAAGGCGCAGGAGGCATGGAATCAGGGTTCAAATTAGCCTCAGAAAAAGCATCATCTACAATGTCCAAAACAGGAGGGATAGCTAAAGGCCTATGCTGAGGAAGAAGAAGAAATTCTCTAAGCCTCTTCTTGGAAGCAGAATATTCCTGTCCCTCCCAATGAAAATGTTCCCTCATCTCATGCAGGGTTTCCCCAAAAGAAAAATCCTCAGGCGGAGAGGCCGAGGGTAAAGAGTCCTCAGCATCCGAATCCTCATAAGGGGGAAAGGAATAGTCCTGATCTGAGGAAGAAACAGAAGATACAGAAGCCTGGTCAGAGGAATCCAGAGTAACATCCTGTCGAGGCCTTTTCTCAGGAGGGGGGTGAGAACCCCTAATCATTGTAAGCAAATCTTCAGCCATCCTCAATAATTGCTTTTGTGTCTTGGGAGTGGATTCAGAAGCAGCTTGAGCTAGACTTAACAGGAGTCTTTGTCTTTGCCTTTGCCTTTGAAATTGTAATGTGAGTAGGCCTGAAAACCCCCTCAGAAGCCGGTACCTGCACAGCGGTTCCGGACCCATCTGAAGGAGCGACGTCCGAAGGTCCTGCAGCAGTTAAAATAGTGGGCCTTGATGGCTCCCCATGGGAGTCCGTATCGGCCATCGGTTCAGAAGTGGCAGACGACAGGGGCTGCAAAAGCGCCTCACTGACGACAGCCGAACCGGACACTGGCTCCAGCTGCAACAAGTCCTGTTTGGACCTCGGCGGCCTGTCTTTGTCTTTGCGCTTCTTTTGGACTCCGGTAGTGTCCGACGACATTCTATAATTGAAGCGTCTGCCAAAATAATTTAAAGCCCAATCGTACCTGCACTTGATAGTACGAGAGTTGAACCTAGCACAGAACCGACAACAAGAAACGTCGTGGTCAGGGCCTAAGCAAGGTAGACAGTAAGAGTGGAAATCTTTATGAGGTATTTGTTTCCCACACGCTATACAATTATTAACTTTTTCTGACATCGGAGGAACAAGAAAAAGATTCCCCAACGGGGTACTTAGCTTTGAGAAGAGAAGTAAGAACTTCGGACCGACAACAACCAAATACGCTGTTCGATAATCGCCAACCAATGACTTGCGAGCTGCTTTCCACCGCACGGCAAGAAAGACTAGAGAAGATGGCGTCGGCTGAGGGCTATGTACCAAAGCGTACTGACGTCAGGGTTCTAGTCTATACAGCCGACGCCGGACCCAGACTTTGGGATTCTGGCCGACCTCGGGCTGCCTGCCGGCAGGAGCACCCTACAGTTATGACTGCAACAGTGAAACACGAAGAACATCTGGTTAGCTAATAGACAGTGTGCTACTTCAGAGGAGTTGGGGAAGAAGGGAGACCTATATCTAGCAAGCAGGGCAGCCCTGCACAGGAAAGGGACCCTCAGTACTGCTCATGGGACTAAAAGAACCCATGGTGGGCAGCACAGACTGCCCCAACAGAATCTGCCAGTAGCAGGGGAAGCCACTAGTACAGATACACATCCAGGAGCTAGGGTTAAATGTTTTGAATGCAACCAGTGGGGCCATTCCAAAGACATGCATCTGGAGCATTTCTCCCCGGGCCTCCGCTGAAAACAGGCTCTGTGGAACCTAGTCGGACATTCCCGGTCAACAAATGTTAAATAAATAAATAAATAAATAAATGTGGCATATAGATTTCCATGGAGGCAAGGTGAGGAACCAAAGGCGAGGGAGCCAGTAAGTGAGAAAAACAAAATGCCAACAGTGGGTTGTCTTGAGACAACAGGGGTATGGAACTACCATCCTGCAGATGTACTGAGAGAGAAGGATTTGGATGGGGCAGTACTATGTATTTATGCAGTTACATGCAGTGAGGCTAGGAGACAAGCATGTAAGTCTGGTACCCGGGGGAGACCCAGACAGACTGCATACTTGCAGCCAGAACTGCTGAGGTGGTTACTTCAGGGAGTGAGCTACACTGTAGCAGTGAGACTGGATGTGAGCCACAGCTGCTTGTGGATACTGATGTTCCCTTGTACAGGGTAACTGCAAAGGTAGAAGTGAGTAGAAGTACCCGGGCAGGCAGTGAGGCACTGCTGTCAGAGGATCCCAGACTTCCTGTGGAAGGGGAGCTGGGAAGGGTTACAAAGAGAGACTTGAGACAGGCTCAGCTCTCAGAAAATACATTGCAAGGCCTGAGGCAGGTAGCTAGGGAGGCATCTGATTCTCAAGGGAAGGGGGAATCTGTATACTGGAACAAAGGGTTACTATATAGAGAGTGGACCCTTGAGGGAGGGTTAGAAGGTGAGAGAGTACAGCAGTTGGTAGTGCCTAGAGCTTACCATCTGGTGCTTCTAGCCATAGTCCATGATATTCCCTTTGCAGGTCATATGGGCATAAAATGTACAAAGAGGTGTATTATGCAAAACTTCTATTGGCCTGGAATTTTCAGAGATGTAACAGGGTACTGCAAGACCTGTGAGCAGTGCCAAAAGGTAGGCAAGGCAGGAGACAAGGTGAGAGCTCCTTTGATGCCTTTGCCTGTGATTGAGGAGCCATTTCAGGGGGTAGCTATGGATATTGTGGGTCTTTTGAGTACCCCAAGTTCCACAGGAAAAAGGTATATCCTAGTGACTGTAGATTATGCTGCACAATACCCTGAGGCAGTGGCTTTGTCCTCCATTGAGGCTGAGAAGGTGGCAATGCTTTGCCAGAGATTTTCAGCAGGGTAGGTTTTCCAAAGGAAATACTGTCTGACAGAGGTGCCAATTTTATGTCAGACCTGCTGGTTTGTCTGTGGAAGTCCTGTGGGATGAAGTACATGAAGACCACCCCTACCATCCCCAGACTAATATTGGACAGTAATAATTGGACGCCCTTATAAGGGCCTTTTGGTAGCTGATAATTATTAGCTGTGTGGTGGAAGGAATTACTACCGTATGGTCTGGGTAATAGGGGCACAGCTGGAGAACCTGTGCCAGCCTTTTCCCAGGAGGGTCTGTGTGGTTGTATAACCTCTTCTCAAAGTGTGTGTGTGGTGTGTCAGCTACTTGGGCAGGGACATGAAGCACTGGTTGGATAGAGAGGGTACTGCAGGTTTTAGCTTGCCCAGCTATGCTGAGACCTGGACCCTATAGCTGTGCCAGTGGGGAGTCTTATTGGGGACCTGGTGAGCAAGGGAGCAACCAGCCCCAGACTGACTGTGATCTCTGTGTGCACTTAAGGGACATTGTACTTTACTGTGTGTATTAGTTATCCTTTCCTCTTCTACGAGTCACCCTCTCTGGTGTCAGTGGTGAGGATTGAGTTTCCTTGATTGTTGGGCCAGGGCATGGGCATCACACCACTATTGAAAGATCATGCCTTCTAGAAAACCAGGCATTCAAAGCAGTGCTGTTGCATGTTATTGTTGTATTCGTAAGGGTACTTAATTTGGTTTTTATTTAACTGCTTTTTACCTCACTGATGGTTGGTCATCAAACCTCACCACATTGGTTTTGAGCTCATTTGCTTCCATGTACTGGGTATTCCCAGCATGGAGGTGTAAGATGACTGTGGGAGGCATCATCCATTCAGCCATGGAGGTGGCTTATGGCCTCATAGGCATCCCAACAATGGAGGTGTTTCTAATGAGGATCTAATGGCATACATGGTGGCTAACATGAACATCCACATTAATACAAGGCATGTTATATCCCCTCCATGCAAGTCTGTCCACATGCTAATAAGGACTACCATCACAATCTTAGGATCACCAAGCTAACATCTGTGGTCCTTACCAATTTAGTGCCACAGAAACCCCCACTTGCACATGAGTGATCATCTGACTTGAAGCCACCCATCGGTCATTCATTCCCAGTCTCTTCTTTCCAGCTGTACCAGCATCCATGTGACTAGATGAACCCAGGTCGTCTAGGTCATAGTCAAGGCTTTAACCAGTTTTATAGATTTGCTTGAATTTTGAAAAGTTTAAGATGGTACAAGTTTGAAGAAGTGTTCGGTGAAAATCCTGTGAAGTAATATGGGAACAGTGAGTGAACAGACTATGCTACTCTGCCTCCAGACCTCCACATGGTGCTACTGTCAACAAGCTGCCCCTCTTCAGCTAAGGTCATTGGAACTGGCTTCCTGGCCTCCATCAGGTAGCTTTTATTAGTTTGTGAGTCCCATCCACACATTACCCTACCTCCTTGGATGTGTAGACCCATCCTCCCAGTCAATTCAGCAGTCACCCAAGATACTAATTGAACCCAGGGTAACTGGGCTGTACTCAGAGCTTTATCCCTCTACACTACTAAAGCAGTGACCATATTCAAAACAGTTACTGCAAATGACAGATTTAATATTGATTCATACCAGGTGACTAAATGTGGCACTATATTAAAGTGTGTTTGTTGATGTTGGTGTGATTGCTGCCCATAGTAATACTGTAATAAATATGAAAAGGCCAAACAGCATGTAGGACAGGTTTTATTATACACTCCTAATGATAACTATATGGAGTGACATTGTAATCTTATATATTTATCTTTTATGGGGGCACATTAGTGCAGTAGTTAGCATTGCTGCCTCACAAATCCTGATTCTCGGTTTTAGCTCCTGACTGGGGTACCTTCCCGGCAGAGTCTGCCTGTCCTCCTTTTATCTATGTGAGAATTCACTGAGTTTCTAGTTTCTTTCACTAAATTCCAGCTAAAGTTAAGGCAGTGAGTGCAAAATAAATTCACTGTAGAGCCTTGGAAGACATCGGTCATCAAATAAGTCTAAACAGATATTATAAACTGCTATTTTGTAACTGCAGTGACAAATATTACATCATGTACCTGTTTCAGGAAAAAAAGCATTATTCGAAATAACAACTGTTTCTTCAGTAGCAATTTGAAATGTCATGACCCACTTCAGTAAGTCTCAAAATACAGAGACTGAATAGACAAAAAACAGACTAGCAATATCAAGTCTGAGATGGCCATTTGTCGGAATATTCCCTTTTCTCCAAGGTATAGCAATCCAGAACTGGTATATATACGTTTGAGGATGTGTAGGGGGACTTGCCCCTTTGCAACAACAAGATTAAAGGAGAAGAGTGATATCGGATATCTGCTCTTCCTCTGCGTTTTGGTCTTTTTTCATTGTTGTCGTTATGAGAGTCGACATTCAATAAGGATCTGTTTTCACCTTTTTTAAAGCCAACTGACAATGACATTACTGATAACTTCAGAATTTCGCTGTAGAGTACAGATTTAAGAAACTTTTATATGCCAATATAATCACCAAAGTTAATTTTTTACAGATATATCATCTCACAGTATCTTTCATAATATTTCGCAGAGCATGGCAAGCCTGTATTTGAACAGTTGCTTTCAATTGATAGAAATGCATATACCATAACCCACTTTCACCTTTAGATGTCAGTATAATACCATATGTTTATTTTACTGGCGTTCCTAAGGAGTTATCTATCATATTTTACAAAAATATTTTAACTCTACTTCTTAATGTGTAGATGCATTTAGTTTTCATATTTATTTAGTTTGTTTTTCATGTCATGACTTTATTTTCTTTTAAACATTTGCTGTATGCCCGTAAATTAAAAAATGTTATCCTGACCTCCTAAGTGACAAATGCTTTATAAAGCACAAATTTGTCTTGAATAGCTTTATTATAGAGGTTTTTGCTTACACAAAATTTTCCACATGTGCAGATGGCTTGAAAATTGATAAACTGGTTAATGCGATGTTTTCTTATGCTTCTTTCACCTGCCTAATGTATTTGCAAGTGTCATGTCCACACATAAGGAAAAGCTTTGTCACTGTACTTTTTTTATCTTCCAACATGGTTATCATTCCTAACAATATTATTTCCATTTACTTTGCCATTTCTACATAACAGTCCAACTTAATCGCCTTGAAACTTTTTTAATAATGGCTTTTCCATTAAAATGTTCCAGTGTATATAATTTTGGTTTCTGCATGCTGCCTTGTTAATTAGAGTAGTTTTGTGCAAACTTCTCATTTGAGATCCATTGTATACATATTTGCTTCCCCCTTTTCAGTTCTCTAAAGTGAGGCATCAGGGTGTGGCCAAGCATATGACATCACAGGGAGTGTGACTAAGAGAGTACCATAATAATTGTGGAAGTTGGACCCCCGAAGACATAGGGTTCTAGATACTCTGTGGTGTATTTTAATGTTCTTAGCATTTTAATCAAATGATGGTGAGATAAAAAATCATGGTTAAGGAAAGACATTATTTCAAGAAAAAATAAAATTTGCCCTTGGACTGATATTCAAAATAATAGTTTCTAATAAAGTGAGAAGACAAACACTTGAGAAAATACATGACTCATAACTAGGAACAGTATCATGTAGGAGTCAGGAATGTCATTTCAAACAGAACAACTTAGTGCCTCCTCACCAAAGGTATAGCTGGCTCAACCTGCACCTTGTGTCTGTACCAGGATGTAGCTCCCCACCCTGTAGAAAGTATCCAGTCTGTACCCCCCAGCTCTTCAAGTGAAGAGCAGAAAAAAAAAGAAGCCTATTCCTTGTACTGACACATCAACCAGTTGGCCAGATGCACGACATGCAACCCTCTTCCTCTTGCCCAGCATTAGTTTTAAGAAAAAGGAAAACAATCTTTATTTCTTTTAAACTGTTGCACACCGCTTGCCACGGTTTATACACTGCAAAAAGTGCTACAGCACTCAGGTTTTAGTTAAAAAACAAAGAAGAAAATCTGCTCTTTTAAACTGTTGCAGTTTATACCCTTCAGAGAACACTACAATGCTCAGGTCTCAGTTAAAAATGCTTTTAAACTATAGCAAACTGCTTGCTACAGTGTAGCAAACAGTATATACAGTTTAGACCAAAAAGGAGCATTACACTGTTCAGGTTTGTCCTCAAATGCAATACTGGCTTTTAAAAGCTGATATGTATTAGAAAAGTGATCAGGATCGGCTGATTACATCTCCCATCACTTTGCGCTCAGCCCAGTTGCCCCCTTCACTCCGCCCTAGCTACACTACATCTCCTTACACCATAAGTTTAAGTAGTTACTAGATGTACAATCCAGGGAACCAATGAGTAGCCTAGCCCCTAAGAACTGCCTGGTTAAGCAACTTGCTCGATGTTCACACAGTAAGCAAATGGGGACTGAAGAAATCAAAACCCAGTATCACAGGAACTACAGCTCTCACTCTTAACCCTTTGTGCCAGCTACCATCTTAATATTTTTTTCTTTTTCACACATTTTGTCATCTTTTTCCTGCATACTTTCAGCACAACCTAAATCTCCTTGATTGCAGTGTAATAACTGTGGAAGAAATAAATGACTTAATTTGGGAGTCTGGGGGTTATGAGGCTGGTAGAAGCCATAGCTTTCTAGATGCTATGCGGTGCATTTTATAGCTTTTTTAAACAAAACATTTTATCCAGGTATGACAAGAACAAAAATCAATATTAAAGAAATAATTTAAGTCCTTTCAACACACCTTAACTAGCGAAACTGCACTGAAATAACTCTGGAAAAAATAATTAAATTAAGCCAAGGGTCTGGGGTTGCAGGTGCTCTTAGGTACATTTTAGAGTTTTTTTTACATACCAGGCTATGTAAATAATACCTGAGAACAGTGCCTACCTCACTGGTCTCTGATACATTTTATGCCATATTTTTAAAAGATGACTTGTTAACATTTTTTACTTCCACATAAAAGCTGATATTATTTTTGTGCACACACTCACACACTCACACACTCACACACTCACACACACACACACACACACACACACACACACACACACACACACACTCACACACACACACACTCACACACACACACTCACACACACACACACACACACACACACACTCACACACACACACACACACACACACTCACACACACTCACACACACACACACACACACACACACACACACACTCACACACACACACACACACACACACACACACACACACACACACACACACACACACACACACACACACACACACACACACACACACACACACACACACACACACACACACACACACACTCACACACTCACACACACACACACACACACACACACACACACACACACACACACACACACACACACACACACACACACACACACACACACACACACACACACACACACACACACACACACACACACACTCACACACACACACACACACACACACACACACACACACACACACACACACACACACACACACACACACACACACACACACACACACACACACACACACACACACACACACACACACACACACACACACACACACACACACACACACACACACACACACACACACACACACACACACACACACACACACACACACACACACACACACACACACACACACACACACACACACACACACACACACACACACACACACACACACACACACACACACACACACACACACACACACACACACACACACACACACACACACACACACACACACACACACACTCACATAGTCACACCCCCCATGACAAGGCAGGTCTATCACAAGATTCACAAATACATGCACATGCTGCACATTTACCAACAGGTACATTATAAGAACACACACTCACAGCATGTCTTTGGGATGTTTGAAGGAAACCACAACACATGAATAAAATCTGTACAGAAACAGAGAGGCATGCAGATGCTACATAGAAGAACCATAGCCAGTCCTTCAATTAGAGACAATCATTATGACATAGCAGTGCTCTTCTTTGTCCACTGTGCCAGTCAGCAATTACTTTCACACACATTCAGCTTCGATCAGACCACCAAGAATGTACACTTATCATGTGAAATGCTGATGTTTGTGATAAAATGCAAAAGAAATAATTCCTTAAGTGTTACTTTTAAAAACACTGCAGCCCGCCCCACCACTGCATACACAAAGGTATAAAGTTTTGCTCTGATTTCAGCAAATTGCATATATTGTGTGACTCTACTTCTGCCATGCCAGATCAGTGACTTCTGTTTAACAGTAATTAAACAGAAGGACCATGTCATTTTTACCCACAGATGACCTCCATATAAATCAGTTACGGACACTTTACTGTGTTTAGCTCAGATGTCTGACTGTGGTAAAATTATAATAATAACAATACAACTACTACTGCTACTACTAGTACTGCTAATTGCAATATGCTTCAGGTTTGTTTCACAAAACACACAACCACATTAAAGTATTCATCTTTATCTACACAAATGTGCACTCTAGTTATGCCATGTCAAGTCAGTGATTGTTTAAACTGTATGAATGACAAGAAAATCAGTTACTTTCATCTACAGACAGCCCCCCGTCCCTGCCCCTAACCCCCAGATGCAACTACTTTTGTGTACACTTAAGGCATCTGACTGTGATAAAAATGGGTATATAACACAGTTCAGTCTTCTTACATAAAATTAAAGCCACACATTAAAATATTCAAAAGTTGTTTCACACAAATCACAATAGACCTCCAAGACAAGTTAATAAGCAAATAGCCGTTAGTCATTTTCCTCCACAAACATTCACAGCAATTATAACTACTTTGTGTACATCTCAGATGTATAACTCTGAAATAATAAAAATATATTAATAAATTAAGGGACACACAATAATTTATTCAAATAACTGCCAAACTCTTTGAGGAAGAATCAGGGACAAATGGTTTAAACTAGGAATCGATTTTAAATGCTGCTGTTACATACAAAGAAAGTTGCTAAAGTAACATATTATGCCTTTTCTGGGGATATGATGATTGAAACTGAAATGAATGTTATTGCTTACTGCATACAGTCATTAATGATCTGCCAAAAAACAATCAATTTACAAGAAACAGATGGAAAATGAGGCAAAATCAGGGACATTCTAAGACATCACTGTCCAAGTTACTTCACTACATACATTAGTCTGAATTTACCACACAGCCTTCAACTACTTTGCTCAAGAATCATGGAAAGTTAGTGTGTCTGGGGTAGAGAAAGATAAAACCATTACAGTGATTATATGGTCTGTGTTTGACCAGCAGTACAGGTGCTGCAAAGGCTTTGAGGTGGTGATGGCGGTAGTCAGCAGCCAATGCCCACTCAGCCATACTTGCGGATGAGAGTCAACCCAGGCTCACTGCAGTATAGCAGCACTAAGAGCCTAGTGAGCTTTTAGCTACAAGTGGGTAAGCTGCTTCGTCAGAGGATGCGCATGTTCTGAAGTGCATGTACATCTGCTGACAGAAATAATTTGGATATGGCAAAGGTTGGCTTGGTGAGGTAGTGGGGGTTAGAAAACACTCCCAGGCAGCAGTATGGCATGGCATCAGCACCCTCAATCTCTTCACTGACCCCAGATGTGGGTTGGGTTGAGTCCAGTGGATGTTATGGCAGGCCAGGTAGACCTGATTTATAAGGAGAGGAGTTGTTGGCAGCTGATGGGCAGCTAAAGGGAGAGAAGAGGAAAAAAATCAGGTAAAGTTTTTAAATATGAAAAGTTAATAGAACAACAGATCTTATATCAATGTACATTTTCTTATGAATGAGAAGTATGAAATTCTAATACCTGGTATTACGGACTGACTGCAATCTGCAGTAATTTACCAGAAAAATCAGAACTTTTATGGGGAAAGAGCAAAAAATGAAGCAAAATCCAGGATAGCCAAGAAGTATGTTGAGATGTCCACTACCCATTCAATCTGGGCTCCTTGCCTGCAAGGGGAAAATAACTTACCTTCTACTATCGAAGCAGCCTTTTCACACTGCCTTTTCAGTTCTCAATACAACCCTGAATATTCACCATATTCATTTCAATCACCAGCATTCAACATGTCTGGTCTTTTGATCCCATTTATGGCCTACATGAAAAATACTGATTTATAGTGAAGATTGTAGGTGGGATGAGCTAAAAACTGGAAATGGTGGCCTACAAAAACAGACTGCATCTGCATAGCAGCTTGCAGGAGGCTAGTAGCACTAACACTACCAGTGCTGGCATGTAAGTATTAGCTATGAGTTGGAAGGAAAGGGAATTAAATGGCTCCTGGCTTCTTCATGTTGACACTTATAGTAACAGTGGCAAACTTGAACACTTTCTTTCCTGCTCACATTTAATGCAGTCAGCAGAATAAAAGACAACCTTAACATACTCAGACACACACACACACACACACACACACACACACACACACACACACACACACACACACACACACACACACACACGTGCATGCATGCATATATCAACCATGCACGGTATGCAAATAATTTTGTTTTTGTGTGTTTGTTTCCCAACCTCATCTTCTCCCCATGAAACAAGAGCAGACCCACACATAATATTTTTCCCTATCTTCACTGACTCTTCGGGCTTATTGTAACTGTCTTCAGCCTCATGCCACCATCAGGATGTCATAAATTTTGTATCTGTACCATAAAATATATATTCTGAGTTTCCTGCTTTAGTAGAATGTGTTGTAGTTATCAGCTCTGGTCTCTCAAGCCCAATGTGCAGCAGCTTGATAATAATAATGTACTGAACTGCCATTTGCGTATGCCTTGCTGGTCACTTCAGAGTAAAGTGGGGCTGTAACACTCATGTGATGGACAGTTACAGGTGGTGTCAGGTCAGTGCAACTTGAAGAAAGAGCAGGGCAAGTGTACCAGTACTTAGCCATGCTTGTCCTGCCTCTTATGCGCAGTAACCTTAGAGTGAGTAAAATGTGGACACTCAAGCAGCCATTTACAGGTTAATGTGACTGAGCTGCTACTGTGCAAGCTAAGACGATTTAAGCAGATCGATCCTAGGAAGATGCTTAATAGTAATACAGAAACAAGATCTCTCAATTGTTCTATCTGGGTTTTAATTCAAAGTGAATGAAAGAAACCATGTTTGCTCAGAAGGTAACCTGAAGTTATTGGACATGTACATATTTATCTCTGTGTAATAATATCATTATAAGCAATCATTAATGTTGTTGGCTTTCAGGGTCTCCTAAAGGCCAGTGCTTTTCTTTGAGTAATAGACTAACATGAAAGTATTAGAAAATGATGCACTTACATTTTAAAACCAGAACAAAATGTATGCAGTTTAGAATGATGTCAAAGGGAATAGTATTATATGTCATTCAGTGAATATTGAAGATTGCACATATTTTAAGCAGAATCAATTAAAGACCTATCTAGCTGTCTTCTTATCTATAAAAAAACTATTTGTATAGCTAGATATAGATATAGCTATAGGTGTATGAATTCATCTGTCTTCCTGGCTATCAATATATCATTCCAACCATCCAGCTATCTATTTATACATCCATCCATCTATCCATCCATCTATATGAATCTATAACATCCTTGATGTGAAAACATCTTCAGATTCTACTTCTATGTAAAATAAGTAGAATTCCGCCTCTGCTTCCCCCACATGTAAATACAGGAATACCACTCTTAATTGTGCACTCTTCACTTGTAGCACAAAACCTTCCATATATATAAAGGTGTGATTGCTTGTTGGCAGTGTCAGATCTCAAAGTTTGTGTTATTGCAGGTACTGTAATGTGCTATGAGGTTGCAAAACTCAGAAAAGTGGGGAAAAGGTGAGTTTCATGTCATTATCATTTTCTACCGTCTCTAAGTCTGTGCATACTTAGAGGTGGTGCACATATAGAGATGAGGAAGTGGAGTGGAAAAGCTGCCCTGCAAAAGTGTCTCCTTTAAAATGATTTATATTGTTTAGTACAGCAATGTGCTAAGATCATTAGTTCTGTTCCTTTAGACATTACAGATAGTTTTACTTTTAGATTCTTCAGTAAAACAAATAAGTGCAAAATGTTGGTAAACCACTTTAATGCATTTTGCTCCTGACAATCTAAATGCATGATCAATTTCTTCTCAAGTGGCACTTGTAACTTATCTTCAGATGCAAATTGACTTTACATTCCCTCAGTTACCTCTTTTTGGCTTCAGTATATCTCATCTGTTATTCTGCCCTTTTTTCCTGGATGCTCCTTTGACATGTTATAGTAATCAAGTGAATTCTGCCTGAAATAATGTATTTTGGCTTGCTTCTTTGTCTATTTATCTCTCTCTCTCTCTTACACACACACACACACACACACACACACACACACACACACACACACACACACACACACACACACACAAACATGGACACCCACATGACAGCTGTTTAACTGCAATCATGTCACAGTTGTTGTCAGATGCTTTCAGAGAAAGACTAACCAACACCTCCATTTACCATCTTTTGACTGGGTGCATCTCATGTCTTTGGCAGTGATCAAGTAAAATAAACTCTCCCTTCAATAGCATATTCAGCTTCCTTGATAAACAAACCATACCACCATCTGTGACTGTTAAATTATAAACAAGAGAAAGTAGGCTAATTGTTTTATCTGCTATCGCCTCTGAAAAAAATAAACACCTTTTGGTTAGGTCACCTTATTAATTTGACCATGATAAACTGAAACTAATTTTTCCAGTATAATACACTATTTCACAAACAACCTCATGCCTAACTCACATCTGATAATTTCTCTGCGATAAAATGCCAGTAAGGCAGCTGATTTCACACATAAACTACTTCCCACACATGCACATACATAGGTTCATAGGTTGGTACTAGGCTATCGGCCCTAGGGCCTATTCAAGCTTAGCCATAACAATTCCGTGGATATTTCTTCCCACAATATTTACTTCCCTGGATCCCTGTCTAGCAGGGTGACTGACATGATCCCCGGGGTGAATTTCCTATCTCCCAGCCAATCGTCAAGGTTCCTTTTGAAGAGGGCCAAGGAGGCACTCTGCTTAACATGTATGGGCAGTCTATTCCAGAGTATGGGGAGTCTCTGGGTCAGGAACCTATCTCTCCAGCATGTTTTGTTCATTTTGATGACAAGGTTTAGATCCCTGGAGCATGTGGCTCTGAGGGATTGGATTTCTTTAAGTAGAGCATGTCCAACAGCTTTGGGTTTGACATGGCCTTGTATTTTAAGCAGAGATCGCCTCTGAGTAGATGATATGCCACAGAGTATAGCTGGAGTTGTTTTAGACGGTCAGCATACGGCATCTGCTTTAGGTCTGTGATTCTTTTAGTGAGGTATTTCTGCGGCCTTTCCAGCTGTTGCAGATGCCTTGTGAGGTTCATACCAAATGGGGTGTTGTACTCCATAATGGGTCTAATGAGGGATGAGTACAGTGGGACAATGACTTCCTTTTTTCTGGATGAAAAGCCCTTAGTGATGAGATGTGCCACATAGAAGGATTTCCTGACTGTTGTGGTGATGTGGTTATCGAAGGTGAGACCACTGTCCACCTGCATCCATAAGTCTCTCATCACACTTTCAGTGTTTAGTGTACTGCCACCTATGTGGTAATTCATGGGTACATGGTTTTTCCCAAAGGGATTAACTATACATTTCTTGGCATTAAGCTTGAGCCCAAGCCTTTGGCACCAAGCATCTGTTTCTGTAAGGCCCTTTTGTAGAATATCCACATCATCTGGGGATTCAATGATGGCTCCCAGTTTGCAGTCATCTGTGAACTTTGTTAGCCAGAGTCCCTTAGTGGTGGCCTGTACTTCAGAGAAGTAGATGCCAAACAAGAGCGGTCCCAGGACTGAACCCTGAGGTGCTCCACTTGTCACTTGTCTGGGGCTGGATTTGGAGTCTGCTACTTTTACAGTCTGGGTTCTGTCAGTAAGCCAGTTGGCAACCCATCGAGTGACATAGGGATTTATGCCCAGCTTAGTAAGTTTATCTATGATTCCAGAGTGGGGGATGGTGTCGAAGGCATTGGCGAGGTCCAGATAGGCTGTGTGGACTGCCTTACCCTTGTCCACAGCTCTGGAGACTGACTCGAAGAAGTCAATCAGGTTCAGGAGACAAAATCGGCCCTTCACAAACCCAAACTGCATGGGGTCCAGTGTTTGAAGGTTGCCAATGTCTTTGTTTATAAGTTCCATGATAATGTGTTCCATGCCCTTGCAGATCAGGCTCATCAGACTGATGGGACGGTAGTTCCCAGGATCCAAGGTGGATCCCCCCTTGTGGAGTGGGATAACTGTAGCTGTGCGCCACTCAGTGGGAATGAAGACTGAGGTGAGGCTATGATTAAACATGACACTTAGGTGAGGTGCCAGTTCATTTTGTAGTTCATGTAGTACACAGCCTGGGATGTAATCTGGTCCCATGGATGCTGTATTCTTAGCTTTGGAGAGTGTGGTTTCTACCAGTGTGGCTGTGATTACCAGAATTTGGCAATCTTTTGGTATTGAGATGGGCCCTTTAGGGGGTGAGAGGGGGGTGAAGTTGGCACTAAATCGATCTGCCAGGATATTGGCAATATCCTTGGGATCAGTATATTTAATGTCATTCTGTTGTAGCTCAGAGCAGATCTGAGAATTGCCATTTAGATTCTTGACATAACTATAGAATGCCTTGTGGTTGTCTTTGGAATCTTTGACAATTTTACTTTTGTAACTAGCTTTGCAGGATTTATGAGGGATATCAGCTTCTTACTGAGGCTGGTAAAGGCGTTTTTTGCATCCTGGGATTTTCCTCTTTTCTGCAACAGTTTCTTCCTTCTGTTGTATAGTTTGTTTATGGCAGGGGACCACCAGATTGGCTTCCTTTTTTTGGAGGAGAGCGTCTTAGTTCTACTTGGGATGGCACGATTCATGCACGAGTGGATGTGCTCATACAGTGCCTTAGCAATCGACCTTTCAGCTCCTGTCTGCATGGGTGTCATGAAGTTTGTCACTCCTGACTTAAGTATCATGAAGTTGGGTTTGGAAAAGTTTTTTACAAAGGTTTCCTTACTGGGGGTGGAGGGGGGGGGGGTTGTGGGATGTGGATGTCAAGGGTAATTAGCTTATGGTCAGACCTGACCAATGAGTGGGTGACCACTGGTGTGGAGCATCTATCTCCCATATTGGTAATGACCAGGTCTAGGATACTGGAGCCCCTGGTAGGACAATGGATTAGTTGATCCAGGGCGTTGGAATTTATGAAGTCTAAGAAACGTTGGGAAAAGGTGTTGGTACCCGAGTAGTTTTCCCAGTTAATGGCAGGGTAGTTGAAATCACCCAGTATTAGGGTGTCTGGTTGTATCTTAATAGTTTCCAGTATGTTTAGAAAGGTGTAGTGATAATCTTGGGGCATGGTGGGGGATCTGTAGCAAGCTACAATTTGGATTGCTGTCTTACCTAGTGTTAGTTGCACCTGGAGAATTTCAGGTGCATTATGTTGGGAAACTAGCCTGGAGATGTGAGTATCCTTGGTGAATATGGACACTCCTCCACCTTTAGTGTTTCAGCCTTGGTTTGGTGGCCAAAAAGTGTGGTAAGAGTTGTAGCCTGGTACTGCAGGGGTGCTCACTGGAGCCTTGAACCAGGTCTCAGTTACTGCACAGATATCAATGTTCTCCATTTTTAGGAGTGCCTCAAGAGAGTGCATTTTGAGATTTAGACTTCTAACATTGAATAGCATTACCTTCAGATTTTGCATACTTGTATCTGTTACGGTGGTGGTTTTGTCCTTTGAACCTTGCCTAAAAAGGCACTATAGGGGTGGCAAGAGCTTTAGCCAGTAACCTGAATCCCAGGGGTAACAGATGCAGACCATCTCTGGCAAAGCATCATGGTTTGTCGATCATGTCGTCCCAGGCAGACAGATACTGGATCCCCATTGAATGACACCAGAAGCTTAGCCAATTGTTGAAGTCAATCATTTTGTCCTTATACTGTGGTATCATTCTGGGCGAAGGCAGGATGCTACTCAGGGCTAGGATCATACCTGCTTGGGCCACATGATCTGAGATCTCTTCCATGTCTCTTTTCATGTAGTCCAGGGAGGTACGTCTCAAGTAATTCACTCCAACCTGGACAATGACAGAGTTGTATTTGTACTTGTTGTGGAGTGACTTGAGTGCATGTGCTATGTGGCAGATCCTGGCACCCTACAGACAGCTGACTGTAATTTTCTCCTTGTTCAGCCTGGTGAGTGGGATATCAGTGTGCCTGACTATAGAGTCACCTATGACTAAAGTGTTGGGTACGTTGTCTTACCTTAGGGGCTGTTGTTGGGTAGCACACTGGTGTTGTGAGCTATGTGTCACTTTGGTTGCGGCTGGTGTTTGTTTGCATTTCAGCTTTAGAGGTCCTTGTTGCTTGGACAGGTTAATGTTAAGGGCCTCTGCATATGTGGGTTTAGTGTTGCAATGTGTGGGTGTTGATGGTGTGGGTTTTGAAGGGCTATGTGTTGCTTGAGATGTAGTGCAGGTGTTAACCTTCTCCTCTTGACTGTCTAGCACAATCTTGGCTGGAGAGAGCTTTGCTTCCAGTTTGGCTATGTAAATGCATCTCTCGCAGGTTGTAGTGTTGGGTGGTAGGATGAGAGGGTTGTCTGTGTACATGAGGCAGTTGCTGCATTGCCCAAGTATGCCCAGATTCACCAGGTAGACAGGAGAAATCACCGGAAGCTGACCCTTGGACATGCCGGTTTAGGTGCTTTTTTTGTAAAGTACAAGAGCTGTTTTCCCTTACATTTGCAATGTACTTTGCAATTAAAGGCTGTTAAGTGCCTACAATTAATTTCTCCTTATTAACAAGGAGAGTTGAGTGCTTGTATCAGTTTAAGGCTTCTTAGTGCTTTCCAGCAGGTTCTAGAGCAAGGGCTAGTCACAGGGGTTCAGATTTGAGTGCTACTACTGAGAAACCAGCTAGTTCTAAGGGAAAATTTGAAGAGCATGCATACCCACACTAATCACTTTCTAAATGGATACAACTCTGATGTTAGTGTAACACTATGTGAACAAAATCTGTCCATTTTAATTTATTATTCTTATTTCACACAGACAATAATCAATCAATCTATAAAATATAAGGTGATATCAGATGCTTAAATTGAAAAAAAAAGTGTCCTTCAGGTAAAAACATATCTTGCCACCTGATGTAATGGTACTAATATGAGTAATAAGTCAGCACCCAAATGGGATGGATTAAATTAAGCAAACAAACAAACAAATAAAGAAAAAAAATAGCAAGTAAAGAATGAATGTATTCAAAGTAGTTGATGAAAGAATTATATAAGGGGAAACTGTTTTCCCTTATAGTAATTTATTTCGCATTTGTTAACCGGGTTGGTCCAGCTGGGTAAGAATTTACCCTTTTTCAGTGGAGATCCGAGGGGAAAAGCCCCAGACATACAAATACATACAAATAGAGACAAATTAACAATATTAAAGAGCAAAATTATAGATGCAATGGATAAGAAGAACACAATGTGCTCAATGGAATAGTACATAGCTATATATACAAAAAGTGTAGTAATAGGTTGTAACAGGAGAAACAACAATAATAAATCCAGCAGGTAAGCAGGAAGGAAGTTAAGGTTGTAGGTAATATAATGAAAATAAACAAGGTATAATTAGATTAGTGGCTAGAAGAAGAAATATTTAAGTGCAGGGGCTTCAGAATTGAGGAAAAGTAGAGTGAGAGTAAAAAGTAGAGAGGGGTGACTGCACAAGGGACCATAGGTCAGAAGAGGAAACGATGAAAAAGAAGATACTAGTAGAGAAGGGATGTAGTGAACTAGAGAGAGGGTACAGAAAGAAGAGCAGTTGGATAAAGTAAGTTATAGAAAGAGGAAAAAGGTCTTATAGATCAGACTTAGTGGTGAAGTGGGTATGTGGAGAGGGATGGGTTAAGTAGGATGATAACAGATACATAAAGGGTTGTTATGGAGGTACACTATCAGGTCATGTTTGAAGTTAGGAAGGGAGGTATGACATGTATTTGATAGAAAAATATATAAAATGTGAAAAAATATATATAATTTGGTATAAATTATTTCCTTCACAGTAACAGAAGTTTGGTAAAACTCCTTTCTAACATAGTAACAGTGTAATATTTTTAGAACACACCATCTGCAAGTGCAGAAAAAAATATGGAGTAAACAAATATAATTAGCTTAACAGACTGTGCTTGTGTGAAACAAAAAAGTAAAGGAAAATGACTAACACACAGCAGAAAAATTTACAGTCTATCCTATCAATGAAAGAACCTTTCAGTCTTTTGATAACTGTTTTTTTCTGGATGAGATAAGGATGCAAAGAATGGTTTAATACAGGAAAAGAATATTTCATCAAGGACAAAGTTTTGAAACTAGATAAAATTACTGTGAAAGAAAAGTCTGGTGGACATTTTGTAATTTGAGTCAGCTGAGGAAGTGCAGCATATCTGACAGTGATCTGTGGTATAAAGAAAATGTTATAATCTCAACAGTAGTGCTTGGTCGGCTTGTTTCAATAAACCTTACAGTATATGAATATACAGTTATACAGTATCAGTCTGTGTAACCTGCTGATAATTCAATTTAACAGTTAATTTTGTCATTCCTACTTCTGTAAAATGATGATGTAACTGCACTTTCTTGTTAGTGCAGATCATTCATTACTCATAATTTAATCTTATAATCAGCAATCACCAAATGGTACTGAAAACTAATGTGTCAGTTCAGATTCACATGGGCATAATAATTATTGTGAACTATCAAAACAAATTACTATAGTGCTATTTGCTTAAAAAGTAATTTCTTAGTATACTAGTGTTGTAAAAACAATTTGCAGCACTGACTTCTACACAAAAATTAGATGCATATTTTTAGTACTTCTTTTTTCTAGAATATTGCATTTTACATGCTAAGAAATTACTCTGCCTTCTAGGTCAGACTGATCTTTCATATTTTATTCTTACCTTCATTAGGCACCTCATTCTTTCTTCTTTATCTTCCATGTGGCGTATACTTGGTGGGACGTACCAAAAACACACATTTGTATGCTGTGGCTAAATAAAGATGCATGTTGTTAGTAAAGAAAAAATAATTGGAAGTCAAATGTTTCTAAAAGATACATTCTTGCAGTTTATCATTTATTTCTCAGTGCATTCTAAGTCACTCTAGCCACTTGAGTAAGTGTTCAGTTATAGAGCAGTGAAGAGAACTGCAGGACACAATTAGTACAAAAGATGTTCAACAAGACTTTCCTTCCCTGGATGTTACAAAATGTCAGTTGTTCACAGCAGCCATCTGGAAAAGGTGCAATGAAACCATTATAGTATTAAGATTCCATTATGTTTCATTTTTCTAATGATTCTGTTCTGAGTTATACTATAGGGTTTAGTCTGTGGCTGTATGTTAAGGGAGGGAGTATTTAATAATTCAGAGAAGACAGCAATTACCAAATCTGAAGGAATTACAGAGAGCTATGACTGTAAGTTCTTAATCAAGGGGCATAAAACAAAATAACTAGGTACTTTTTTTACTTCTGCAAGCTAAAATGAAATCAGTTTTAGTATGCTGAATATCATTAGTGCAGTAGCAGGTTTTTTTTATATTTGCTTGGCAATTTTAACTTTACAAGACCCACATCTCTTTCAGAAGATAATAATTATTCTGAATTATAAGAATAATTCAGAGAAGACAGCAATTACCAAATCTGAATGAATTACAGAGAGCTACGACTGTAAGTTCTTAATCAAGGGGCATAACACAAAATAACTAGGTACTTTTTTTACTTCTGCAATGAAATCAGATTTAGTATGCTGAATATCATTAGTGCAATAGCAGGTTTTTTATATTTGCTTGGCAATTTTAACTTTACAAGACCCACATCTCTTTCAGGTGAGTTCTAGCAATGGATGGGAGTCAGCTCCCGAGGCACATTCTCTCAGAGCAGTGCATGATGGGAATTTATAGAAATAGATGTTCAGAAGTACACTTCTATGACAGTCTTCTCTTCCCTGGCTGCATTAAACTAGATTTACCTTGATTTAACTATATGTTCTGCTTATGCAGTTTGGTAACATATCCAGTTTATAGAATATGCTAACTACAAAAGGTCTTCATGAGAGGGATCATTATTGAGTTTTTTGCATCCAGGTCCACTTAACCCAAAATCATTGAGATCCAACCCCAGTCATATAAAATCAACACATTTTTCTTCTTGTCATTGTTGTTTTTGATATTTTGTTAACTTTCTATCAAGTCAATCTAAGCACATGAAGACTCCATAAATATTTGCCCTAAACTGTGTGTGCTGTGTCTTCAGTGAGACAAGTAATCACTGACAGGGGGGCAATCATCACTGTAGCTGCTGTATCAATCCATTGCATTGCATTGCTGGTCTTTCTCTTTTACATTATTCAATCTTGTGAAGCATGTTACCTTTTATGGTATTTCTCTCTGCATGATGCATCCAAAGTATACATGTCAAAGTTTTGTCATGTGCATCACTAGGGGATATTTAGGATTAATCTCTTCCAATATTTATTGATTTGTTTTTTGACCAGTACAAGATATATACAGTATTTCTCATCAACAGCATAATTCAAAGGTACTAATTTCTTGTTTCTTCACCATCTAACTTTCACATCCATGTAATGTTATTGCAAATACCACAGTCTGAACAAATCAAATTGCCATACACAAAGATATGACTCTCTACTTGAAGGTCTTATTTAAGTCCATCATGGTTATTCTGCCTAGACAGATTTGTTGTCAGATTCCTTCACTGTTTGAGTTTTTATTATTGATTATGTTCCAAGCTGGGCGAAGCTATCTGATATTTCTATTTCTTCACCATCAGGAATACATTTATTAGTTTTATCAGTTGTCAGTATTCTTTTCTTCTTCAGATTGAGGTGCAATTTTGAGACTATGCTGTTAAATCCTGAAAGCAGATCTTCAGATCACTCTTTTTTTCATCTAGATATTTAGGATAATCAGTATAGCAAAGGTTGCTGATAATTTTTCTACAATTTTTATTCCCTAATTTTCTAATAAAACCCTGCTTTTCTGCCCATTTGTCATCATACAAATTAAGCAGATATGGGAAAGTGTGTAGCTTTGCTGCACACTTTTATCAATCCTAAATTACTCTGCTTTTTCCTCTACTGTACGAATTAGTGCATGCTCATAAATGTAAACATTTATTTATTTATTTATTACATTTGTTTACCAGGAAAGTCCACTGGGCCAAAAAGAGCCCATTTTCAGTGGAGGTCCAAGGAAAAAGCTCCGACAAGAACATAGATACTGAAAATATTAAACATTAATTGGTTCAAACGTAGATACAGGGCCGGATTCACAATGGCTTGCACGGAGTCTAAGAGTAGAGTAAGACTCCATGCAGCCATCGTGTCTGATGAGCGATCCAGGAACAGCCTGCAGGGGCATGCAAGAGAGCTCCTAAAAACGGCTTTTACACGGACAGGGCTGGGATATGCAAATTACCTCAATTGCACGCGAAAGGCATGCAAATGAGGTAGATTTGCGATTCAGGAAACCCGAACCTGTCCGAGTAAGAGCAGTGTTATTTGCAGAAATGTACTCAGTTGACAACTGAGTACCATTCTGCAAATAGCAAAACGGAGCCATGACAGCTCCAAATAAAAGTTGCATCCAGTGCAAGAAGCATGCCAATGGCCAAATATATGGCCATTGGCAATGTTTCCCGATGCAATATGAAAAAAAAATTTTTTTTCTACGATTTCCGATGTTTAAGCATAGCGCAGCACCACGCAAATGGGCTGCACTCTAAAAACCAGAAAACTAAAAATTAAAACCCACAAATGTGAATCTTATTTAAATTGTTAATGTACAATGCAAGGGACTGGCAGGCTGAAGACAACATGGCCACCGAGTAGAGGTTGCTAAGGGGCGAAGCTCAGTCTAAGAGATGTAACCAAGCATTAGTAGGCAATCCTATGCAAAGGAGGGTTAGGATAGTGAATTGCAAGTTTACATAGCAAATGAGCACAGTCAGTGGAGTGTAGGAGTAGGATAAGGGCAGTAACAGAGTAGAAGATAGGTGACATCATGAGTGGGGTATGCATGAAAGAAGTGAAGCTCATTGGAGCAGAGTGGCATGTGTCAGCTGTCATTTACACATCATGGAAAGAGGTGTGTCAACAGGTAGGCTAGGTAAAGGCAAGAAATGGAAGGTGTATGTGTGGATAACACCAAAGTGTCTTGCTGAGCGGGTATGCACGCATGTGCGCACCTGTAAACCCGAGTGCATGTTTAAGCCAGAGTAAGAATGGATAAGGCTGTTTAAAGAGCTGTAAGTGCGTTTGCACTGGTGTGCATGCGTTTTAACCCAAATAAGCAAGTTTTAGTCCGTGTAAGCATGTGTGCACGCGTGTGAGCTGCTGTGAGCGTGTTTGCGCTTGTGTGCGTGGCACTGCCCCCCGAGGAAACAGAAAGGAAAAAGGAAGCACAACAAATAGTAGGAAGCTATCAGGGAGTACTAGCAGAGCTAGCAGGTAAAAACAATCAGAATCAGGCAATTACACAGGCAGTACACTAGCCCAGCCTAGCATTTAAAACTCTGCAAACAACAGTCCATTGTGTTTCTCCCAACAGACACTGCAGTAAGCTAATAGAAGTAAAAACTAAAAAAGCTTTACTGAGACAAAGAAATGTTAGGGGCTGCCATTGCTGTTATAAGGTGACATATGCAACATGCTGAGGGTGGTGACAATGGAAATGCTGCTGGACAACCCACAGTGAGGAGACGGAGAAGAGTGTACAGGCCCAGGGTAACCTACCAGGGGCTACATGAGCTGGAGATAGTGGAGCACTATAGAGTGGACAGAGACCTCCTGCAGCAAGCTGTTGAGCTGTGCAGGCCACGCCTCACACACTGAACCAACAGAGGGGAACCCATCACAGTGGAAACCAATGTATGTGGTGGCCTAAGAATATTAGCAACAGGTACCTTCCAGAGGCCAACCGGTGATATGATGGGGATATTACAGGCATCAGCATCCAGGGTACTGCACCAGTTGCTGGATGCCATGTCAGCACATGTCGGTGATCATGTATATTTCCCCAATTCCTGTGAGGTATTGGCCAGCAATATGCGTCTCTCAATAGACTGCACGCACATATGCATCAAAGCACCAGCCGGCGAGCGGGGTAGGGTCTACTTCAACCGCAAGGACTTCCCCTCCATCAACTGCCAGGTCATGTGTGATGCCCAGGGCATAATACTGAATGTATGTGCTGGCTGCCCTGGAAGCTACCATGATTCCCATATCTGGAATCTGACACAGCTATACCAGACATTTGTCAATGGGGACATCCCACATTGTCACCTAGTGGGGGATGCTGGCTATGCACTGGAGCCGTGGCTGATGACACCCATCAGAAATGCACACACACCTGAACAGGACCGCCATAATGAGGCACACGCACAAACACGTAATGTAATCGAGCGTGTGTTTGGGCTGCTCAAGTCACGGTTCTGGTACCTGGACACATCTGGTGGAGCCTTGCAATACTCACCAACTACATGTACCCAAATTGTCATGGTATGTGCTATGCTACATAATATGATCCTGCGAAAACATCTGCAGCAGGACCAGCATAGGCCTGGTCCAAACAGCCCCCACCATTGCCAAGGCCATCACAGGCAGAGTGTGACTCGAAGGAGGAACAACCTGAGCCTGCCCCAGTAAGGAGGTGTGCCCAGTATGCTTTGGTCTTGGCAAAGAGGCAATGCATAGCACATACACTGGCTCAGTAGGAACTCTGGAAATTATACCTCTCTCTGACTTGCACATATAGTAAAAGGGATGCCTAAGTTGACACTACCTGCTTCCAAACATGTACAGGGAGTGTAGTATGTGCATCCAACACAGGCAGCCCTGCAGCACCACCTGAGGCATGATTGCCATGTGTTAAGCAATATAAAGCAGTGCTAAACAGCATTTACCACCATGTAGTATATGCAAACAAAATCGCACACACCAACTAGCACAACTGTGGCCAATGTTCATAGGTTCATAGGTTCATACTAGGCTATCTGCCCTAGGGCATTTATAAGCCTAGCCAGAGTGTGTTTGGCTTTCGTCACGCATTTTAAATTAATTTTGCTATGCCCTTTGTCGAGGTTAGTATACTGTGCCTCTGTCTAACCTACGATCTCCCATCCACTCATCAGGATTTCTCTTGAAGAGAGTCAATGACGGACTCTGCCTAACCTGGACTGGGATTTTATTCCAGAGTGAAGGGAGCCTCTGGGTTATGAATCTGTCCCTCCAGCATGTCCTATTTATTTCAGTGCTGAGGTTCAAGTCTCTCGAGCGCGTAGCTCGATGGGATTTGGATTTTCTGAGGTGCAGCATGTCCATTAATTCCGGGTTAGACATGGCTTTATACGTCAGGCATAGATCGCCTCTGAGCAGGTGGTATGCCACTGAGTAGAGCTGGAGTTTCTTTAACCGGACAGCATATGGCATCTGTTTGAGCCCTTTGATCCTCTTGGTGAGGTACTTTTGGGGTCTTTCCAGTTGCTGCAGGTGTCTGGTAAGGTATATCCCAAAAGGGGCATTGTACTCAATTATGGGCCTGATGAGGGATGAGTAAAGAGGCACAATGACTTCCCCTGATCTAGATGTGAATCCCTTCATGATTAGGTGGGCTATATAAAATGTTTTTCTAACCACTTGGCCACGTGGTTGTCAAATGAGAGATTGCTATCAACTTGGGTCCCCAGGTCCCTAATTACTTCTTCTGTACGTAATGGATTACCACCTATGTGGTAATTTGTGGGCACTTTGTTTTTGCCAAAGGGGATGACTATGCACTTTTTGGCGTTTAGCTTGGGGCCATGGCTCTGGCACCAGTTGTCTGTTTCTATGAGGCCCTTTTGGAGGATGCTTGTGTCAGTTGGAGAGTCGATTATGGCACCCAATTTGCAGTCATCTGCAAACTTGGTGAGCCACAGTCCTTCCGTGTTGGCCTGTACCTCCGAGAAATATATACAGAACAAGAGTGGTCCCAGGACTGAGCCTTGTGGGATGCCACTTGTAACTGGTTTGGAGTCTGATATGGCTCCAGCAATTCTAACCATGTGGGTTCTGTCCTTGAGCCAGTTTGCAACCCATCTAGTGACATAGGGGTTTATATTTAAGCTGGTGAGCTTATCTATAATGCCCAAGTGGGGTATTGTATCGAAGGCTTTTGTGAGGTCCAGGTAGGCTGTGTGGACCACCTTCCCCTCGTCAATGGCCTCGGTGACTGTTTCAAAGAAATCAACCAGGTTTAAGAGGCAGGATCTGCCCTTAACAAAGCTGAACTGGGTAGGATCCAGTGTCTGTAGGTCCCCAATATCTTTATTTATGAGGTCCATGATGATCCTTTCCATAGCTTTGCAGACCAAGCTAGTCAGGCTTATGGGGCGATAGTTTCCCGGATCCATTGAGGCACCACCTTTGGGGAGAGGGACTACTGTTGCTGAATGCCACTCTTTGGGTACATATCCTGTAGTAAGGCTGAGACTGAACAGTAGTTTTATGTTTGGGTTTAGCTCCTCTTGGAGTTCATGTAGGACGCAGCCCGGAACACCGTCTGGTCCCATTGATGCTGTGTTTTTTGCTTTGGAGAGGGCGTCTCTTACCTGAGCATCTGAGATGTCAGGGGGGCAGCACTCTGCTGGGATAGATATTTGCCCTTTTGGTGGGGAGGGGGGGAGAAGTTTGCACTGAACCTGTCAGCTAGGATGTTGGCAATGTCTGTGGGTTCAGTGTATTTTTTGTCATTTTGGACTAATTCTGAGCATATCTGGGAATTGCAACCGAACACTGTGCTATGCATGTAGGATCTGCATGGCCCGAAAATACCAATAAAACAACTGTTGGCCAGCATGTGTGTGAACCGGAGCTCTCGAAACCAAAACGCACCAACAAGCTAATCAAAAAGCATAGCTTTATTGTTCAAACCGGTTTCGGCAGAAAATGCCTTCATCAGTGAAAGAAAATCAACATTGCAAAGCAAAAAAGCACATAAATATTTATATGCATCCCCAACCAATAGGAAACATGGTATGTTCCCGCTCCTGAGTGCTAATTACATATACATAAAGTGACAACATAAAATAGAATGATACATAGCTATAATAAGAGTTAATGAAAAACATTTCTTGATAGTAATGTATAATCATGTATATGAAAATATACATAAAATAATATCAGAGAGTTAAGCAAGGATCATGAGTATATACACATTAGTAATAAACTTATACATGAACATGGCACTAATAATATGCCATTGCAAATGTTGAAAATACCAGGATCCATGTAGGAATCATAAAAATGAAAACTGTTGAAAACAGATATCAACTCAATTGATATAAATAAAGGTTGATAGTAGTCTGTCATTCTCACCCATGTAGCTAAAGTAGTTAGGAAGACCTTCTACATTGCCCACCTTATCATGAAGGGATTCTCATCTAGATCAAGGGAGGTCATAGTCTCCCTATACTCATCACTCATCAGACCAATGATTGAGTACAATGCCCCATTCGGAATGTATCTGACCCGACACTTGCAGCAGCTGGAGAGGCCACAAAAGTTCCTCACCAAAAGGATAAAGGGTCTCAAACATCTGTCCTATGCTGCCCGACTGAAAGAACTCCAGCTCTATTCAGTCGCTTACCGCTTGCTCAGAGGTGACCTTTGCCTAACATACAAGGCCATGTCAAACCCAGATTTGATGAATATGCTTCACCTCAAAAATCTAGATCCGTCAGAGCCACAAGGGCAGGAGACTTAAACCTCGACACGGCTATTAATAGGACGTGCTGGAGGGATAGATTCATCACCCAAAGACTCCCTATGCTGTGGAATAAAATCCCGGTATATGTGAGGCAGAGCACCTCGCTGGCCTTGTTCAAGAGAAATCCTGACCAATGGATGGGAGATCGCAGATATACCCCAGGGATTACCTCAGTGTCACTGCTCAACAGAGGCACAGCAAAATAATGGGTATAGTTCCCCATACTAAAGGGGTGGCGTAAGCCACAAAACTATGGGCTAGGCTTGTAAATGCCCTCGGGCAGATAGCCTAGTATGAACCTATGAACCTATGAACCTATGTAATGAATATATAATTGTATCGATATAACATGAGAATGTGATAAAAATAGTATAGGTTTCAATAGTCCAATGATATAAAGAAACCAGATTCCGACTATGTTAAGTGTTAAGAAAGTAAAAATGTTGACATATCAAAAAACAAGCCAAAAGGTAGTATAACAAAATGCCAAATAACAAATCACATGAAAGTATAAATGTACATAACATTCAACAATAATAGTTGTGTAAACCACAAATATAAAGAAACATACTGTATTAATGGTTGTAGAACAACCATAAAGAAATACAATGGTATAAAAATACAAATATTAAATAAATAATATTCCATGGTTGTAACAAAGCTAAACATAGTAATGCTACCTAATCAACATTATAGGTAAGGTACAACATAGATTCCACATAAAAGATTATTATTACAAATGGTCATTCAAACCTGGTGGAAATAATGCCCCCAGTGTGATGATCCAATATTTTTCTTTGTGGTTGAGAATACTATGCCATCCTTGTGAGTTGCTTCTGTCACCAATAATTTTATCAATGATCATAAAAGTAAATTGAGCATTTTGATGTTTTAATGTATGTCTGTATAGGGCATTGGTTTCTTTTTTATTTTTGATGTCACTTCTAATGTTCATTCATATGGGTTCTGAGTGACCTGGAGGTATGGCCTACATAAAAAGCCGAACATTGGCAAGTAGCCAAATAAACCACCCAGCTGCTGCTGCAATTTCCAAAGATTTTACATTCATGCACTCTACTAGTGTTCTGGCTGGTACATTGTTTGAATTTGCTAACTTGTTTGCAAGAACCACAATGACCACAGGGGAATGTGCCCAACAATGCATCCCCAGATTTGTTTATGTATGGCTCCCCCACTTTCCTTGTGTTTAAAGTGAGAAACAAAGAACCTAATGTTTTGCCTCTTCTGTATGTAAAATGACACTGTGATCCTAAAAGTGATCTGAGCTGGTCATTAGCCAAAAGAATGTTCCAATGTGTATTGATAATGCCTCTGATGGCATTGTGATTTCTGCCATAGGTGGTAACACACCTGATAGTAGATTTTGAAGGATTGCTGTCATATGTTTTGTATTGTAATAATATATCCTTGTCAATATTGGTAGACCATTCCCATGCCCTAGCAATACCCTGTTGTTTGTAACCTCTATCTACAAATCTATGATATAGATCTAAACTGGCTCGTTCATAGTCTAGTTGAGTTGAGCTTATGCGTTTGATACGCATGAATTGTGACTTGGGTATGTTGCGGATGGTGTGGCATGGATGCATGCTAGAAGCATGTAATAGAGTGTTGTATTGGGGGTATTTACGGTATGTCTTAGTATTTAGGGTGTGATCCCTATTTCTGGAGACTGTGACATCCAAAAAATTGATGGTTTGTAGATTATATGTAACCGTAAACTCAATTCCCCAAATATTGCCATTGAGGTATTCGACAAATTCCTCAAGGTATGTAGCATTTGCTCACCACACCATCCAGCAATCATCTAAATATCTGCGCCATATATCAGTTTCCACAAGATAGATGTTATGTAGTGGATCATATATCATGCATTCTTCTAAAAATGCCATGAATAGATCCACATAAATTGGAGCAAAGGAGGCTCCCATGGCCGTGCCCTGGAGCTGCCAGTAACATTCCCCTTGGAAATAAAAAAACATTTTTATTCAATACATGTTCAGTCATGCAAATAAGCAAGATATTGAACCCAGGGGAATATAGGGCAGACAGGTCTAACCAGTAATGAACAGCTTGTAAACCCGCCCGATGTATAATACCGGTATACAAAGCTTTGACATCTAGTGAGCACATGAGCCAACTAGGATCCAGTTGTGTATCCTGAATAATCCATAAAAACTGTGTAGTATCCTGCAATCTTGCCCTGACAAAAGTCAATAGAGGTTTAAGGTATTGAGTAAGGAACATGGATAGTGGTTCTGTCAAAAATCCAATACCCAAGACAATTGGTCTGCCTGGGGGTTTTGAAATAGATTTGTGAATTTTGGGAAGTAAATATAAAACTTGTTTCTGTGGATCTTTGACCGTAAGATGTAGAACACTACTCTTGCTAATGATACCTTCTTCTTCAGCTAGATTCAAGAAGGAGTCTATTTCCTTCTTGAATACTGGAGTAGGATCAATGGCCATGTTCATGTAACAATGTGTGTCAGATAATTGTGACCTACCCTCATTGAGATAATAACACATATTCATAACTACCACTGCTCCACCCTTGTCTGCTGTTAGAATCGCAATATTGTGGTTGTTACATAACTGTTGTAAGGCCGTAATCTCAGGCGGTGATAAATTATGTCCAAGTATGCTGAATTCCTTGTGTTGGAAATGTAAATCCCTGAGTACTGATTGCATGAAAATAGATATGTGTTTATTCATCGGTGGCTGAAATTCAGATTTGAGAAATCTGAATTCATTAGATCTTTGAGATTCCCTGTCAGAAAAAAACAATTTTAGGTTCAAATTGCGACAGAAACTGATAACATCTGTAACAATATTGTATTCATCAGAAAAAAAAATGGGTACAAAACCAAGTCCTTTATTCAAAAGTTGTTCTTGTTCATGAGACAAAGTTACCTAGACAGATTTAAAACATTCTGATAAACACCATCAGTTATGTTAAGAGGTTCTGAATCAACCCCTCCAGGGAGTTGGATTTTGTTCCTGTGCTTATGTTTGCATCCACCTCAACGCCTTGTGCCATTTCTAAAGGGATTGTCATATTAGATCTTTTCCAATTAGGTGATTCCTTAGGTCCAACACTATCATTAGCTGTATATGAGGAATGCTCCCCTGACGTACTTGTATTGGACTTGTCTCTGGTTTTTAAGATTGATCTAGGTCTTTTTCTAGTTCTAGTAGTTGTGGACCCCTGACTGGCATCCATAAATCTAACTGTTCTATGTGACTCGAAAGGGCGTCCTCTCTGATAATCTGAGTTGTCCCTGTTAATTTTTTTGATTTTTCTTTCTCTAGTTATTTTCTCATGGTTTGCCAGCTCCTTTGATAATTTCTTGGTAGATTCACTGAATGTAGGAAGGGACTCAAATTTTTTACATTCCTGACATAATATTCTAACCTCATTGAGGTTTATATCCACCATTCTCTCATAATATTGTGCCAATATATTAACAAATAACATGGATGCTTGTTGCAAAGCTTCATTCCATTCATTGGTTAGTCTCTCTTCAGATCTCCCAACCAATGGTTGCAAACGGATCCTAAGACCCCTAGGAGAAATATTCTTGCTCAAGTATGCATGAAACAATCTTAAGTGCCAGATGTTAAATCTTAAATTTTGAAGACCCTTAGTAAGGGCATGAAATGCCAAATCACATTCGTGGGGTAAACTTTGTCTGGATTCATTTTGATTACTGCCTGGTAAGATATTGATTCCGAACACATCAATATCCTCACGATTGGCACATAATCCTGAAAGTATATTTTCCAAATCCATGTTGCTAATATAGGGTGGATAAATGTATGAAGAAAACAATAGGGATATATTATTACAATACAAAACATATGACAGAAATCCTTCAAAATCTACTATCAGGTTTGTTACCACCTATGGCATAAATCACAATGCCATCAGAGGCATTATCAATACACATTGGAACATTATTTTGGCTAATGATCAGCTCAGATCACTTTTAGGATCACAGTGTCATTTTACATACAGAAGAGGCAAAACATTAGGTTCCTTGTTTTCTCACTTTAAACACAAGGAAAGTGGGGGAGCCATACATAAACAAATGACTATGTCTGGGGATGTATTGTTGGGCACATTCCCCTGTGGTCATTGTGGTTCTTGCAAACAAGTTAGCAAATTCAAACAATTTACCAGATAGAACACTAGTAGAGTGTATGAATGTAAAATCTTTGGAAATTGCAGCAGCAGCAGCTGGGTGGTTTATTTGGCTACTTGCCAATGTTCGGCTTTTTATGTAGGCCAAACCTCCAGGTCACTCAGAACCCGTATGAATGAACATAGAAGTGACATCAAAAATAAAAAAGAAACCAATGCCCTATACAGACATACATTAAAACATCAAAATGCTCAATTTACTTTTATGATCATTGATAAAATTATTGGTGACAGAAGCAACTCAAAAGGATGGCATAGTATTCTCAACCACAAAGAAAAATATTGGATCATCACACTGGGGGCGTTATTTCCACCAGGTTTGAATGACCATTTGTAATAATAATCTTTTATGTGGAATCTATGCCATACCTTACCTATAATGTTGATTAGGTAGCATGACTATGTTTAGCTTCGTTACAACCATGGAATATTATAGCAATAACCCACGCCTGGGTTTGGGTAATGCTAAATTTACCCACGGTTGGCGTGGTTTGGTCCCGAGGGTGAAGCCCGAGGGACCAAACAAAGCCAACCGTGGGTAAATTTAGCATTACCCACACCCAGAAGTGGGTTATTGCTATTATACCATGACATTATTTAAGAAAAGAAACTATTACTTTTCTTAAATAATGGCATAGTATAATGCCTGTTTACTGCCCTTCCGCAGATGTCTGGCATCCGCGGCAGTTCTGATGTACTGCGCCTGCGCAGTACATCAGAGCTGTGGGCAAAAGCAACGGAGAAAGCAAGATCTCCGTTGCTTTTTTTTAGTGTTTCGCTATGTTAAATGAGTTTAACATAGTGAGACAGTTTTAAAATAAGCAACGGACATCTCCGTTTTCAACATTTTCAACATTTGCAATGGCATATTATTAGTGCCATGTTCATGTATAAGTTTATTACTAATGTGTATATACTCATGATCCTTGCATAACTCTCTGATATTATTTTATGTATATTTTCATATACATGATTATATATTACTATCAAGAAATGTTTTTCATTAACTCTTATTATAGCTATGTATCATTCTATTTTATGTTGTCACTTTATGTATATGTAATTAGCACTCAGGAGCGGGAACATACCATGTTTCCTATTGGTTGGGGATGCATATAAATATTTATGTGCTTTTTTGCTTTGCAATGTTGATTTTCTTTCACTGATGAAGGCATTTTCTGCCGAAACCGGTTTGAACAATAAAGCTATGCTTTTTGATTAGCTTGTTGGTGTGTTTTGGTTTCGAGAGCTCCGGTTCACACACATGCTGGCCAACAGTTGTTTTATTTATATCTGGGAATTCCCACCCAGGTTCCTAACATAACTAAAGAAAGCCTTGTGATTATCCTTAGTGTCCTGTGCAATTTTTCTTTCGAAGCTGGCCTTAGATGATTTTATGAGTGCCCGTAGTTTTTTGCTAATACTGATCAGAGATGCTTTCCCTTTTTGGGATTTTGCTCTATCATGTAGTAGCTTCCTCCATCTATTGTATAGTTTGTTTATGGCTGGGGTCCACCAGACAGGACATGTGCCTTTGGAGGATTGGGTCTTGGTTTTATTTGGGATTGCATGATCCATGCATTCTTGAAGGTGTTCATGGAATGCGTTTATAAAGGATTCTGCGGTCTGGGCCGTATTTTCCACAGGCCCGGGGGCTTTGAAGGATTCCACCTTGGTTTTGAGGAGTGTGAAATTTGCTTCAGAGAAGTTTTTCACTGTGGTTTTCTGGGCAGGGGGTGGGGTCAGGATGTGAATATCCAGTGAGATTAGTTTATGGTCTGATCTTACCAGTGAGGGATACACTTCTGGTCTGGAGCATAGAGTCCCCATGTTGGTGATGATCAGGTCCAGTATGTCTTCCCCTCTTGTGGGAGTGGTAACAGGTTGCTCCATAGCATTTGAGTTTATAAATTCTAGGAACCTTTGGGCTAGGGTGCTGGAGCTAGAGTAATGCTCCCAGTCTAAGTTTGGGTAGTTGAAGTCGCCCAATATAATGGTGTTTGGAGAGACCTTCATATTTTCCAGTGTTCTCAGGAAGGCTGAGTGGGTTTCCTGGGTTTGGGAGGGTGGTCTGTAGCAGGCTATAAACTGGAAGGCAGTTTTACCCACTGTTAGTTGCACATGGATAGTCTCTGATGCTTCGTGCTATGCCACCAACCTGGAGGTGTGGGTATCTTTGACGAATATTGATACTCCCCATCCTTTTGTGGTTCGGTCCAAGTTTTGGGGCCGAAAAGCATGGTATGAGGTATAACCTGGTAGTGCTGGGGTGCTCTCGGGAGCCTTGAACCAGGTTTATGTTACTGCACAGATATCGATGTTCTCCATGCTAAGGAGAGTTTCGAGTGCATGCATCTTGAGGTTTAGACTTCTGGCATTGAGGAGCATTACTCTTAGTTTCTTATCCCTTGTGATACCTATGGAGGTGGGTTTGTCTTTTGAGCCTTGCCTAAAAAAGGCACTATGGGGGTAGCAAGAGCCTTTGCCAATATCCGAAAGCCCAGGGGTGACAGGTGCAAGCCATCCCTAGCGAAGCATCGTGGCTTGTCGAGCATGTCATCCCTGGCTGACAGGCATTGGATCCCCTTTGAATGACACCAATACTTAAGCCAATTGTTGAAATTGATCATCTTGTCTTCATATTGTGGCATCATTCTTGGTGAGGGTAAGATGCTACTCAAGGTCAGGGTCATACCGGCCTGGGCTCCTCTATGTCTCTTTTCATGTAGTCCAGGGAGGTACGTCTCAGGTCATTCACACCAGCATGGACAATGACTGAGTCATATTTCTACTTGCCTTGGAGTGACCTGAGTGCTTGTGTTATGTGGCGGATCCTAGCGCCTGACAGGCAGCTCACCATGAGCTTCTCCTTGTTCAGCCTGGTGAGTGGGACGTCAGTGTGCCTGATGATAGAGTCACCTATTACAAGTGTATCAGGTGTGTTGTTTAGCCTTAAGGGTTGTGACTGTTCAGCACACTGGCTTTGTGAGCTATGTGTTGCACGTGTTTTGTTTTGGGGTAGCGCTTGCTTGGGTGTCTGCTTTGGAGGTCTCTGCTGCTTAGGCAGATTTTTATTTAGAGCCTCCGAGTATGTTTTTGTGTGTTTATGTGTTTGGTTTGCTGTTGTGGTAGGTCTATGTGAGACGGGAATTGTAGTGAGTGTGATTTCATTCTCCTCCTGACTGGTTACGCCAGTACTGAGTTGAGAGAGCTTAGCCTCCAGTTTGGCTATATGGTTGCATCTCTCACATGTGTTGGAATTTGTTGGGAGGAGGAGAGGGTTGTCTGTGTACATGAGGCAGTTGTAACATTGCCTCAAGATTCCCAGATTCACCAGCTGGACCGGAGAGGAGATTGACAACTGACCATTGGACATGCTAGAATAGTATTGGGAATTCCTTTATAATTGAAAAAGGGCCAATGGGGAACAAGGTACTCAAGGGGAGTTTGTCAGGGTGTAGTGCTTTTAATTTTTTAGTGCTGACTTAGTGAGCAAGTGCCAGGTAACTTAAATGCAATGTGTTACAGGTAACTGAATGCAAAAACGACAAACAGTAAATTTCTTTCAAGTGAAACAAGGAAATAAGTACAGTAAGCAATGCAGATATCACTGTAAGTAACATTGTTGATACTGTTGAGTAATATTGGGCAACGTCCAGCAATGTTGGTGAATACTGAGCAATGTCGGACAAGCCTGGTCTAAGTAGGGCATAGTTGAACAAAAGCCAACATGCTCATATTTGCTTAACTGGCCCTTAAGCAGTCTGGTCTGCTCAGTATGAAGATATAAAGCAGTGATGGGCCTTGAACCCAGGAAACTGTGCACTATAGTTAAAGTACTGTACCTCTAAACCATGACAGTATTGCAGTGGTCAGCCTGTATGAAGGAATGTTGATAAGTCTATGCAAAGTATCTCATGGAAACCCTGCAGGCACAGCATAATCCCTGTCGAGTTATGACACAAAGGTGAGTCCTGCAGTAAGAACAGAACCTGACTTCCAACACACACACAGTATAAATGTTAATATTGGTCATGTTCACACTCATCAACAAATGTAGTGGACCTCAGAGAGCAAGATACTGAAAGGTCACACTGGGCATGCTCACACACTTGAATAAATGAGACAAATGTCAGGCAACAAAACACGGAAAGCCTGAACTGGGCATGCTCACACACTTAGGCCATGTCTGAGTACAGCAGTGGGCCACACATATCTGGCAGTTGCATGTGTTAACCCATGAACCTCTCACTATCCAGCAATCTGCCCTGTGCACACAGTTATATGACAACAGACACATATATAATATAGTGGAACCCTGTCATAATCAAATATGTTCTGCAGATACCTAAGTTGTTCATAGAAACTGGTAAAGCAAAGACGATAAAGACCTGCAAACAGTATCACCAATAAACATTGTGCATCCCGAACATTAGCATAGGTTCAGAGGTCGATACTAGGCTATCTGCTCTAGGGCATGTACAAGCCTAGCCAGAGTGTGTTTGGCATTCGCAACCCTGTCAGATTACTACACTGTGCGTGTGAATAGTAGGTCACACAAGATAGCCTATGTACGTTTAGGCTAGTGTGCCTCTGTCTAGCAGGGACACAGAAGATTTCCCATGGGTAAACATACGATCACCCATACAGTCGCCAAGATGTCTCCTGTAGGTGGTCAGTGGGTGGCTCTGCCTATGTGAAACTGGGATTACAATCCAGAGTGAGTGGAGCCTCTGGGATAAGAATCTGTCCCTCCAGCATGTCCTATTAACATCTGTGCTGAGGTATATGTCCCTGGAGTGTGTAGCTCCAAGGGAGTTGGATATCCTGAGGTGGAGCATGTCCAGTAATTCTGGGTTGGGTATATCTGTAAACAACAGGCACACATCATATCTGAGTAGGTGGTAAGCGACTGAGTAGAGCTGGAGTTATATCCGAACTGTGCAGGGCATCCGTGTGAGTCCCTAGATCTGCTTGGTGAGGAACTTCTGTGGCCAGTACAGTTGCTGCAGGTGTCGGGTAAGGTACACCTCAAATGTGGCATTGTAACCAAGCATGGTTGTGATGAGTATTGGGGCACAATGACCTCACTCGATCTAGATGTGAAACCATATGGGATAAGGTGGCCTATATAGAAGGTTTGTCCAACCACTTTGGCAATGTGATTGTCAAAGGCGACAGTACGAACAAGTCATGTCCCCAAACCCCTAACAACTCCTACCATATGTAATGGAGTACTACCTATGTGGTAATGTGTGGGCATGTTGTTATTCCCAAAGGGGATGACTATGCAACTAATGGCATTTAGCTGTAGGCCATGGCTCAGGCACCAGTCATCCATCTCTGTGAGACCCTGTTTGAGTATGCATGTGGCAGCTGCAGAGTTGATTATGGCACCCAGTTTGCAGTCAAGTGCGAACATGGTCAGCCATATTAACCCTGTGGTAGCCTGTACGTCAGACAAATATATACTGAACAAGAGAGGTCCCAGGACTGAGCCATGTGGGATGCCACATGTAACTGGTGTATAGTCAGACATGGCACCTGCAATTCTGACCATGTGGGTGCTATCCCTGATCCAGGTAGCAATCCATCGTGTGAGATATGTGTCCATATCAACGCTGGTGAGCCTATGCATAATGGCCCAGTGGGTTATTGTGTTGAAGGGTTTTGCAAAGTTCAGGTAGGCTGTGTGGACAACCGTCCCTATGTTGATGGACTGTTAACCGTTTAAAGAATACAAACAGGTTCAAGAGGCAAGATCTGCCCACAACAATGCTGAAATGTGTAGGACACAGTGTCTGTAGGTTCCTGATGTCTATGTGTATGAGTCCCATGACAATACACTCCATAGCTTTGCAGAACAGGCTAGGTAGGCTTATAGGACAATATTGTCTGTGGTCCGTTGTGGCACCAACTCTGTGAAGTGGGACCACTGTCGCTGTACGCCATTCCTTGGGTACATATCCTGTAGTAACTCCGACACTGAACAGTGATGTAATGTGAGGGTTACGTCTGTCATGAAGCTGGTGTAAGATGCAGGCCAGGACACCATCTGGTCCCATTGATGCTGTGATGTATGCTTTGGGGAGGGCAGCACTCACCTGTTACTGTGTGATGTTATGGAGGTTACACTCTGTTGGGATGGATAGTTGCTCCTTAGGGGGGATAGGGGGAGACATCTGCACTGAATCTGTTTACCAGGATGTTGACAATGCCAGTGGGTTCAGGGTAAGTTTAGTCAGTATGCAGTAACTCACAGCATATCAGTGAGTGTCCACCCAGGTTCCTGACATAACTGAAGAAGGCCGTGTGATAGTCCTACGTGTCTGGTGCAATTGTCTGGTAGAAGCGGCCCTTAGAAAAGTTCATGAGTGATCGTAGCTGTCTGCTAGTACAGATCACAGATGCCTTCCCCATCTGGGATTGTGCTCTATCATGTAGTAGCTTCCTCCTGATGTTGTACAGCTTATTAATGGCTGGGGTCTACCAGACAGGTCCCCTGCCATTGGAGGAGTGAGTCCAGTTGTTATCTGGGATAGCACAATCCATGCAGTCCACTAGGTGTCCAGAGAATGTGTATGTAAAGGATTCAGCAGTCTGAGCCATATTTGCCACTGTCTCAGGGTCTCTGAAGGATACCACCTTGCTTTGGTGAAGTGAGATGTTGGCTCATGAGAAGTTCACCAAGATTACCCAGGATGGGTGTGTGGAGGGTATATGTATGTCCAATGAGATACATGTATGTTCTGACCTTACCAATGAGGGGTATATCACTGGTGTGGAACATAGAGTCCCCATGTTGGTGATGATCAGGTCCAATATGTATTCTCCCTTGTGGCTGTGCTGACTGGTTGTGCCATAGCATATGAGTCTACAAATTGTAGCGACTGTTGGGTGAGGGTGTTGGGGCTTGAGTAGTATCCCCAGTCAATATTTGTGTATTTGAAGTCACCCAATATAATGGTGTTTGTGGAGACCTTCATATTCTCCATAGTTCCCATGAAAGCCAAGTGTGGTTCCTGAGTTTGGGAGGGTGGTCTGTAGCAGGCAACAAGCTGAAAGGCAGTTTTGCACAATGGTAGTGGTATATGTATGGTCTGTGCTGCTTTGTGCAGTGCTACTAACCCGGATTTGTGTGTATCTGTGATGTATATGGATACTCCCCCTAGTTGTGTTGTCTGTTCCAAGTCTTGTGGTCAGAAAGCATGGTATGAAACATAACCTGGTAGTGCTGGTGCACATAAGTGAGCCTGAACCAGGTATCTGTTAGTGCACAGATATTGCTATCCTCCATACTGAGGCGAGTCCTGAGTGGCCGCAATATGAGGGTAACACATCTGGTGTTGAGCAGCATTACCCTTAGTTTCACTTAACCTGTAATGTCTATGGAGGTGGGTTTGTCTTTTGAGCCCTGCTTAAAAAAGGCACTATGGTGGTAGCAAGAGCCTTAGCCAGCATTCGAAAGTCCAAGGGTGACAGGTGCAATCTGTCCATAGTGAAGCTACGTGGCATGTCGAGCATGTCACCACAGGCTGACAGACACTGTATCCCCTATGAATGACACCAATTTGTTAGCCAACTGTTAAACGTGATATGTTTGTCTGCATACTGTGACATCATAATTGGTGGGTGTAAGATGCTAGACAAGGTCAGGGTCATACTGGCCTGGGCTACATGATCAGAGTGTTCCTCCATGTATCATGTTATGTGGTCCAGGGAGTAACATCTGAGGTTTTATGCACCAGCATGGACAATGATGGTGCCAGTCCTGTACTTGCTTTGGAGTGACCTGACTGCATGTGTTATGTGGCAGATCCTGGCACCCGACAGACAGCCCAAAGTGACTATTCCCTTGTTTGGGCTGGTGAGTGGTACATCAGTGTGTCTGAAAATAAGTGTCGCCTATTACAAGTGTATTAGGTGTGTTGTTTAGCCCGAAGGGGAGTGACTGTGTGGCACACTGACATTGTGAACTATGTGATATGTGGGTATTGTAGTGGGGTAGCAGTTGTGTGTGTGTCTGCTTTGGAGTTCTCTGCTGCTTAGGCAGAGTTCATTTACAGCATCTGAGTATGTCTATGTGTGATAATGCGGTTTGAGTGCTGTCACTAGAGGATATGTGAGACTGACATGTGGTGTGTGTGGTTACCTTCGCCACCTGATAGACTGTGCCAATCATGGATCGAGAGAGTTCAGCACCCTGTATGTCTATATAGGTGCATCTCACACATATATCTGAGTTTGTCGGGAGGAGGAGAGGGTTGTCTGTGTACATGAGGTAGATGTGACATTGTGTCAACATCACAATATTCGCCAGCTGGACTGGAGAGTGCACACGAAACCGACCCCTGGTCATGCCAGGATATTATGATGACATACTCTGTAGCCTGATCACAAAGGATAAATAGGGTGTTAAGTGTGTAAAAGAGTATAACAGGGATTAGTGCTCAGGTCCGTTGGTGTTTTGTAAAGAGTAGCTGAGAAGGAGTCCAGACTGAATCATGACACCTCCTTCAGCTATGTCATAAATAGCAGTGTACACCCATATATGTCCTGAGTCAGGGCCAACTGTACCTGACTGACAATGCCGACATCCTGACAGACAGGCCCATATATATACATACCCACCTCCCACTGACAATAGTCCATATCATCATACCAAGAGATATCACATGTAGAATGGATGAGCAGCTACCCCCAATGCCAAAAGCATGGCAACAAGTGGAATTCATTGATTCCCAATATGTGTCATGCATAAACTACAGAACAAACAGATCCAGCACCTGAACAGTCAGCTGAGCCTCACCCCCTACACAGGATGTGGAACCGTTGAATGTGTTACAGCAACATATGGCACTCCCCACAAGCACAACACAGCATGGGAAGTTCAGTCCAGTATGCCTATGAAGTCTGATCTGCAAGGCCATGGAGTCTATCATGGTTGAAGTCATAAAGAGAGCTATTGGAAGCTGACATACACACAACCCTACCAACTGTGGTATGTTCATGTGCGGATCATGTTTTCCAAACATGCTAGACTGTTTGCAAGGTAGCCACCCAGGACATACATTACTGAACACAGCTACACATGTCTCACATAGACTTTGAATAGCCCTTTATCAACATCCCAGACACATGTATTATCCACAAAACCAACAAGCTGTGCATAAATATGTGCTGACATATGAAGGAATGTCAATGTATCCACAGATAGATCACACAAGGTAAGGATTATGAGGTCCTGTTCAAGCTGTTGACACCTGCTGACCCACATGGACCATTCCTGGAATGGCATAAAACAAAGTGTACACACATCACCATGTCCAGTCTGATGATGTCACCATCCTATAAATACAGAAGGAGAAGGGAAACCAGCTAATAAAGCAAACAGTGTGCCATGTTAATGCGTTTCTCTCTCTAGTATCATAACATAGGTAGGGGTTTGAATCCTGCAAATGCTGTGTGTGTGTTGGGGGGGGGGTGTATGTGTGCAGTTTGTTTTGAGAGGAGTGCCCTTTTTGGAGACTGGGAAAACTCAATAAAAGAGGTACATTCCTCTTTGGAAAGTCTGATGATGTCACCATCCTACAAATACAGCAGGAGAAGGAAAACCAGCCAGTACAGCAAATAGTGCGCCGTGTTAATGCATCGCTCTCTAGTATCATAACATAGTTAGGTAGGAGCTTGAATCCTGCAAACACTGACTGTGTGTGTGTGTGGGGGGTGGTGTGTGTATGTGTGCAGTTTCCTTTGAGAGGAGTGCCCTTTTTGGAGACTGGGAAAACTCACTAAAAGAGGTACATTCCTCTTTGGAAAGTCTGATGATGTCACCATCCTACAAATACAGCAGGAGAAAGAAAACCAGCCAGTAAAGCAAATAGCGCACCGTATTAATGCGTTTCTCTCTAGTATCATAACATAGGTAGGGATTTGAATCCTGCAAACACTCACTGTGTAGGGGGGTGTGTGTGTCACTGTTGGTCAATGCAGTGTGGGTTTTGGTTTTACTATGGTAGGACATATTATGATTAAAACAGTAAGTGCATTGCACACATCAGGTATCTGCATGGCAAATATATATGTGTGCATGTCCTCTCAATCAGTACATAGGTGTGAAGCCTGCATACTACATGAATACATCTGTTTCCATTGACAGGTTGTGCCGCTGCTTCTCAGATCGTAGGTCACATATGTATGTATGTGACAAGGCCGTCCACTGTTGTGATCTGTGGCCAAGGTCATCTGTGCCACACACACCCATGACAGTTACTAAAGAGTAGTGTGAGTGAGGGTATATGCCTGGGGTATATGTCAGACATGTTCATACACAACAACAACTGGCAATAATGGACAGTCTGTATAGGTGTACAACTGCCTTGTGGATATGCATTCAGGCCTCTAATGTCTTATGCGATACACCAAGGGACTCCATAATACCTATGGATATGTGGATACCAAGGGACACATGACATAACACGAGGCTGTATGTACACATTGGTACCCAACATACATGTTGAGGTCTACCATCGATGTAGTACTGACGGGATAGTATGTATAGTATATGTGGATGACTATGCCATAGCTGGCTTACTGCTATACAGCATGTATCAGACAACAGGTATCTGTCTGTATGATACCCTTGTGTAGGATATGCATCCCATCCAGGGAATGCATTGTAGGCCAATGCATGCATTTCCAGATGTGGATGGACACATCCCTAGTGTGTTTGCATGTACCTAAGGGGGCTATATGCCAAACAGGTGTGGTCCCAGGAATGGGTGGTGGTCAATACCACTGGTTAGTGTTAGAGTATAGTACCAGAAGGATCCAACTGTTACTGAGTTCCCTACAGCTGTGTGTCATTTGTCAGGACATCATCCAATGATTGCTTATAGTCATGCTGTTGAGGTTGTGTATACTACCAGACCGCAAATCATTGATAGATATTAACAGTATCACCCACAGCATAGTGCCAACCCATGTCATACACACATGTGGACCCATGTTAGTACATAACTGTAGTAGAATGCATACTGGCCATTGAAAGATACTATGAGATGTTAACAATGTGTACAACAGGGTATGCCACATGTCCCATGTGTCCACCATGCACGTACATGCAGACAGTGTGCACCCACCAAGTGCACGTGGTCTACTGGGATGGTCAATGGACAGGCCAGCCGCAGCATGGCTGGGGCTGGTACTGCCACTAAGGGAGCAGCTGTGAACTATGGGCCATCCGCGACCACTGCCAGCTGTTGCTGGCATGCATCCGCGTCAACATTGCAACCGTCCCGCATGGTCCTGGCTCATGGAAGACATATTGTGGAGGGTGTCTACTGTCTCCCCCCAACGTATATCAATGACCTCGGTGTAATTCTGGATGGCACCAGCAAGGTCACAGATGCTGTCATTGATAGCGGTGTAATGGGCCCTCTGCACCCTAAGTCCCTGTCTGGTGTACTGTTCCATACATGCCTGAGCCTGCATTACAGCCCGGACCCGGAACATACTGGACGTTGTAAGAAATGTGAGGGCACGTCTGCCATGGGCAATACGACCAGCGGTGCTCCCCCGAGAGCCCCTGGACCTCCGCCTATGTGGTACCATTCCAGGAATCCGGCTATGGCTGCTGTGAGGGGATGCAAGTACCATAGGTATCACACTCTCCTGGTCAATGCCAACTGTATGCTGTCCCTCGCCTATGGCCATTGGTGATGAGAGATGTATTGACAGTATGAGTGTGCGCATAGATGGGGTTGAACGTTGTGTACTGTCGATTGGCGGAAAAACGACAGACCCTGTCAAACCTTCCTGTGCCAGAATACATGTCTCATCATCACCACTATTCGTGGCAGTGGTTTCAGTTTCCCTGCTGCTTTCGGCCACCCCTAACACAGCACCTGTGAGAGGAAGACAGGAAACACACTTTACAGTCTGCACATGATGCATGCCCACATGAACACATGAACACATGCACACATGAACACATGAACACATGCACACATGCACACATATACACTCCTCACTACAGCACATACACACACTCCAGCAATCCAACACATACTGTATAGTGGGTGAAGGTGGGTGTCAGTATCACAAGGCTAACAGTCACCACACACGTGTCAGCATGCAGAATATGTGTTGCACAAGACCATGTAGTGCAAGTGTAGACACCCCTATTTCATGGCAGTGTACATGGCTTTGATACAACTGTGCAGTTGTTCAGTGATTGGCTACACCCTGGAACACAATGTGTACCTGGACACAACTTTGCTGTGCAAGTATTATCAGCTCTGCAATGCCCTGTGCACCATCACTCACAGGTATACATGCCACGGCTGCATGTGTTATCTGTGTGACACATAGATTTCCATGTCTGAGTACAGTGTCTGTGTCCATAGCAGATAATAATGGGCACAGGTGTAGCACATGCATGCTATGTACACACACACAGGATGAGTGGTGCATGTTGATGTGAAGGAATACCAATGCTCGATATGGCCAGTGTACAGTGGTTATGGTGAGTGTGGGACATATTGCAGATATGTCGGTGCCAGCCATGGCATGGCATGCTACATGACTGCAACATTAAACACCACACATACCCAATGTGTGTCATGTGACCTATACACCCACTAGCTTTCCAGGACATATATGTGACACTTTGTTCGGATGCTGTGCATATTGTGTATACTGGCATATGTAAGCACACACACAACATGTTATGCATATTGTGTATAGGTGCATATGTTTGCACACACACAGCATTGAGGTGCACAGCAATGACTGCTATGAGTAGTACTGTGGTCACTGTAACTGGATGGGGTGTAGTACCCTGTGCCATCATCATCATGCATCTTGTGGTCACTCACAGCTACTAATGTGTGCAAGACCACCGCCTTGCATGCTGTACCTGAACTGCAGTGCCGTGGCTACATTCACAATTACACAGCCACTTTGTACATGGGTGTGTGAGTTGCCCAATAGGGAGCATTGCCTAACATGACTGTGTTACATTATTTTGTTGTATGCTTTTAAGATTAAATTTTCAGGCTTAGTATTAGTGCTGTGCTATTTTTTGTATATTTATACATTTTTTACGCATACATTACTTGTAGATATCTTTATACCTTTAAGGGGATGGTATTAGATTGTTGTTAAGCCATTGCGTTTGTTAATTGATTAATAGTTTAATGAACTCAAAGTATATATACTACTATTGAGGAGTAAATGGTTGTCTGAAGAAGTTTGCCGATAGCGCAAACGAAAAGCGCTTTACATGATTAAATTATTTTAATTATTTCATTTACTGGTGTGCTACTCGTTTTGCTTTTCCCAGATTTTAAGTGATTTCAGTTTGTTTTTGTTACATTTGCGTTTTTATGACTGTGTTATGTGTTGAAGAGTGTTGCACAGCCCCATGATAGGCCTCTACAGGCTTCTACCCCTGAGGTACATCATGTGTGTGTGCATGGCATGTGGGATACTGAAGTGTGACCTTACAGCGGGTGTGTGGTAATGCCAAATGTAGCATGTTTTCGTGTACTGCGTATGATAAACGTGTTTTGTTGTGTACAGCTGTAGCAACTATGCATATCCAATGTGCAGTACAGTGTTGCCACAAATGTGTCTGCTGCTCTGTGCATTGCATGTGATTGGGGCAGCTACTGACTTTACTGAAATGTTTAATGCCTCACAGCAAACATGCACAGCATGCATTATGCGTAGGTGTGTTACGTGTACATGGCCTACACCTCACCTATGACATGCACATGTCATTACCAATATTAACGTGTTAACACACTCACCAGCATGTATCGTCTACCCTGTTGTCACACCAGAGGGACCTACAAGAATATGACACAGTTTGTCAGTGGCCACAGCTGTGGCATTGCTACTGTGAGTGTGCTAAACTACAGTAGAACAACAGTCAACAGTCACAGATGTACAGATACTATTCCAAATATCAGTATTGCACACAATAGGCAGCACAACTGCTGAACACACAGTACACATCTCACATATGCATATTCTAACAATATAGGTAACAGTAGTCTACAGCTAGGGCATATTACTTGCATGCTCCATATCATGATGCTGGGTGGCTCTGCCCTCTATGATGGCACATGTATGATGCTGTTGCTGCTGTAGGCCAGGAGCCACCATGCTTAGGAGCAGCTCCTCCACTCTGGTGGGGGGGATGTATGGCCGCCCCACCACCTGTGGCAAGCTGTTGTCTATGGATATCAGACGCATGCTGCCGGACATGTCTAATTAAATCACTGCAGTGATGGTGTACCTGCTCATATCTCCAGTTATGCATGCCTATGTAATTTACCCGATGAAAAAGATCTTGCCACAGTGCAGTACGCTCATGCTGGTGCTGGCTGGCCCTGGAAAACAGCAGTGTATAGTGCTGCACCAGACTGTTGTGTATTTCCTGTTCCTCCGCAGCTGTATATGACGGATTGCGTTGATGAGCCATAACCCGGGAAGACAATTAAACGGTATGTGTGAGCAAGTCATGTGGCGCACTTAACATTATTAAGTACTGCTATCACTTAACTGCCATATATAGCATCTATTTGTCTGTCAGAGGATACACACGTTCAATACCACATATCAGTGCTCAGCCCACAACTGGCTGACAGTGCCTGCCACACTCCATATAACAAACCAGTATACACCAGTACCCAGCACACTGTTTGGGATACAATGCACAACCTCGCCACAGGGGTATATATCAAGCTAATGCATGAAGAAATATGTCATCCAATGCAATGAATGTAAAGTACATTTACAGTATTACCAGTAAACCACCCTAGTCATTGATGCCATACTCCTACCTAACATATGCGCACGGTTGTTAATATAGCTGGCATACTGCTGTAACAGAGTATACATGTTGCTAGGTACACACACATACCCTGTAACACACATGTGATTGTGGGCATGGTACAGGCATCATTACACACACATCAGACATACATACAACACACAAATGTATGCCGACACAGATGAGCATTACCTGTGTACCTTACAGTACTATGTGCCCCTACTTACAGATACCTATGCCTGAGGTATGTAATCTGTGCAGACTACAGGAAACACACAAGACAGTGTTACCAGGGAATGTGAACATACACCATACTGTGCTGTTTAGGCCTACAGCTTCAGGTAGTACAACAGTTCATATGTGAGCTGGATTCACCAGCAGTACCACTTACATACATGTATTGCTTCAGCCTACAATGGGACACCACAGTGATACAAAAAGAACTACGTCACAACATATGCCATCCTACTACGTCTGCATCCCAATAACTGACACATCTTTCTCTGGCCTCACACCTAGGACACAAACTACCATGACAGAAACAACCTCACACTAAGCTATCACACCTTTACAGACCTTGCACACATTCACTGTCACACTCATTCCACCTCACATAGCAGGTACTGCACTGAGTACATGCGTGTGTGCATTGTGTCATAGGTAGGTAATACGCTATTGGCCCTAGGGCCTAGAGCAGCCTAGCTATATGCTACCCTGGCCTTTGACACTCATATAATGTGATTTCACTTGTTCCTGTCAACTGGATACACAGAGGTGACTCCCAGGGCATATTACCTATCTCCCAAACAATCATCAGGGGTATGTATGACATCTGCTAATGAGGAGCCTTGTTTGTTAATGCTGGGTGGTTTAGTCCAGAGTATGGCATATTTGTGGATAGGAACCTGTACCTCCAGCATGTGCTGTTTAGTGAGGTGGCAAGGGTTAGGGCCCAAGGTCATGTAACCCAGAGGGATTGTGAGGTGTTGGCATGGTGGTTGGTTGACTGCTATGGGTGTGACATACCTCTGTATGTCCGGCAGAGGTAACCTCTGGGTGGGCAGTATGCAATGCAGTCTAGCTGTGGTTTTGTGAGTCAGTCTGCATAGGGCATGTGTTTGAGGGCAGTATTACTCTTTGTGAGGTATGTCTGTGGTCTTTCCACTTGCTGTAGTTGTCATGTGAGGTACATACCACATGGGGCATTGTGATGAGCAGAAGGGAACACTGACCTATATTTCCCTAGATGACACACCTTTTGTGATGACACGTACTACATAGACAGATTACAAGACTAGTGTGGCACTGTGGTTATCAAAGGGGAGGCTACTGTCGACCTGTGTCCCATGTTCCCTTCTGACACCTTCAGTGTTAGGCAGGCTACCACCTATGTGGTAGTTACTGGGTAAAGTGCTTTGGAATGGGGTATGGCACTGCACTACCAACACTGGTGTTCAGACCATGCCTTGGTCAACAGGCACCTGTTGCAGTACGTATGACCCACTGTCTCCCTCTCTCTCTCTCTCTCTATATATATATATATATATATATATATATATATATATATATATATATATATATATATATATGGATATCTATACATATCTATACATATCTATACATATCCATATATATCCATATATATCTATATATATCCAAATATATCTATCTATCTATCTATATATATATATATATATATATATGTATATATATATATATATGTATATATATATATATATATATATATATATATATATATATATATATATAAAGCTATATATCTATATATATGTATATATATATCTATATCTATATATATCAATATATCAATATATATATATGTATATATATATATATATATATATATATATGTACATATATATATATATATATATATATATATATATATATATGTGTGTGTATATATATATATATATATATATATATATATATATATATATATATATATATATATATAGATATACATACATGTAAACATGCATTGCTGTACATATAGATGCACATATAGGCACATATACTGCCCACCTTTCATGGTGGGAATGTCAATTATGCAACAGTTGTGAGACATACGGTTATGTAATAATATTGCACAGTGTTGTGCAGAATGCATTTTGCTGTCCTCAGGCCGTATAGCTGTAGCAGGCCTCACTGCCTGTAGCTCAGTCCCACAGCGTTTAACCACCACATGACATATACCGGCACTGTTTGCTGTCTGCAATGCCACACACTACAACCTACATACATATGTGCACATAGCAGCCTTCAACAACATATATATGTCCAGCCTTCACTAACAGTTGCAGTATGTCCCTTGCCCTATGCACATGTGCATATACATATAGATACGGACTGCTGCTACATATGGATGATTCACAGTATGTAGAGTACCCTTCAGACACGTTATTCGGATGCCAGCAAATACATATCTGTTACATACCTTACCTTTGTATTCCTCACCTCCGTCTGTTGTAGCTGTTGATTTATTTATTTATTTATTTGTGGTTTTGGTTTCCTCTGTGTGTTGGTCTTTCTTTTCAGTGTCTGTCTCTTACAGCCTGTTTGTCTCCGTCTGTCTGTCTGTCTGTCTCTGTGTTTCTGTCTCTCTCTCTTTCTCTCTCTCTCTCTCAGTTGGTGCAATGATATTATTGCATGTGTGGACAGCAAGTACAGGCTGCTTTTCTAGGTATCTGCACATGTGCATGTGATGGCCTCTGCACCAACTGGTGCCCACCATTTAGTAATTGCATGCAGCCTGCTGTGTGGTAATTGCAGTAGTCACTGTGATTGCAGGACACTGCTATAAAATGTTAGGTTAGGTAGACGTAGCCCTTTCAGTTGTGCAAGGTGGGGCCCTTGCTTGTTTGCTGTTGACACTGTTGTCTCAGTCAGAAGGTTGGTATATGTCTCATATCTGAAGCTAGGGTTGTAGCCAGTGATATGCATGTTGTACTGAAACCTGACTGTTGCTTCTTCCAGTGCACTCTTCTCAGTGTGTAAGTTTACTCACACCTCCTAATGCTAACACTGGATACATGGGAGTATGTACTTTCTTTTTGAATTAGAGAATTAACTGGCATACAACAGTAGTTATTGCAATGTGTTCCTATGGCTTTCCTATTTTCCCTTTACATTCACTCATTGTAATGCATGATATATTTCTTACAGCACCAAGTTATTGTATATCTGCTGTGGCTTAGTGGTACTTCATGCAGACTGGTGAGTCCAAGATGTGGGGTTCGAGACTGACAAGGGTATTTTATTTTGCTGCTGAGCAGTACAAGGGCCCTGTCATGCACAGTGACTAAGGCACTTTTAAGCAGTTGTAAGCAGGTTTGCGCGACACTTAGTGACGCTTAGCTAAGCGCACACATGCGCACACTGGTGCAAACCCACTTACTACTGTTTACAAGTGCTTACTCTCGCTAACCCCCACGCTCATTTCTTTGACAGAAAAGTAAATGGGGAGATAGGAATGTGGTGATAAAGGGTGCACAAAGAGGGGAAGACAGTAGGGAAACCAGCTCGGGATGTACAGGATGGGTGAGGGGAAGGTCCATAGCTGCCCATTTCTTTACCAGCAACAGCTGTGCATATGCAATACACTAGGAGTGAAATTTCAAACCTTCCACCCCTGAGAGAGGGGTGAGGACAACTAAGTATGTTGTACTACTAATTATGAATATCAGGCACATGCACTGTTTGTGAACTGCTATACTGTCATTAGTACATTACTCACTTCTGAACAGTTAGTGGTTTGTTTGTGTTGACATTAGCACAGCCTGCTCAGGACAACTGGACATATTTCAGTACTGTGTATGCCTACCTACACCCGTGGGTGTGCCTGACTACACAGGTATATGGTACTTTTGGGTAGGGGTGCAGAACTGCGGAGAGCATTATTATTGTGTGCTGTTTATCTTGCTGAACATGCAGAGTTGCTGTGTACCTGTTAGTCTATAAAGGCTAGTAGTCTGTCTCAGTAGCTCCCACCTGTGGACATATCCAGATGGTAGACAGAGGTTAGCCTAGTATCCTTTGACCGTGCACCACACCAGTCTTTTCAGCACCTGAACAATGGCATTGACACAGGTGGTTACTAGCAGTACATGGCTACATCCTTTGATATTTCTGTGTTGTACTCCTACATAAGGGCATGCTTGTGGAATTCATTCTACAACTATTTGCTGAGTGTGTAACAGCAGACAAGCTGATATGCCTGTGTGTTTCTGACACTTCCAGGCCTCAGATACTCTCAGGTAAATATTTGAACAGCCTCAGGGAAAGGTACATATAAGTGGGATACACCTGTGATATATTTCAGATATTTTGCTGTTCAGACTTTGGGGGATTTGGAGCATATGTATTACTACACCTTTTCTGACGTGCAAGCAGTGTCTACTCTCACTTATTGACATTTTTCATTAAGTGAGATTCCCCACCTTTCTGCCTACTGTTAGTACATTTCACAGGGAGTCAGAGGGGCACAGCTAACATTTGTTTGAAAATCAGGGACATCCCTGTAAATCAGTCACAGTTGGGAAGTCTGGCCTCTGACCTATTCAAATATGCCAGTGTTTATCCTGCTCTGATACTGTGTGGGGTGTGTAAGGTGCTACTGTAACATTATTCCCTACTAGCATGGCTGGTTCTCTTTTCACAGTCATGTCATGCAATTCCACAACACTTGCTGGTTAAGGGCCACAGAACAAGATTTGTGTTATGCCATTCCTATTCTCCCTTTACATTCACTCATTGTAATGTATGATATATTTCTTTCAGCACCACATTATTGTTTATTTGCTGTGGCTTAGTGGTACTTCATGCAGTCTTGTGAGTCCAAGGTCTGGGGTTCGAGACTGACAGGGGTATTTTATTTTGCTGCTGAACAGTACAAGGGCCCTGCCATAGAGTGACTAAGGCACTTTTAAGCAGTTGTAAGTGGGTTTGCGTGGGTTTGCACGACACTTAGCGATGCTTAGCTAAGCACACACATGTGCACACTGGTGCAAACCCGCTAACTACTGCTTAAAAGTGCTTACTCCTGCTAACCCCCACGCTAATTTCTTTTAAAGAAAAGAAAATGGGAAGATAGGAAAGTGGTGAAAACAGGGGGCACAAAGAGGGACACACAGTAGGTAAACAAGCTCGGGTTGTGTAGGACGGGTGCAGGGAAGGTCCATAGCTGCCCATTTCTTTAACAGCAACAGCTGTGCATATGCAATGAATTTGGAGTGAAATTTGAAACCTTCCACCCCTGGGAGAGGGGTGAGGACAACAAAGTATGTTATACTGCCAATTTTAATTATCAGCTTACATGTTTGTCCGATGGACATGTGTGCGAATTGGGCAGCTATGTATGGGGAGTAATTTTTTTGTGGGTACAGATTGCCCTTTTTTTTTTTTTTTTTTTCAGGTGAGATTGGGAAGTGAGGTAGAGGAAGTAGGTATGTCCGTGGAGGTAGGTTGGGAAGGTAAACAGACAAGACAGACAAGACGCATACAGGGGTGGTGTATGACACATGGGGTGGGTGACACAATTGACGGGGTCGGATGTTTGGAAATCGCAAGCCAATGAGCCCACAGATGGTAACAGTGGAACTGAGATCCCCACCCATGGGCAGTCACCACTGAACCTTCACAGCCCCGAGGGTGGCTGTGCTCGGGGCTGCGTAGGATGGGCAGGCTCACCTGTGAGATGCGCCACTCTCATCTCAAGCTGGTGTAGGGGATCAGCGACTGAATGCTGGATCTTCCTATGCACCACAGCCCGGACCCTTTGAAGGGTGACAGGTGGTCCTTCTCCACCCACGCTTGCACGGGGGGGAGCCCCATCCCCTGCAGTGCTTCCACCCAAAGGTGGCACAGGACCAACAGAGGAGGGGAGCCGGGCTGGGCACCAGACCTGCTGGTGCCAGGTGCACTCGCCGGCTGAGGAGGGACAGTTGGGTCTGCTGGGACCGGCCTTCCCATACGTTCTGTGATTAGGTGTGTTTAATTACAACATAAGCAAAACAGCATTCCAGATTAGTTGTAACAGCATGCAATAATATTCCCATTAACCCAACACACCAAGGGTACAACAGTTGAACAGCAAGCATAACACATGCATATATTGAACCACAGTGGTTATTCCAACAGCATGCAGGGATGTTTGGTAGCAACAGGCCACCATGATTGTGGTGTTTAAACAGGGCACATGCATCAACGTGAATGCAAATATTTATAGACCAATAGGACATATGTCCCAACAAATATTTAAGATGACACATACCCATTGAGGTGTGGAATTGCATGGTTTATGCACATACAGTAGGGTGTATAAAAAACTTCGGTTAACATCTTATAATGACCTTTTAGTCTACACTACATTCCTAGTGACTGCAAGTGTATATACCCTACCTGTATTATTACACTTGCCACCATACATTAGGTTGTGTACTGGGTTTGGCTAGTTCAATATATATCTGACCTATATCTGACATACTAACTGTCCAGGATGCAGATGTTACTGCTACATATTTCTTGATTGCATTTATATTTCTTTATCTACATATTTGGGATATTTTCACATGACATTTTCACTTCGATTTGTACAGAACCCTGCATTTCTTGACACACACTCACATTTCTGGGGACAAAATAACATGCTACATGTGTGCCAGGTTTACTTATTCATGCCAGCCAGTAACTGCCTGTTGTGGACTGTATATATGTTTCACAGCTACTAGTACTTCCATCACCCACTTTATATGGGACTGCACAACTCTGGGTTGCCAGCACCTTTTCAAACAGTACTGTTTGTATATTGCAAGGGTACAACAACATTTCAGACTCTGTGACACAGACACACTTTGGGTTTTAGACCTTTATCAATGACATTACACACTTTTCCACAGGCTCACTCCTTTATTTGTTTTAACGGTGTATATGGCAGACATGTTCAAGACATATTATACCTTTATTAATAGGTTAGAACAATCTTTTTTCAGGCTCACTCACTTATTTTTTATGACAGTGCCTGCAGAGATATTATTCCAGACATATGTTACCTTTCTTAATGGGTTTCTACACTCTATTTCTGCCTCTCTGACGTTTTTATCTGACAGTACATGCAGAGGACTTATTCAGGCAATTTTATGGCTGTATTATTGGACTACAACACTTTCTTTCATGCTCTCTCCCATATTTTATATAACAATACATGCAGAATAATCACTAACCTGCCTGGTGGCGCAGCCTTAGCAGCCTATCAGCATAGGCTTGCTGATTCATAGCACGGTCACCTGCAGCTGTAAAGTAAATGAAGGGATATTGAGACATACCTATCCATTATACATACTCCATTATCAATTCTTACATACTGCATTCCATGGCTACATACTCAGTTGTGGGGCATCCTGCATCCCACAGGCCTCCTGTATCCACTGGTTCAGGCGGTCCTGCTTTCAGCTCTTCAGGTCTGCATGGTGGTGACGGACATGCTCACCAGTCCGAGGAATGCCTGTGGCACTGGTGAGGTCACGAGCTAACCGGTTCCAAGCCTCTGCCTTGTACTCCATCCCTTGGAACTGGCCCTGCAGGAGTCTTGTCTCGTGACGGTGGACAAGGAGCCAAACCATGTATTTGGACTCCTCGATGCCCCAACGTTGCACTCGGAAGCATGTTCCCTCTCCGACACCAGACATTCTAACTGCAGATGTGAGCTACAGTCAGTTATGACGTGTATTCCCGCCTATGGGGCTTAAATATGCCACATTTCCCGCACTTTGTTGTGAGTGGCCGTTTTGTAAAATTCTCGGCTGACTGCAGACCTGCTTAGTAATGGTTAAACTACCATTCATAGGTATATGAATGTTAATAGTGGCTGTTTCCCCTATGTTGTCATGGCTTAGTGGTTCTGTACTTTGCTTCTGATGCACAGAGTCCCTGGTTCAAACCTTCTCATTCATTTTATTTTCATACTATCCAGACAGGCTAGGGGGTGTGGCTGCATTTAAGCAACTTTGCTCTATGTTGCTCCTCGGTGCCCTACGGTTCCCTGGTTGGCGCATCGCGCATGTCCGCGCAAACACATTGCACTGGGTAAAGCGCTATTGAACTTTGGGCAACTCTATTGTGCTGGGTAAAGTGCTATGAAACAATGGGCAACTCTGTTGTGCTAGGTAAAGTGCTATTAAACTGTGGGCACCTCTATTGCGCTAGGTAAAGCGCTTGCGCTGGGTGAAGCGCTGCTTAACTGCAGGCAATTTTATATCAGGATCCTTTAAAATATTTATTTTGTTCACTGATACATTGGCCATTTCACTGCTTTTTAGTAATGTTTAAACATATTTGTCAGGTATTATTTCATATACTGATTTAAAAAATAAATACGAAGGGGAGTGGTGGGACTTGAACTGTGAATGCCTCTTCTTTGTGCGAACACTCTACCATTATGCTATTGCTATTTGGTGTGATTTGCATTAACATTCTTTCTTATGCTCTTCCATGTCAGAATTGCTAACTGTAGCTAAATAATGGGCACACCCACGCACACACGTGCAAAAACAGGCAGCTATTTTGGGGATTTAAAAAAATATATTTAATGTTTTGCATTTTAGAACTGTGATAGGGGTTTACAATATCAGGGAGTGTGGTGTTGGGTGCAGGGACATTTGAGCAGACTCGCTCTTTTGTGTGTGCTTTGTTTAGTTTTAAAACACTTGCAGGGGCGTGAACATTTAGACTGCTCGGCAGTTGGACATGCCCCCTGCTTTTTACACGGTCCGTGTAAGACTTACAGTTGAGTCAGCGTGCCCTCATGCATATTCATGACATGCTGACGTCATACCGTTCAACTGCAGCCTCAGAGTAAGACTTATTAAGTCTTACATGGAGGATTAGTGAATCCGGGGGACAGTATTACAGATAGTGATTACAGTAATATATACAGAAAAGCAGGAATTTTGTTGGTTGCCAGATGAATTCAATCAAAGAGGTATAAACAGAGATATATCAATCAGCATTATTGTATCAGTATCAACAAGTGATAAAAAAATAATAATTATGGAGAAAATATCATCAGTCAGTGGTAGCAAAAAGCATAGGAGTTTAGTTCTCATATAAGGAGAAGGAGGAGGTTAGGTTATAGAGCAGGTACATAGCCAGGAAGAATTGAGCTGATTTTTCAGTATTTGTTTGAAGGTGGTGGTGCTGCCTGTGTTTCTTATAGAAGGTGGAAGTGAGTTCCATAGTTTGGCAATGGTGAAGGAATAGAGGAGTTGACCTACAGGTAAGGTAGGGTTTTCTACTTTTAGAAGTAGATGATTTTCAGATCTTAGATGACTGCTGTGTTGGTATTGGGTGAGTAGTGTCGAGAGAGCAGGACAGTCTGTGAGTCTGTACATTATTTGTTGCGCTGTAGTTAGTTGGGTGAAAGAGATGGTGGGGGAGTTCTAGCCAGCCTAATTGTTTCAGTGAGTTACAGTTGTGGGATGAGAATTTGGCCTTGGTGGCGAATTTGGCTATTTTGTTGTAACACATTTCAAGTTTAGATTTTGCAGAATTTTGGATATTAGTGAGGAGAGGGGTGCCATAAAGGAGAGAGAGTAATACAAAGATGGTTGCAAGGGTTTGTCTAGTAGAGAGGCTAAGAAAGTGTTGATGGCTGCAGAGCATACCAAGCTTTTGGTGTCTTTTTATGATGTTATTGTTTATGTGTAGGTCAAAGTTAAGGTTTTAATCTATAATAATGCCTAGTAGTTTAGTGTGTGGACAACTTCTATAGTGGTATTGTCTTGGGCTTGTCTAGTGAAGAGTTTTTTTTTAACTAGGGGAGTGGTCTTATTAGGGGTAAAAAGTACTAGTTTAGGTTTTTTTTTTGATTTAGGGAAAGATGATTGTTAAACAGCCAATATTCAGTAGAGGTGAGGGAATTTTGGGTGATTTGCTGGAGTTCAGAGCTGGAATTTGCAGTGCATATTATTTTAGAGTCACCAGCATACTGGTTTGCTGAGCATTGTGGGAAAGTGGAGTGAAAGTTGTTAATAAAGATGCTAAATAAGAGAGGACCAAATATGGAGCCTTGGGGTACCCATGTGGAAGTATTGAGGAAGGGAGAGTAAGATTGTTGCCATTTGCTAGATTGCTACCTATTGGAGAGATAGCTATTGAACCATTGTAGGGTAGGTGGAGAAATGTGGAGGGTGGATAGTTTGTAGAGAAGGATGGTATGGGAAATGGTATCAATAGCTTTGTGGATAGCTAGGAAAAGAGAAGTGATTATTTTGCCAGAATCCTGAGCCCAGTTGACTATATCTAGGAGTGAGAGGAGGGCAGTAGTGATGCTGTGTCCTGGCTTTAATTGTTGAAGTATTTTTTGATAGTATCTGTGAAAACTGGTTGGAAGGAGAAATGTTGAAGGAGGTTATTTGATTGAGTAGGGACCTCAACAGCTTGATTAGTTGCCTGGTAAGTTAATGACTCCACTGGTTTTATACGGTGAATATTGAATTTGATGGCTGTGGTACAGTTTTGTTTCTGTGGGTTTGGTGTTGGCTATGTAGCTTGTACTGTATGTAACAGTGTATTGCTTGAGGCCCAGAATAGTTTTCGATTAATAGTGTGTATGTTTTGATTGGTTGATTAGTAGGTTTTCTTATCTTCGATGATAAGTTGTTTGTTAGTTTTCTTAATTGTCTATATGCTAGCACAGTAGGAGCTGTTTTATTTTGTGTCCAAACCTTCCATGCGTCGTCTCTTTGCTTCTTCAGTTGTTTAGTTGCTAAGGATAGCCATAGAGCAGAGCTGGCTTTCACTCTTTTTATTCTGGGGGTGATTAGAGTGTTTAGATTTTGTGGAACTCAAAAAGAGCATCATCTATGGGAAGAGTCTTCAGTGACTCCCAGTTAGAGATGTAGTCTTGTTGTTTGTCTTTCGGCACAGCGGAACTCCAGTCCGCTAATGATGGCAGTAGATTTTTACAAAAAGCTGAGGTGCCAGCTCGACGCCCAACCTTCAATGAAGGCACGCCCATTTACGCACGCATGTCTTTTGAAAGCTACCCAACCACGGGGAGGACATGCAGACTCCACACAGAAGGCATTCCGAAGCCCAGCCGAGAATTGAACGGGAGAACCTCTTGCTGTGAGGTAACAATGCTACCACCGTACCTCCGCGTTAAAGAGATGCAGTGTATTAATAAAAAAGTCTTCATGAAAGGTGAAAGTTTTCTTACTAGGCTGTAATGATGCATTTTGGGTTTGTTGCTTTCGTACCTTATGGTGTAAATTTGTAAGTGATCACTTAGACTGTCTAACAAAGTTCCATGGGATGATATTTTCTTAGGAGAGAATGTTAGGGTCTAACTGAAAGTTGAACATCTGACTATGGCTTTGTTATATCTAGTTGGTTTAGTAAGTTGGTTGAATTTGTACAAATGTATATTATTGGCGGGATTTTCAGATTGTATGGCTTGCCAGTCTATATTAACAGCACCTACTATTATGGTTTCATGAGGGATTTTTTGATGAAGCCCTACAGAAAATATCTTCCTGTGCTTTACCTGGAACCTACAAGTAAGTATGTACTCATGACTGTGATTGTCTTGTGAGGTTTAGTTTTAGCATGGTTAGTAGGATTTCTGAGTTAGAGGCTAGGCTGTGTGGTGGGGGGAAGATATTTAGTGTGTTTTTGTAAAAAATAGTGACATCACCAGCTATTTTGTTTTCTCTGTCTAATCCGATAATGTTATAGCCTGCCAGGACAATTTCTTCACTTTTTTGTCTCCTGGTACAGCCAGGTTTCTATGACAACTAAGATGCCTGGAATGTGTAGTGCTATTCATACATGTACTTCAGGGAGTTTGTTACAAATCTTTCATAAGATGGTACAGTATATATGAAGGCCAGGGTGGATATGTTGGTGGGGATATGGTGATAAAGGAGCTGATGGGGATATGCTGCCTGGTGCTTGAATATTCTGAGTTGGGCCTAGGTTTCGATGGATGCCACCACTACGTTTTACTGCTAGGGACTTATGATGGTATGGTTAGAGGCATTTTTAGTTGATTTTATGTTTAACATCCAATTTGTGAGTAAACGGGTGTTGCTTTGGATAGTTGTTCTTAAATAGTAGGATATATGAGTGCTGATATAAATAGGGTTTGACTGAGAGATGAGGTTCAGAAGTATTTTGCTTGGAGGACACAATATAAGAATTTTTTAAAAATTCTGAGAGTAATGGATACTGGTAGGATAAGTGCGCAAGTAGGAGAAGAGGTACTAGTTGTGGAATTGGAGGAGAAATATGTTTCTGAAATATAAGAAATAAACAGATTTGAAAGGATAGGGGTTGAGGATGTAGTTAAGATAGGAAGTAGGAAGGGTTTATTCGGGAAAAGTAGAAACTGAAATGTAGAATAATAGATTATGTTTATCCCATAAGGTTATATGTAATGTTGAGATATGTAGGTGTTTATGTTTATAGGTTTGGGGAATAGTTATATGAATATGGATGAATTTATTTGGTGAGGGAGACTGTTAACAGTGTGGAACCGGTATGGGTAAGGATGGGTAGTAAAGCAAAAAGTACTGATGTATGTGTATATGGATGAAGAGAGAGACTTAGGGTAGAAAGCGTAAGCAATGCAGAGAGATGAAGAGAAGGATGAGAGAAAAAATTCTCAGAAAAAGGCTAAAATATTTCATGAATGGGGAAAGATTTGTAAAAAAGTATGTTTGTAGATTCTTCCCATTTTAATCAGTAATGGCCAGACATTAAGGTGGGCCTAGGTCCAAAAAAAGAAAAAGAATTAACAAAGAGAATAAAATGTCCTAAATATTGACATAGATATAGACGAGAAGTAAATCCGTATGAAATGGAAAGGTGCTCACAACCTCTGATGAAAAAAAAATTGATAAGTGTTATTTACTGCTGAGGGCCAATTAGATATCATGTAGCAATGAAGGCCTGCAGCTAATAAGTACCATGGTGCATAACAGGATAGTGGTAGGGTATATGCTGCATAACGGGATAGTGATAGGGTACATGCTGCATAACAGGATAGCGGTAGGGTATTTGCTGCATAACAGGATAGTGGTAGGGTATATGCTGCATAACGGGATAGTGATAGGGTACATGCTGCATAACAGGATAGTGGTAAGGTATACGCTGCATAATGAGAAAGTGATAGGGTACATGCTGCATAATGGGATAGTGGTAGGAAACATGCTGCATTACAGGATAGTGGTAGGGTATATGCTGCATAACTGGATAGTGATAGGGTACATGCTGCATAATGGGATAGTAGTAAGGTATATGCTGCATAACGGGATAGTGATAGGGTACATGGTGCATAACGGGATAGTGGTAAGGAACATGCTGCATAACGGAATAGTGGCAGGGTAAATGCTACATAATGGGACAGTGGTAGTGTACATGCTCCGTAATGGGATAGTGATAGGGTACATGCTGCATGACGGCATAGTGGTAGGGTACCTGCTGCATAACAGGATAGTGGTAGGGTAAACGCTGCATAACGGGATAGTGGTAGGGTACATGCTGCATAACGGGATAGTGGTAGGAAATATGCTGCATAACAGGATAGTGGTAGAGTATACATTGCATAACGGGATAGTGATACGGTACATGCTGCATAACGGGATAGTGGTAAGGTACATGCTGCATAATGGGATAGTGATAGGGTACATGCTGCATAATGCAATAGTGGTAAGGAACATGCTGCATAACAGGATAGTGGTAGGGTAAATGCTGCATAATGGAATAGTCCCCTGGACATGCTGGAAAGGTTTTGTTTTCTGAGCTTTCCTAATACCTATGGCCTTTGTCCTCTCTCTTACTGCAGAGGTCCTCCTCTTGTCAGATCAGTCTTTATGACTCCTAATGAATAAATTAGGAGGACATGCTCTTGTTAAATCAGTCCTTATGACTCATAATGTATTTGTTTCTCTGATTTCCAGCTTAACTCATTTCTGCATATAGCACCATTTCTGTATTTGTCTTTTTCATACCTACAGTGTACCTAATGTAACAACAGTCTTCTATTCATGCCTACAGCCCATGAGCATTCTTTGAATTATAAAATATCCCTGTCGGACAATCAATTCAAGAAGCTCAGTGATTAATGGTAAATTTCATGACTGTGTATCTTTAATTGTATTTAAAAGAAAAATAGTTGCAATCTGAAACATGTATGTTAAACACAAGTTCTTTGTATCTCCTTAATGATTGTCTGGTTAATTCCCCAGCACCCATGTAAAAGCAATTTGTAGGAAGTGATATGCCCTAGCAGCAACTGTGGTCTGTCCTTCACAAAGGAAAAAAAAAATTGCAGAGAATAAATTCCTTCCACTTGAATGCTAATTTTTTGTGTGTTTTATCAACTTTTTTTCTGAAGTGCAGACACCAGAGCACCTTGCTATACCGATGGTCAATAATCCAGGTTTCTGTGCAGCTCTGGATGAAACCAACAGGAATTCCTTGTCAATGCATGGTTAACATAAATGAGATCTGCTGTCATGTCAGCCTGAGACCACATGCACATATATAATAGATGAGATTTCCTAGTTACAGTTAAACAGAAGTGCTTTGACAGTTTTGTATTATATCCACATTAAAGGTCTTTATTGATAGGATTTTCTCTTAGTACTTCTCACATACCCAGTTGTTTAGTCACAGGTTCTTCTGTTTTTGCTGCAATGTGTTAGCTGAAAGTAGTTCTTTTTTATGGAATTCCCTGCCTCAACTTACTAGACTGCCTAGCTGGATTGCTGTTGCCGGTGTGATATTTAATTACATTGTACAATTTTGTGGCCGGTTTTTATTTGTATTCTAACATACCAGAGTAAGCTTCTTTTACTCAAACTATGTCCGTCCGTGTCCCTGGGATAGTGAGTCATTTTCATAATATATATAGCAGTATATGACCTTATTCAAGTACAAAATAATAAACTGACCAGTAAACTAATATTGCATAACTGGGTTCCGTGTACAGATTTAAGCTATACTGAGGCTATTCACCCACACTCGGCTGTAATAATATCCAGAGTTCATGAGCTTGGTTTTCAATACTGCAGAGTCATTATGAATTTTGAGTAGTCCAATCAGAAATGCTGACAGAAAATCCATAAAAAATATAATCAACAGCATAATTCATGTTATCTCAGGTCACTCTTCAAATGACTGCTGGAGAGTTAAATGATGCATTTTGTCTGGAAAGGAATAATCATCTGTCTGCATCAGCAATTCTAGTTGATAACTGGAAGGCTTAAACTATTAAAAGTGAGCATGCATTAAGCACCTTTTATTAAGGCACTCTGTAAATAGCTGCTAGTCTGAGGTCCATGTGAACTCTTTGTGGGAGGCACTTTGGGGTTTCCCCTATTAAGGTCCCCCTTTTTTATCCTCTACAATACTTCCCACAGAATTCTTCAGAGCTTTATCTGATACTTAAGCAAAGGGTACACATGCATCTGTCTTCTTGGTGGAATTCTTTGGGAATCATTTAGTGAAGTCAAGTAATTCTTAGTTCTGAGTGTGTGTGTGTGTGTGTGTGTGTGTGTGTGTGTGTGTGTGTGTGTGTGTGTGTGTGTGTGTGTGTGTGTGTGTGTGTATGTGTGGTGTGTGGTGTGTTCTATATATGTATGCATATATAGTGTGTGTGTGTGTGTGCGTGTGTGTGTGTGTGTGTGTGTGTGTGTGTGTGTGTGTATGTGTGTCTGTGTATGTGTGTGTGTGTATGTGTGTGTGTGTTTATGCATGTGTGCTCATTCGTGCAAGCAAGTGTGCATATATATATATATATATATATATATATATATATATATTTGTATAAAGAGTGCATATGTGCATGTCTGAGCATATGTGTTTGTGTGTGTGTGTGTGTGTGTGTGTGTGTGTGTGTGTGTGTGTGTGTGTGTGTGTGTGTGTGTGTGTATATGAGAGAGAGAGAGAGAGAGAGAGAGAGAGTGACAATCTGTTCACGTGCTACACTACTATGTATTAGACAAAGACTTTGAAGTAGAATTGAATCATTCAATGGGACAGAGTCAGAAAATGTTACCACATCACACTAAGCAAATTTATCTGCAGGGATGCCACATGCAATGTGTGTGCGATTCAGAAAACCCATTTACAAGATGTGGTGAGCTCAAATAATTTGGTCAGCTGTGCTCCTTGCTAATGACTGCATAATGAGGTGACGTATGATAATAAGGCAAAAGAAGATGGAGGATTGATTCAGAAACATTTAAATGCTGTGCAACAAAACTGCTTTCACAAACATTTAAATGTTGTGCAACAAAATTGCTTCCACTATATATTGATATGCTCGAGTTTAAATGGAGTAGATTGTGGAATAATGTTAGAAGTAGACAGCCATAGTAATTGTGTTTATGCTGGAGGCTGTTATTGCAGTAGCCTGAGGTTCATGATTATCTGATCCCACATAACATTTTACGGACTCCATGAAACTGATATTGTGGACCAGCACCATGAGGATAGGGACACTGTGCAAGACATTGTGAACATGTGTTGCCCTAATATGTAGCCCCATGAGAGTCAAGGAGTACCTATCTCGGTGAGTACCAAGGTATGTTGGCTAATGTACATTATTTACAGGGACCTTTCAGCAACCAGCTGGGGGCACAATGGGAGTATTTTAGGACTCTGCCTTGAGAATATTCCATCATTTTCTCAATGCCGTGCTTTAGCATATATGGTTCAAACATACTACAGAGGAGAGAGACAACACTATGCAGGAGTCCAGTGATGGAGACCATTGCCCTGAGGTACTGGATGCCACAGACTGCACCTGCATTGATATAAAAGCTCTACCTACTGAACTGGGAAGGAGGTATGTTAACCAATAAGTGTATCACTATCAACTGTCAGGTGATCTGTAATAGACAGTATATCATCTACAGTGCATGTCAATGCAATCCGGGCAGTTTTTATGACTCCCACATATGGCATGCATGTGACCTGTACCAACAGTTTGTGAGGGGTGAATTTGCACATGGGTCAGATGTGCCCTGGAGCCTTGGCTTCCAATTCTCATGGAGTAAGAAACCTATATAACCAAAGAGACTAGGGGTTCAAGTATGCACCATTGCAAACCAGAATCATTACTGAGCATGTGTTTGGAATGCAGAATGCATGTTGTTGCTGTATGCAATCATCTGGAGCTACCCTGCAGTGTGACCCTGCAATGTGTACCAAAATACTGACTGAAAGTGCAATGTTACACAACTCTATACTTAGGAAGCAGTTACAGTATGATGGTGTCTTGCAGGGTCAGCACTTTGCAGCACAGCAGGCTTTGGAAGATGACTCAGACAAGGATTCAGAGGAGGAGCCAGCAGCAGGGGATAATCATGTCAAACAGAGGTAGGCATAGTATGTTGTGTGGCACTAGCAAGGAGGCAGAATATTGCACACAGCTTTACAGCATAGTAAACAAGAGTTAAGCAGGCAATATGCAACTAAAATGATGTATGAAAAGCAACTCCAGGTGGTCCTTACCCACATGCTTACCTATGCCTATGCACCAGACATAGGCAAGCCACATACCTCTCAACATCTCAGTGCAAGTAATCTGGACAAAGCTAGAAAAAATGGGAAGGCAAAGGCCCAGAAATAGGAACACATTTGAAATTTTGCTCCTGCAAATTTAGAAAGTTGCTAGAATGACAGATTTTACATTTTTATACATTTTCTGAAGGATGTGAAGTCTAAAACTCAAATGTCTGTTATTATTTAGTATTATTTAACAACTTCAATTCTCAATGATTTGCCAGAAAACCACACATTTTATGAGGAACAGATGCAAAATAATAGGCAAAATCTGAAAAGATAAGATGTATGGCAACCCAACTAACAGTGTACAAAAGACAGGGCACACTTATCATCATTTGCACAGGTAGAGAAGGGAGTAAAACATATAGTTCAGAGAAAAGAGTGTGAGTATAAATGGTGAAATGCACAAAAAAGTATTTTATGGAAAGTGTCAGAACTGGTGCAGGGAGGTTAAATGCTGAGAAGTCAGTGGATGCGTGTTATGTACTTGTGGCTGTTGCAGTGTGAGCACATTTATGTATGCAGGGCACAGCCTCAGTAGTTGGTGCAGCCTTTCCTCACAGCCTACTGTACAGGTCTAGGGCATGCATGACAGGGGGTTCTGCATGCTGTGAATACCCCTGCCTGTGGGAGCTGGCCATGGGAATTGGATCTGCTAGGAGATGCAGTAGCTGTAATATGACCCTGACTAGTGTGCTATGTGACATTGACTGACACCTGCTTGGAGATGTGCCTACATGACAGCAGCCACTAACACAGAGACGTCCACTCCAGTGAGTAGACACCTCCACAATAGATACTGCTGTGGAAGTGCTGCTGGAGTGGGATCTCACACACCCAAACTGGCTGTGTGAACGGACCCTCACCTCTGTCAGGTGAACCAGAGAACACATTGTACTGTCCTGTGTGTGTGATTCAAGTCTATCCAGTGGTCACACATACAGGACATGCATTCTCATAGATCAACATGCGGAGTCTAGATCACCCTCACTACCATTGCCATGACTGTGGTGGCACTAGTGTGTGTCTCCACAATTGCCCCGCACATATGCTAGGTTGCAGCCATTGCCTCACAAACCTCAGGGGCAGGCAGTGAGCATGTATAAGGCAAGCATCCACCCACACATAATGCGGATCTCCCTGCCCATGAATGTTAGAGGCCGTTTCAGATGTCTGTCTACTGGAGGCCAGCACACTTGATTGGTAGTATCCCCATTATACTGTTATCTCTCTCTCCAATGTTTGTGTAGCCTGGGTATCCATAGTTACACAAATTGTGTCCATGGTCTGTGTAGGGGATGCAGTGGTCACACTCCCTATGTCAAATAGTCACTCTGCATCCCTAACTGCACCAGCTCACCTCTGCCATCATTATCTCTAGAGTAAAGATCACCCAGCATTAGATGGAGGCAGTGTCAGTGCTGGTGCTAAAGAAAACAATCACTTATATATGTACCAGTGCAAACAACTTCTAGTGCACATATGACCCAGCATCACAAGTACACCTGCTTCTCATATTTGTACAACTATAAATATGGTAACAACTAATACCGTTGGCTATACTTTGTGCAGATGGTTGAGCCTGTTGATCCCCAATGTACCTGTATACCATAAGCAGACAGATTTAATGAACTTTAGAGTGACTAAGTGGTAAAAATGATTAACTAAACTAGGTCTACATAGCTGGTACATCTTTAATGGTGAATCTGTGGGACCTAACCAGCTCTGCTGCAACATCCAGCACTGTACTGTTGAGGTGGTATTACCTTTAATAGAGGACAGGAATTCCTCCATCTCTATAGAAGGTGTCTCAGTCCATGACCAACCATCTGTTGCCCTACTTCCTCTGTGCAGGCTTTGGTCTGTGGATGTCACTGTGGATCATATCTGTGGCCCTGTAGTGGATCATTTTATAGCCATGGTCCTGACCACCCATCACATTTATATTGCTAACAGTCTCAGCCCAGGTAAGGTCACAATAGGGCTGGTCAGTTGTACAGACATCAAAGAGTGACTGGTCATGAAGACAGAGGGATGTCAGTACCACCTCATTCTCAGCACCTTTGAATTTGAGCTTATAGGGGTTTGTCATTTGCACAGCAAATACAGTAGTTTTTTTTCCTGTGTGCCCTGTTTTAGGCATTGTTTTGTTGGCATGGAAAACAGCAGAATAAACAGCCTTGGTTCTGCATGGGTTTTATCAATCCTTACCCTACTACTACTACTACTATTACTATTGTTTTAGGTCATAAGGTGTGCTGTATTTGTGCTTGATAGATACCTGTATTTGTAATCTTTAAGTAAATATCAGGCATATAGGTGAACTGAGTTCATATTCTCCAGAAAACAAACACAAAAGTGCAAATAACTAAGAATACATGACCATTACAATAGTACTGTTACAAAGATTATGGCTAATGACATACATGCAGGTCACCAAACACTAAAATATTATTGAAGAGTGCTCTGAATATGAGGTGTCTCCCATCCAACTTAACAGTCCTCAGTCTTCTTAATTCAGTACCTTTGCAAACTACCCCCTTAAATCACTTTGGCCAACACATGTAAGAGTACTAACAAACTGACATCCCTTATAGGCAGAAGGACAAAGAACAGTCAAAATAAACTGTTGTACAAAGGAATGGACGTAAGAAGTAACACCTACTTTATACAAGCAGATTTCATAGCCACAAGAAAATTTTCTCCAAAGTCACCTCTGGCAGGAATCAAGCACTTGCAGCAGTGTTTTCTTCCAAAGTGTGATGAGGCTCTGTGCTTCTCTATGCACTTGTATTATGCAGATTCACTCCTCTGGGTGTGGTGATTATGCAGATTAGGCCTATTCGTATTATTGTTTCAGAATTGCCAAGACTGTGTGAAAAGCACACCAGGTAAACATTGTGCAGATTTCTACTCAATGTTGTGCACGTGACTGAGTTCCTATGGGCAACACTGTTCATACGTGGGTAGACTATGTGCTTGGAGAGGTAAATTGTCATTCCATATTGAACCACCTGGCCACAGAATTGCTTTTGAGCTTGTTTTCTGAACAGCATACACTATCAGTGAGGCCTGCCATGTTTCACATCTTAAAGCGCCATTGGCTCCATGAAAATATGGTACCTATATTTTCTGAGTTTGTCATCCATCCTGCAAATGAGGTGCTTATCAATGCCCATGTTTGTGCAGTAGATGGGAGATGTGAGAACTGTTTTGGATACCAGTTCTCTGTCATGTTTCATGACATTCTTCAAGGCGAGACATCATATCTGGAGTAGGAAAGAGTAGTGCTCCTTTTAGAGTACAGTGGTGGTGTGTGTAGGAGCCAAGAATATTTCTCTATCTCTTCCATTAGGAATACAAGCAGAGGCTTCTGAAGGAGAGTCATAAATGGCCAAAGTGTAATAGTTTGGGCCAGGTTATCACCCATGCAGCTGGCATCCCAAGCACAGGTAAGGAACAGTGTCAACACCATCACAGTGACATAAGCTCCAGAGTCCTGGCATTTGACACTGATGGGAGGATGCAATTAGTATGCCACCCTGGAAGCAAAGTTTTAGGAACTGCAGTTGACAAATATAGTTTCTGCATTATTTTCTCTTTACAGGGATGTCTACATTTAGTGCTTCACACGTGTTAAGTTGTAGTCACTTTAAACAAAGGAGTGGAAATAGCCTTAGGAAGTGGAAGTATTTATTTATTTTGCTCTTCACTTGAAGAGCTGTGGTGGTGCAAATCTGGCTATAGGGCAGAAGGAAATTAAGTGGCACACATATACCAATTGCCTGGCTGCAGTAGAAGCCAGAGTACTTTTTTGTCATCACTTGAAGAGCTGATGGAGTGGGGTACTATATCAAGGACTAGCACTGGGCACTAGATGGGCCAGCTACAGCTCTGACTGTAAATACAGCTGTTATATTAGACTGACCTGTAAAGTGGCACAACATGCCAACCACAAATATTACACAATGTCTATAGAACATGAACAGATCAAAAAATGAATTGGCAGCTACGCAGGAGTACTAGGGTGAGTATACTTGTTGCAGAATGTCTTGCTTTTAATATTAGTAGCATTAGGGATTCATTAAAAGAAATGCATAACTTTCATGCACTTGTGCCACTTCAGTCATTACTACTATGGTTTCCTTTGAATACGTAGCTTCAGACATCAGTACTGTATCTCTGACTCAGGACCCATTTGTTCTCTTTGAAGACCTCAGTTCATCTATCTGTCAGACTGCATGTAATAATGACCAGAGGTTCAGGTCCAACATGCATTTATATATACTAACAGGCTTATAAATTCACAAGTAGTTTTTGTTTTTGGGTCAACAACTATATTGTATTTAACTGTCTTGGTATCAGTATAGTAATTGTAATTACTGCAGTTTTTCATTATATTTGTATCTTTCACCACCCCCCCCCCCATCACTATCCTTTCTCTTATATGATTTTTTCTTTATTTACGTTTTCTGTCCGTTACTTATGGTATTACATACAGCACCACAACTATGTCCACTCATCTAGTGGCAAGGCCTTTTGTCCCCCACAAGTGGTAGTAGTGAAGCCCCTGCTACCATCGCAAGATGCACCCAGCACAGCTGGGTCACACCATGCCAGAATTACCTCCACACCTTTTTTCGATTTGCACCACTTGCAAGAAGTAGCTCTGACCTTGAAGTTGGTCAAGACATACCCACTGGTAGCAGTGTGAGTGGAAGAGATGCCTTAGTCATCCACTGGCAAATGGCAGAGCTTGTGGGGGATATCATTGATAGGAGGTTGGGTGATGGATTGGCCCCATGGAAAACATGCCCCAGCACCTCCTTGAGTCATGCTCCTATCCAGTGCTGGCTCTATTATCTGAGCCAGGAACTAGGGTAATGAGTAATCTCACACTGGGTCTCAGTTGGCAAAGCTAGCAACCACAACATATTCCTGAACCAGGAGTTCTCATCCTTTTTGTGTCCATGCTTACCCCAGCTGGTTATGCACCCCTGCTTTCATTATTGTCTTCCTTTAGTTTGTTTGATGTCTATTTCATCACTGTGTTTCCCTCTACATATTGTATTACCACCCATTTGTCATGCCTGTCTCCCACTGCTACCTATCCTAACCCCCTGCCTTCCTCTTACTTCTCCTACTTTCTTTTCTACCTTTTTCTTTCTCTTCTTAATAATAAAATGGGCAGGTCCCAGAAAAAAATGATTTCCCTCCTACAGCATCTCATTCCTATTTATTCTTTATTTACTCACCTTTTGTCTATCCTCTGCTTCATTCTCCCTTTTGTCTCTTTCTGTACTCCCATTTCCAACCTTTAATCTGTTAAAAAAATAAATAGATAAACATACCACACACATGCTTAGAAAGGGTTTCTGCATCACTGATCTTTTTATGGTCATACTGTGCATGATGGGACAGTGTCAGTGTCACTGCCCATGTACAACAGATGAAAAATGATACTGCTCATTATATAGCAGCAACGATGTCCAATCAATGTTATGTACTGTGTTTATTGGCCTTGGTTGCCAATGGTCCAACTAATGAGCAAAGCACCATTGGGCAGCAGTGTTGAAATATGAAATAGGGTAAACCTGATGCCTTTAGACCGCTTCTGTGGCTGAGGTTGTTAATTAATTATGTGGTTTATAGAGTGAAAGTGGGTTTAATTCCCATTAGGATAATATGCTTTGTGTTTTTACTTTACTACCTCCATTCTGTAAATGTGTAACACTCCCCTGCTATGTGCTTCACTTACATCTTCACTGTAATTGTTCCTGTGGCTCACCATGTTAAGAAGGTGCAGCACAGAGTGTAACTAAAAAGAGACGATGTTTCAGATCAGCTAAGCGTTCAATATGTGTGTGTTTCTTTAAATTTACATTATAGCACACACAATCGGATCAAACTCTGATGATATCAGGACTGGTGTAGGTCTATAAATCTTGTTACTTTTCTTTATGCCACATATCCTGTCTGTGTTTCATGTTTACTAAGTTCAATACTTCAGATTGATATCTGTGTATATATATCATACCCCCTTCTCATTTGTGTTCTGCATCCTTGATTTGTTCATAACCTCCTTTTACAGCTTTCTCAACATTTTTGTTTGTTTCCGTGGCCCTAATGCCACCTCTCCCTTCTACCCTTTGGTGGACTTTCATTCCTCCCAGAAGATATTTCTCTGCACATCTGTAGCCTTGTGTTCCAATAGCAGATCAGCATCTCAGCATAAACAACTCTACACACAGTTTTACAGACTAACCAAGAGGCTCATGCTCGATCCATGTTTACAACAGCTTACTTTGCTGTGACAACCATCTGTTGATCTAACATGATACCTTTGTGGGTCCTTACTGTGGTTGTGACAAGCTGCTCCTCATCACACACACTGACCTGGTCACATGCATTGTTAATGAACCTCAGGGCTCATTGTGTTTACATTGTAATTTATGGTATCAAATGAAAGTTTATAAAATGTTAGAAAACTTGACAATGACAACCTTTGTCTTGCTAATACTGCTTTGCAAGTAGCTCTTTGGCAATAACTATGCAGATATGCATAGAAGTCATATTTATGCAAATATGCTAACCCCTGTACACTTAGTAGCACTGTGGAACAGCATGCCACAAAAAATACAGGTCAGGCATTTCTGCTGACCTAAATAGGATGGTCATTAAGTAAGAATGATTTGTTTTCCAATTATGAATATGCATGATGTTAATATTTCTGTTAACAATGTGACACATGTTGCTCGTTCGTCCCTAATACATAAAACAAGAAGGCTTGGTGTTTCATTTGGAAGCTTTAATACATACAAACAAACCAGGATGGATAGCGGCATCTTTAAATATGAATGAGCTAGTTATCAAACAGAGCTTACATACATACATGCATGCTTACGTCTCAATAGCTAACTGCAAAATGGCAGTTAGGCTCACACGTGCTCAGTATTTATACACTTTGCAAGCCCTTGGATAGCTTCTTAAAGGTATATACACATATATTGATCTACATCCTCCCTCTTAAAACAATATCAGAGTTAGATGTATTACTATATATAGTACATTAGAAACAAAACGCAATATTCATGTCCAAGTTGCTTCATATCTGTTGCAGGGTTTAGAGATTTGACCATATCTTGTAACATAACAGTTAGGACCAAATTTAGCAACAGGGACAGTCTGTGGTGTACAACTCATGTCAGGAACTTCTGCATTTGTCATAGGAATGGGGAATGTCCTCTGGAAATTCCTCTGGAATTGGAACACTGGACAACTCACTCTGAGATAAAGAGTCTTTCTCACAGGCTATGTGCTATGGTATAGGCTCGGACACCAGTCTCAAATGCTTCTGATTCTGTCTAATTCCGTCTGATTCCACAATGTACGATCTTGGCTGGACCAGTATTCTTCATGACACTAATCTGATCATAACCTCTAGATGTTTGCATCTTTACCACATCTCCCTCTTGTAATGGATTGAGTGGTTTGCTGGTCTTATCGTAGTAGGACTTCTGTGATAAATGGCTTGCTATTTTTGATACATGGAACCAACAACTGACTACAGAGTGGTAAAGTGGTTTTGGTTTGTCTTGACAGAAGTCTCTGAGCAGGTGAACTAAAATGTTTATCATGAGGAACATTTCTGAGATTCAAGAGATTCAGGAAAACATCACTATTGTTTCATTTGGACTTCTCTAGTAACTGCTTTGCACTTTGAACTGCACGTTCTGCCAAATCGTTTTAACTGCAGGTACTCAGTACTACTTGTGACAGGAGTAAAGTCCCATTCTTCAGCAAATCTTTTGGACTGTTGGATTGTAAACTGCATGTCATTGCCAGAAATAACTTTGTGCGGACTTTCGTGCACAGCAACATGACTCTTCATCTTAGTAATGACTGCACTGGATGTTAGGTTAGGAAGTAAGTCAATCTCAAACCAATTGGAGTATGAGTCTACTAACACCAAATAATTTTGACCATTCGACTCAAAGATAGTAGTGGCTACTGCTGACCAAGATAGTTCCGGAATCTGGTTAAGCTGAAGTGGTTCTTTCTGTTGATGAGGCTTTGCACTATTACACACTGAACAAGATAAAAGTGCTCTCTCAATGTCTTGTGACATGGATGGCCAAAATACTAGTTTTCTCACCCTTCTTTTGGTAGATTTGGTTCCTGGGTGACCATGAAGCAAGATAGTAATGTTACTCTGGTTGCAAGGACTATGGAACAATGACATTTGGACCTTTCATAATGATACCTTTCTCAGACAAAATTTCATCTCTATATGGAAAATAAGGTTGCACTTCTTGAGGTAAACTAGATTGCTTTGATGGCCATCTCTGTTTGATAAAGTTGTTGAGCCTCTGTAAAACTGGATTCATGGCTGTGTGATCTCTCAGCTCAAGACATGTGGAAGAAAAAGTTCTCACTTACATGACTTCAAAATCAAGTCTCTCATTTTCGTGCTGTTCTGTCATGTTTCTGGGTGATCTGGATAATGTAACAAGATAAAGAAGTTTGCCTTTCTTGTAGACAAGATTGAAATTGTACTTTTGAAATCTCAACATCACACATTGCAGTCTGGCTGAAGATGAATGCATAGGCTTTCTCAAGATAGTGACTAATGGTTGGTGGTCTGTTTTGATCTGGATAGGTCTACCATAAACATAATCATGGAACTTTGAACATGCAAACACAGTTGCTAAAAGCTCTTTTGAGATCCGGGTGCACTGCATCTCAGTTTGGGTAAGCGTTCTCGATGCATAGGCAACAGGTTGATCCTCTTGTAGTATGACTGCACCAAACTAATTAGGTCGGGGCCCAGGCTTTGAGTTTGCTGACTCATTATTATGCTTCACTGAGACTGTGCGAAGTCTGGAATGTGCTACAAAATTCTGGGGTTTACCGGTGAGTGCTGCAAGGGTTACAGTTGCTGCTATGTTCTTGGGCCTGTTTCTTTTAATATCGTGTTGCATACTATCAACATGAGCTTTCTCACTGTGTCTTCTAGAGCTGTTCTCATCTGCAAGTACATTTGTGTGCTTTTCTGTGAGCTCATATATCTGACAAATCTTAATGGCCTTATTCAAAGTTAAATCACTGTCACAAAGCAAAATCTTTCTCACAGCATCATCTTTAATACCACACACAAGTCTGTCTTTTAGCAACTTATCCCTTAAATCACCAAATCTGCATGTTTTAGCTTTAGTTCTCAGGTCAGTTATATATGCTGCAAATGTTTCACCAGGATTTGGATCCCTTGTGTAAAATAAGTGCCTTTCCATTGTAACATTTGTCTGGGGGTTACACTTTTCTCTAAATTTATTTTAAGCACTCTGGGTCCTCCCTTGACTCAGCCTGTACAACAATATGATGTTTTTCTCCCTCTCCGGTATAGATAGCAGGTGCATATACAAATGAGTGTTCCCTTTCTATAGCTTTTCGCCCAGCTAAATTAAACAGAATAAATGCCTTTGTATGGTAATTTTTTATCAGAAAATGCAGCCTGTATGAAAATGTCATACTCCGTCTCAAATACTCTGCAGTTCTCAGCAATATTACTGTCAAATACAAGTGCAATGGGTATCTGAAATCCATCTGCCATGCCCACAAAGTATACGCAAACACACTGCAAATATAGTGCTTGTAATTATGTACAAACAAACAGTGCTGTGAGCTTGTAACAACATTCAAATGCACAATAAACTCTTTGAAATACTGTGCTTTGTGAAATATGCTCCGAAATGGTTGTACTCTGTGAAATATGCCTTGTAATGGCAGTACTTTGCAAAATAACTTTGCTGTAACACTACACAGACATGCATACACTTTATACACTTCTGATAACTCAGATAGCTTTGCTTAACAGGAAAATGTATTTATTTATTTATTTTTTTTTTATTTTACATTTGTTAACCAGGGTGTCTGACTGAGCCGGAAAGGCCCCTTTTCACCAGAGGCCTGGGGAGAAAAGCTCCACATAGAAAAATTACAGATACATTTAGATATTTAGACATGATCAGTATACAAACAAATTATAATACACGTGTTTTTACAGTGGTATGCAGCACATCAACAGTTACAGTGGAGAGAACAAACAAGAAAATAATTTAAAAATAAAGGTAATTAATACATTTGTGGTGTACAGCTGAAATTTGGAACATAGGTAGAATACATACATAGTACACAGGTACAGTACAGATATTGTAGATTAGCCAGTGTTTGTGAGTAAGAGTGAAAACTATTATCAAGTACTCTAGGTTTAGTGTGTATACCTTATCCTCTTTCACAAGCCTGGGGAGCAACCATAGCACTGCCAACTTTTCTTGAGATGTTGCCTGATGAGGTCTTTAAAGGAGGCTTTGGATGATGTGTTTTGAATGCTTGTAGGGACAGAGTTCCATTTTTCAGCCGCTGAACTACTATATAGCGCATCTCCAAAGTTATTGTAGCTGTTGGTGACTTCTAGTAGTAGTTAGTAGTTATTTCTGAGAAAAGTGAATCTTAAGGTGACATTGCCCAACATCAATAGGGATGAAAGTGAAGTAGTAAGAAAGAAAAGTGTGTACAACCCCTCTTTGCACCCTCAGATTAAGAACCTAGCGAAAGTAATTGAAAGTGAAATAAGAAATAATGATAATAGAGTTACAAGGTTCTATAATATGACCATAAAAGAAAAAGAATTACTATATGAAATCAGGAATAACAGAAATGTAAGAGTAATGAAGCCGGACAAAAGGGGTGGCATAATCATTATGGATTACATTGTTTATGATAGTAAAATGTATAATTTGTTATGGGACGAAGATAAATATAGCACAGTTTCTAAAAATGAAATTAACATAGCCTACAGCAGGATTGATATAGCATTGTATGATATGCTAAATGAGGGACTCATAAGCCCTGTATGTTATAAATTTCTGAAAGTTGACAAACCCAAAATACCCACCATTTTCGGAATACCGAAAATTCACAAAAACAAAGATGATCCCCCTTTGCGTCCCATTGTCTCTGCTGATGGGTCTAAGACTGAAACACTGGCAAAATATGTTGATGTCAAATTAAAACCTTTATGGACAGGGAGATGTAATATCTTGAAGGACTCTTGGGACTTGCTGAAAGATCTCAATTCTTGTGTTTGGGACAAAGACGTCTTGTTCCTCACTATAGACATTGTTGACTTGTTTTCTTCTATCCCATATGAAGAGGGTAAAATTATTATGGAAGATATAGTCTTTGGACATGAAGAAATCAATAGGAATGATAAACTAGCCAGTTTATGGCTTTTGGACCTGGTCCTGAAGAATAATTATATATACTTTAAAGGAGAGTTCTTTCAGCAGACAAAAGGAGTTGCTATGGGGGCAGCTTGTGCCCCCACTTATGCTAATCTTATCTTAGCCCATTGGGAGGAGAAGTATGTCATCAATTCCCAATATAAGAACTGTTGGATATTATATAGGAGGTTCTTGGATGACATAGTAATACTTTGGATGGCAGGGAGGGATAGACTAGATGAGTTTCTAACCTACATCAATGACACCACTAGTTTCTTGAGATTCACACACAATATTTCCGAAGATTGTTTGATATATTTAGATGTAGAGCTTTATAAAGGAGAGAAGCAATACAATACTAGAGTTCATCGTAAGTCCACGTATTGTAACTCCTTCCTACATTTTGAGAGTGCACACCCCAAACATTGTAAAAAAAGTATTGTCAAAGGACAGTTTGTCAGGGGTAGTCGCATGACCAGCTCGGATTTAGATTTTCAAAAGGAATGTGAATTTTTAGAGAGAATGTTTGAGGAGAGGGGATACCCTAATGAATTTGTAGAACAAATAAGAAGAGAAGTTGAAGAGGGAAGGAGAGAGAGATTTGCCCCTATCTATAAGACAGGTATTGTCAGCAATAACAACATCCCAAAAATTAATAGAGTGATAGATTCAAGGGATAGAAATATTAATGAAGGCTGTGATTTTTCCCAGACCTTAATACTTGAATACAACAAGATTAATGCTGGGATTAGTAAAATTTTTTTTAGAGAATGGGACAAATTTGTATCCCTAACCGATATAGAAGGGGTTGGTGACATTCCAAGAAAAGTGACTTATAGAAATGCTAGGAATTTGGGAAATATACTTGAAAACAATATATCTCAAAACATTTCCAAAATAGTTAGAAAAGGTACTTATAAGTGTGGGCACTGTAGGCAATGTTGTTATGTTATGAATAGTGACAGCTATTATATAGCCAGTAGAAACAAAATGATCAATAGTCAGGAATACTTTAATTGTGATACCAAAGGGATAGTATACCTGGCTTTTGTGAAACATGTGGGGCGTTCTATATAGGAAAATCTGAAAGAGCTTTAAGAAAAGAATCTATGAACATACTTATGAAATATCTATTAAAAGGAGAGTAATGCTCTATATAAGCATAGTAAAGTATGTAAAGATTATAAATTCAAGTTCTTAGTTATAGAAAGCATTTTAAAGGATGTTAGAGGAGGTCCTTGGGAGACCAGAATTGAATATAGGGAGCTGTGGTGGCAAGTGGCCCTAAATGCAGATAAATTTCCAGGGCTTAATGACAATATATCTATATTACCTTTACTCAAGTTAAGAGCTGCTAAACTGTAAGATTATTGTTTTGCAGTAATATTTTTTACAACCACAAGAGGGCTCCATTACACCTGATTCAGGCTCACACTATGTTTATTTCTTTGTTTTATCTTAAGTTATTTTATGGTATTTTATGAGTTTTAACAAGTCTTTCTTATGAAAACATTATGAAGTTCATAGGTTTTAATGTTCACGTATGAGAATTCATAGGTTTTATATCAAGAAGGTTGTGTTTTTTATCTCAAGTGGTAGCATAATATGTGAATATTGAATTGTATTCTTTGCAGTAGCACTTTATTATTATTACATCATGAATTTATGCCTTTTGAAACACTTAATGGAAATATGTAATTACATATATATTTTTTATTTTCAAATGTTATATACATATGTTTTATGAATTCTACAAACAGTCATATGTGCAATATTTTAAATGGCATTTTGAAATGACTTTCTTGATTCTTAATTTTAATTTTAAATGTCTCTTTAAATTTTAGAATAATTTCAATTAATCAATTGATGGTCAACGTTATATATACTGCGTTAATTGAATGTACTGATTGTCTGAAGAAGTCGAGAATCTGACGAAAACACATACTGTCCGTTATCAGAGGATTAAGGCGTTTACATGTTTTTTCGTGGCTGGTGACAGCCTTGTCTGCTTGGTTTTGGAATAAAGAGCTTTGGCTGACTTCCTGGTGGCGATTGTTTCGTTTCGTGGTTGCCTTTTGACTCCATTTCGACTTCTAGTAGTAGTTTGCTTGATGATCTAAGAGGCCTTTTGACTGAGTGATGTTGTACTAGGTTTTTGAGGGCAGGACACATATTGGGGAGGTAACAGAATGACAGAGGCAGAGTTGATAGTAGGTTAGGAAGTTGTGCAGTTCAAGCCAGTGGAGCTGTCTCAAAGCAGTACAGTGATGAGTTCTATATGAGCAATTTGAAGAAAAGTGGGCAATTCTGTTATAGCAGGCTTCCATTTTGCTTAGTTCAGTTTTGTTGAGATAAGTCAGAATGGGAAAGGCATTGAGTAGGGTGGATGGAATTTGGGAGCGAGCAATGGCTGATCTTAGGTTCATAGGTTCATAGGTTTATACTAGGCTATCTGCCCTAAGGCATTTATAAGCCTAGCCCAAATTTTTGTGGCTTACGCCACCCCTTATATGAAAAAATACTGTGCCCATTAGTTTGTTGTGCCTCTGTCCAGCAGTGACACAGAGATGATTCCCGGGGTAAACCTACGATCTCCCATCCACAGGTCTAGATTTCTCTTGAACAGAGTCAGCGAGGTGCTCTGCCTCACATGGACCGGGATTTTATTCCACAGCATAGGGAGTCTCTGAGTGATAAATCTATCCCTCCAGCATGTCCTATTTATATCCGTGCTAAGGTTTAAGTCGCTTGCTCTAGTGGTTTTGGTGGATTTGGACTTTTTGAGGTGGAGCATGTCCATTAATTCCGGGTTGGACATGGCCTTGTATGTCAGGCACATGTCACCTCTGAGCAGACGGTATGCGACTGAATAGAGCTGGAGTTTCTTCAGTCTGGCAGCATATGACAGATTTTGGAGTCCCTTTATCCTTTTGGTGAGGAACTTTTGGGGTCTCTCCAATTGCTGCAGATGTCGGGTGAGATACATCCCGAATGGGGCATTGTACTCGATCATTGGTCTGATAAGTGAAGAGTACAGGGAACAATGACCTCACTAGATCTGGATGTGAATCCCTTCATGATCAGGTGGGCAATGTAGAAGGTCTTTCTAACCACTTTAGCAATGTGAGTGTCAAAAGAAAGGCCACTGTCAACCTGGGTCCCCAGGTCCCTGATAACCTCTTCTGTGCTTAGTGGATTGCCACCTATATGGTAGCTTGGGGTTACCTTGTTTTTCCCGAAGGGTATGACTATACATTTTTTGGCGTTTAACTTCAGGCCATGGCTCTGGCACCAGCTATCTGTTTCCGTGAGTCCCTTCTGAAGGATATCCGTGTCCGATGCACTTTCCACTATGGCCCAGTTTGCAGTCGTCTGCAAACTTTGTCAGCCAAAGTCCTCCCATGCTGGCCTGTACTTCTGAGAAGTAGATGCCAAACAATAAGGGGCCAAGGACCGAGCCCTGTGGGACACCACTTGTGACCGGCTTGGAGTCTGACACAGCGCCAGCAACTCTAACCCTGTGGGTTCTGTCCTTAAGCCAGTTTGCAACCCATCTTGTGACATATGGGTTTACATTTAAGCTGGTAAGTTTTCTACAATACCCGAGTGGGGTATTGTGTCAAAGCCTTTGCAAGGTCAAGGTAGGCTGTATGGACTGCCTTTCCTCATCAATGGCCTTGGTGACTGTTTCGAAGAAGTCGACCAAGTTCAAAAGGCATGATCTTCCCTTGACAAAGCCAAACTGGGTCGGGTCCAATGTCTGCAAGTCCCGTATATCTTTGTTTATGAGCTCCATTATGATCCTCTCCATAGCTTTGCAGACTGGACTTGTTAAGCTTATGGGGCGGTAATTACCAGGGTCCGTAGAGGCGCCGCCTTTGTGGAGTGGGACCACAGTTGCCGTACGCCACTCCTTGGGCACGTATCCTGTGGTAAGGCTGAGATTAAACAGCTGCCTTATGTGCGGGGTTAATTCCTCATTTAGCTCGTGTAGCACACAGCCGGGGACACCATCCGGTCCCATTGATGCTGTGTTTTTAGCTTTAGAGAGAGCAGCTTTCACCTGCGCATTTGAGATGTCAGTTGTTGGTAAGAAATGGTTTGATACGGTAGAGTGATCCCAGTTTGGCATGTACTTTTTTAATAGTTAAGTTGCGATGACTATCAAATTTTAGGTAGGAGTCTATGGTTATTCCCAATAGCTTAGTCTGTGCCACTGGAGCGATTGGAGTAGCATTTGTGAATTGACTGTTATCAGTGTTTTTGTTAGAACTGGTTATAATCATAAGCTGAGTTTTCTTTGGATTGAGGATAAGTTGGGCTTTGGTAAGGTAGTTTTCAATGTCAGAGAATGCTAGTTGAGTTGTTTGCAGGAGGGTGGGAATGTTTTGTGCAGCACGGATTAAGGTAGTATCATCTGCATACTGAATGACAGATGCATGCTGTATGGAGGTATGGAGGTCATTTGTGAAGATTGTGAATAGTACTGGTCCTAAAATAGAACTCTGTGGGACTCCTATAGTTATGGGCAGCTGAGGAGAGAGAGAATTTTCCCATTTCACAGCTTGGTACCTGTCAGTTAAGTAGCTTTGGAACCAAGTAAGAGTGGAATTTGATAGGTGATATTGGTTTAGTTTGTTTAGCAGGATTTCATGCGATACTGTTTCAAATGCTTTGGACATATCCAAAAAAAAGAGTTGACACCTGCAGGCCTTTGTTTTTGAGACAGTTTACTATGTCTGTGAAGCAGAGGAGGGCTGTAGTGGTACCATGGGAAGGTATGAAACCATGCTGAGTAGGTGACAGGATGTTGCTGTCTAGGATATATTTTAGCACCTGGGTATGGATACATTTTTCTAGGATTTTGGCCAGGGGAGAGAGTAAAGCAATGGGCCTGTAGTTATTAAGTTCAGTGGAGGCCCACCTTTATGTATGGGTGTTACATAGGATATTTTCCAAAGTTTGGGCACATAGTTTTCAACAACTGATCTGTTTATGAGAGTGGAAAAAATACATATGCTTTCCGAAAATGTGTCCGTTTGCCTTTATTTTACTCATTTTATGCAATTTGGACTTTATTTCAAACATTTCCTGTAGTAATTTGAATATTTTTATCAATATTGTACATATCGGTTTATGTGAATATTATTTAGAATGTTCTATATGCCTGGTTTCATATTATGAGAAAAGAAACAGAGATGAGCAGGTTTTAATACCTGAAATTCATTTCTGACCTGTTTTGCAAAGTTTGTACATTTTAGGGATGATCCACTCATCTATATTCCTCCAGCTCTAGTCAAGTGCCTTAAGTCATTTTAGCCAAGGTATTTCTGACTCCATGCCCCTTCAGTATGCTTATTCTAACTCCATGTCCTTTTAGATATGTCGTTTCTGATTCCCTGTCCTTTAGATATCCCACTTCTGACACCATGTCACTTATTCATCTCTAACTCATATAACAAGAAGGCCTGGGGTTTCATTCAGATGATTTAATACAAACACATCAGGATGGATAGCAGCATCTTTAAATATAAATAGACTAGTTAACAAACAGAGCTTACATACATACATGCTTACATCTGAACAGCTAACAACAAAATGGCAGTTAGGCTCGCATGTGCAGAGTACTTATACACTTGTGCAAGCCCTGGGATAGCTTCTTAAATGTATATACATATAAATTGATCTACAACCTAGAAGAACTTTGAAAAGTACTTTGTGGAATCAAATGAAAGCCTAAATAACGTTGGAAAGCTGTCACTGCTACCTGTTATCTAAGTCTGACCAAACTGCAGATAATCTTGTTTAGTAACAAAATACGCATATATGCAAACATCCTGAATCCTGGATTTGCTCTTGTGCATTCAGCACACTGGGCAACAAGTGCCCTTCAGCAATCATTGTTTCCGTACCAGGTACAAGTTTTATGGGATCAGGTTGCTAGCATGAGGCTCAACACTCCTCAGAGGGTGCACCATGCACTGACATGCACACACTCACACTTAGGGCCAGTTTAGAGTGTCCAGTCCACCTACTGCATGTCTTTGGAATGTGGGAAGAAAACAGACCACCAAGTGGAAACCTACACAAATGCAAGTAGGACAAGCAGACTCCACACAGAAGGCACCCCAGCCAAGAATCAAACTGGAGAACCTCTTTTTTTTTTAAATTTTACTGGGGTAGAACACTTGTGCCTTTGGACCTTTTACAGGTTCAGACCAGGAGCTAAAAAAGAAGAATTATAAGGTATAAAGTACACCAAACAAAACTGATAATACTTCCTGCAGTATAACAAGAATATGTCAGGCAGTAACCACGTGGAAGCGATGTGGAAGAACATTTCACATGCAATCAGCATCTCCTAAGATTAATAAAGTACTTAGCACCTGAGAAAATATATTTCTGAAATGCTACAACTATATTCCATATGTTAATAATTATATTAATAATTTGAACGAGAAAATGTTCATACAGCATTGCATGGCATCTAATGAAAGCATACATAATACCTGAAAAAAAAAGCTTTTCACTAATAGATGGGGTCTAACTAGCACTGCTTTGCAGATATTTGTATTTATTTTTCCATTAAATGTGTTGATTTGCATACAAATCATATTTATGTAAATTTCTCAAAAGGGGAGTGACCAATAAAACTGCTTTGCTGCACGGATCACATCTGCATGAACAAAACTCACACTGATGTTGGTGTTTATCTACTGTACCGTGTATTTGTTACAGTACCAGCATTATTTATAAACATATCGAATGACTGAATTCTTTCAACTGGCCACACGTATATTGCATTCACTTGTGGCTTATATAATGGATGACAAGGGACTGGATGTGGATTAGATCACTTACTTGAGAAACAAAAAATAAATTAAAGATTAAAAAAGCCATCTCCCAATATTTGCATATAACATTTAATCTTCCAATAATTAATTTATAGATTTGGTACAGTAGTACACATGGGTGAGTTTAATTATTTTTTACTGAAAACTTCCTGCCCCTTTGACATAGATCATTATTGAAAATAATCAAATATAATAAATAAAATGACACAGTTAACAGATGGTTAAATAAATACAGTCAGATACATATGGTTTGATCTTGCTTTTTATAATAATGACACGGTACATAGCAGGCAAATACTAGTTTTCTAACCTGCATTCAGTCAAGTAAGCTTTGGCTTGTGTTGTAACCTTTTTTGTCAACTGCATATATTCAAAACAAGAGATACAATGATGAAGAATCTATGACTTTTGATGGCAGGTATAATTAGGTACATGATCAATGAATGACCAATTGACTTTAGCTTTTGTCTCCAAATGTGTAAGCTGCCTGAGCCCTGTGGCCCTGTATGGTGTATTGTATTTGAAATATTAATGCATTTTCCAGGTGAATAAGCACCCGGGCTGCCAATATATATATATATATATATATATATATATATATATATATAAAACAGTTGGGGACACAAGTCATATACACGTAGCCATGAATACATCAATGGGAGAAGAAGACTGAATGCTTCTGTTAAGTCCAAGTCAGCTTGTCTGTGAGTTACCCTACTGCTCTGACCATTGAACTTGTCCAAGAATCCCCTCAACTCCTTGACAAATATGTATACCTGCCCTAGTGCCATTCCAGGGCCTGGCACCCATTTTGAACACACAGTTTCATAAAAATCTCAACTGATCCATCCTGATCCATACATCCCTTTCTCCAGGCACCATGAATCCTTAATTGATAATATCAATGCTGGTAATGTTACATTTTTATCCACAGCCTACATTTACGCCTTCCCTATCCCTTAGGAAGGGCTAACGTTATTGCTGATGAAGTCTTGCACTGTCTTTTTAACTTTAGCAATGACTGGACCTAGAGAAAAAGACAGCTAGCCAGCAAAATATCTAATTGTATGGTTTTCCTCATCTTATCACTGTCCCCAGTCAGTGTTGTCTGAAAATGCCCAGTTCATTACATCATGCCAGTGTAATAACTGATCACCTGTCTGTCATTTGGAAAGTAGCAACATTTCCAAGAATTCTAACATTATACATCACAAGATATACAATACTTGTATATAATCACCTCCAGTTCAGCATTTTGTGGGATTATGCTTTTTTAATATTTGCTGGATGTAGTACTCCATTTCTTTAGCATACCATTTCTACTAACCTGCAGTTTTGTCCATTTTGCAAATGATGTATTTGGTCTATAATCTGACATAGATCACAACAGCTAAAAAATGTCTTGCAGTCATTATGCAGAAGATGTTCATCATCAAAATAAAATTTAACCTGACTTTTTGAACTTTAATTTAAAGTTGCAAGAAATAAGGTTAAGAATACTTGATTTACATGCAAAAAGTTTTATCTCTCAGCAAAAGTAACATATTAAAAGCATAATAATAATAATAATAATAATAATAATAATAATAATAATAATAATAATAATAATGGAATTGACCACTTTCTCTACCCAACACAATGTCAGACTCCATTCTCCCTCTCATTTACATTGCTGTGAAGAATGAATCCTATATCACAACTCACTGAGAACATGGCACACCTAAAACCCATCCACACAGATCACAAGAGTTATTTTTTTGGGGTTGGGGGTAGTAAGCTACCTGAACACTCATGATTGGGCCAAGTCACTCATACCTCCTTACCATATATAGTAATGCCACAATAGACACTTGTGTAAGGAGATAAATAAGGTACTTAGTACATTAAACAGTGTCCGGCTGTCTTGCACAAATGACAATCTTGCTGTGACTGTACAAAACTATGATACACAGTAATTTAGAGAAGTTGTGACTGGGCCTTCAAAATCAAATTACCTTGCAATTCATGGCATGCAGGGTAATAGTACTAACATCATAACCTTGCAGCTATGTGGAAAAGAGAAACACCTTGAAAGACTGAAAACTATTAATATGAAATGCAATATCGCAGCCACTTCTTTTAAAAGGAAATATTGTAGCAGAAATGAAACACTGGGGAAAACGGCTCTGCCTACTACTGAAATAAAGATGACATTTAGGACTTACTTTTTTATGCAAGCTTTATCTTATTCAGTGTTTTATATGATCCAGAACCTATCAAAGGATATGGTGTGCAAACTAGAAAAGTGATCTTCTACAATCACGAAGATGACCAGCAACAGTTAGGTACATCCTTTTATTCCAAAACAATGAAGCGCTTTTCATCCGATAGGTAAACGAACGTCATCAGATAAGGTAAAGAATCAAATAAAGGGGTTTAAATAGAAAATGCATCTAGTCAGCTGGTACAACAGTATCAAGCATTAAAGCAATATTCCCATTATAACAGATGTACTAAAACAAACTATTAATTTTACATAAAAATGTTTAAAATACATTAGGTATATATTCTAATTAAAGAAACAATAGCAGCGGAAAAAATAGCAGCAAAAAAGATTCTTTAAACAAATACTTATATATAAAAATTAATTATAAATAATAACTTTAAATACTACACATTAAATAATCGTTTCATATTATTTAAAGATTATATTACAATATGTTCATATAAAAAATTAAATAAATGTTATAAAAATAAATACATCTATATTATAAGATGTACAAAAATAACTAAAGTAATCAGTGTCCCATCCTATAGAGGTTTACCTACAAAGACTTTTTAATTGAAGAATAGCCATAATGGAACACATATCATTAAGCCCTGGCCAATTATATGCATATAGCCTAATCTGCCACAACAATTCACATTTTTCATGGGCATGTTTTTATGTTGGCAAAACTATCAGTAGATTAAGAGATAAAATCTATGAACACATTTACAACATAAACAAAAATAGGCAAGAAAATGCACTAGCTAAACATGTATTTGAATATCCCACACATGTTTTTAAATTTTGGATTTTGGATCAATTAATACCTAATATAAGAGGGGGCCCAATTGAAACTGAACTTGAAAAATGTGACTTGCTTATAAGTTGGTAATTAGATGTGAGTGATGTTTTATAATTAGATTCAATAGTGATACCTAGATATTTAATATGTGTGCCCTCCCAGTTTATGTATCTTTTTTATCTAAGTTTCATAGTAACATTTTTATTCACTAGAAGTGCATGAGTTTTATTGTGACTGAATTTTAGACCAAAGGTGTTTACAAATAAGTCATGATTATGCAATAGGTGATCTACTGAATTTTCAATATCATTAGAAGTTGTTAGTAGGTCATCAGCAAACAGTTGTATCTTGGGGATAATTTGTCTGACACTTTATATCCTTTAGCGCTGCCATTATTTCTAACATAATTTGCAAGCGCCTCAATAGCCAGGGCAAAGAGTAATGGGGAGAGGGGGCACCCCTGTTTAGTACTTCTTAATATTTTGAATGGGCTAGATAGATAAGATCCAATCTTTACATAGGCTATGGACTTTTCATATAGTTTTTTTAATTAATCCTATAATGTAGCTTTAAATAGATATGGCCAACTTAGGGAGTCAAAAGCTTTATCTATATCAAGGCTTGAAATAGAAAACTCATTTTTTTCTTGTTTTCTAAGCCTATTAAGGAGAGTAATTTAATTGCATTGTCTTGTACCTTTCTGTTTTTTTATAAACCTGGTTTGGTCTTCATGAATTAATATTGAAAGAATATTATTTAATTTGCCTGCTTGGATAAATATAAATATCTTATAATCAATGTTAAGCAAACAAATTGGCCTGTATGATGTGCAAAGGTTGGGCTCTTTATTTGGTTTTAGGATGGGAGAGATGATAGAATATTTCCACGAGGGAGGGATGTATGCTGTAGTTTTAACTTCTTCGAATGCATTGAGTAAGATTTTCAAGATGTTATCAGGTAAGAGTTTGTAAAATTCCAGAATTAGACCATCCAGCTCTGGTGCCTTTTTTATCTTAAGATTTGTTATTTGCTCCTTTAATTCTTTAAAGGAAAAGGGTTTATCTGTGTTATTAACATTGTGTTTGGATAGCTTCTATTGGATATTATTAGCAAGAAAGTTGTCTATACTTTTGTTATCATTTGTAGATGAGTTATTATTATTAATATTCTTGTAATGGTTTTTAAAACATAATAAGATATTTTTAGATCTGTAACTTTAATAGTCTGATTACTTCTACTGTATATTATTTCTTTTATATGACTCTTTTTTCATTTAAATATTTAGATTTAATCACAATCCTGTGCATACTCTTGGGATTAATTTAGTAAGATTTTAATCTGAGTTTTTCCAGATTTATTGATATTTTATGCTGCATGAACTTCTGCCAAAGACTACCTGCTTATCTAGAAACAGTACAAGGATTTAAAGAATGGTTTCTAGATGAAATAAAGCTTTACCTAGATGACAATAATAATGGAGAGGTTTCAGATATTATCCTATGGGGTACTTTAAAGGTAGTCTTACATGGTAAAGTCAAAAGTTGGTATATAAATAAAAGGAAAGAGTGGGATAAAAAACTAGTAGACATACAAAAAAATTGATGAACTGAAACTAAAACTTACATCAAATGACAAATCTGCATTAGCTGACATATCATATCATCATTTCATAACATCTTGTAAAATGCATTTACTGACAGCTTCTTCATCAATCATCTAATAAAGATCAAATATTTTATCTAGTACACAACATGGATTTTAGCTCAGCCATGGCACATGCACTGTATATCTTGATCTGAAAGAGTATATTCAAGTTCAGCTTGACAAATGAAGTCTGTTGCAGCTATCCTTCTTAATCTCCCTAAAATGTTTGATACAGTTTTTCATACCAGGCCAATGGAGGACCTAGAAGGTTATTGCTTCATTCTCAGTGCATTGAGATGGTTCTTGGATGATCTGATTAATAAAACATAAGCTGTAAAATGGAGTGATGTAATTTCCAGTTCCTTAGAAGTTAATGTAATTGTACCCCAGGGTTTGGTATCTAGTCCACTGCTGTTCACCATTTACATGAATGGTGTGACCAATCACTGTAGAGATTCCAAGCTAATTCAATATATTTATGACTCCACTATCAGCCTAAATGTCAGTTTGCTAATATGAGATTTGAAGCATCATTATATTCTCTGTGATCTTGGTTTGTTTCCATTGGTGAGCACCTATGTGCACCATAAATCAAGGCCTTGCATTTCTTTCCAAGGATCATTTTTAACTACCACTTCTGATTCTCCCTGCCAAGCACATACTACCCATGCCTCAAGGGTGATATTGCCTTCTGCCACCCCCTTTGCACTTTTCATTGTTTTTCCCCAAAAATCAATAAGTGATTTGAATTTGAAAATAAACTACCCTACATAATACCGAAAGTTATCCAATCAATACTTCCCCACCAGGAATAAATGCCCTTTCCTTGACTCACAGGTCCAATAGTATCCCCCCTTTATTTCTATTGGTCATTTGGTAAACTCCGTACAAAACTTCTGCTTCTAACAATTATCAATGAGATGTATACTTTCCAGTTACAGCAGACAAACCATGTATTAAACTCATAGACAGAAGCACAATTAATATTCTCTCATTGAAGAGTGCTTTTAGGACCCATCACATACTAAATTATCACTGTAGTTACGTTCTCCCTGTTATAACTACAATCCTTCACTGTTAATGCTAAGTTGTAAGCCCAGCTCCATTCCTAAATCCTGCAGCAAGCATGGTGACTCCAGATTTTCCATTATAAGTGGTAAACTGTGAAGTAAACTGCCAATCAATCTATGATGTCTCCTAGATAGGGAACTTTTCCTATTCTCATGTAACATCTGTAACAAAATTGGACCAGTAATTGTAACATGTTCCAACTGGCTTACATCAACAACTAAAGTCCAGTCAACTACTATGCATTATTACCTAATTACAGCATCTTACCTGTCACTAGATATCTGTGTATCACTAATATGTTATCAGTTTCACTTGAGATTTCAAATTTATAGACTCGCAATGTTTACATGACAGAGTCACTCCATCAGTCATAATTACCATGTTAATATCCACTTTCCAAGAACATCACCTGCCTCTTAGAGGACAAGACAATTCAGCTCCTGGATGCATGCTTGGGAAAAAGCAAATGCTTGCATTTGGCAGAATTCACACCTGTGTGGAAAGGCCCCATTTGGATTTCTAGACTATTACCATAGCCACTTGGCCATATCTAAGATGCTGCCATCTTATTGGTTACTTTCCCAATAATATTTACAGTTATAGACTTTACTGTCACATATACCAAACTAAAATTATTCCATTTTTATATATATTGAATATAGCACATTTTTTTGTTTTTCAGCATCTGATGTTATTTGTATTTATTCATGTTGTGAACACATGCAATGTTGAGCATTTTGCTGTCTGTCTTCCTTAATACTAATGTCTTGTATTGTAAATCCTTTGCTTGCTTATATTGCAAGGTAAATTGCCTGTCATTTTATTGACTATAGTTGTATTTCTTGTTCTTGCTGTCTGGATACTTCTCTGTCTTGGACTCCATCAAAAGTAGACCTCACTGCTGGACTTCCTAGTAAACGAATATAAAATAAATATATAAAGATGTCTGATTCCAGTCTTCACTTGAATTAGATGGACATTCAATACTTATGCTTCCTTCATCATTTTAAACTGTGTATGCTGCTTGTTGATTAGGATTAGGACGTGTTTAAAATAAGAAATCATTCTGTTCTATCCTTTCCCCAAGAAGCCACATCACAATGTCTCATTGTTTCTACACTTTTCAAACATCCCATGACTTTTGTTTTCACTGTGACCATTGACTGGATGTGCTGCATTGTAATGGCCAGAATGGGAGGCTCAAAAGCCAATTAACTGACTCAACAAAACTAGCAGGTTTGACAAACTCCACAACTAACCTCATGGCAAATCTGTTCCATAGGTTTATCCTGTTTGTGGAAAATTGACCATTAGGAGACATTGGGTGTAGCCAGAACAGGATTTGAGGTTTCTGACACTTCCACCACCCACAGACACCACCAAAAGTTATTATTTTTATTTATCTGGAAATAGCAGAAGCATTGAGCATTACAATGTGATTTCCTGGGAGTGGCAGCTTTGGAGAAGATACACACAATGAATGTAGCTATTTTTATCTTTTGGTAAAAACTGCAAGAAAGGCCCAGCCAAGTTAGAGTCTTCACTATGTAAAACTTTAAACCTGCTGTAGTGGAGGCCCATGGGATTCTTTGTTTTGGATATTTTACCTTTTTAACACATTACTAGTGTTTTGAATATAAATGTTGTCAATATTTAGCACTGTACCTTACTCTGGCAGAATTTCTTCAGCCCACCACCAGTAAACAACTTGTATCAGGTACTCCAGGCACTACAAAGTGTTGGCATTGCTTTCTACTTGAATAGCCAGATCTAATGACTTCAGATGGGGAAGGTAACATTTTAAAGGGAGTAAATAGAATTAATATTAATGGCGAGTCTGGACTATATAAAAACATATGTTTTGATTATGTGCAAGATGAAGTCAAGGAGCAACAGTATATGGGGAGAATTTCAGAAGCTCGACAAAATATAGGAAATGCAGCATTTACAGATGGAAAAAATGAGTTTTAAATGTAAGTTGTGCAATCTTAGAGGATAAATTCTGCTATGGACTGAGCAAACCATGATACAAACTATGAAGGGTTTCAGTGAGACCGAGAGAAAGAGACAGGAACTAATATGACATTCAACATATGCAAGCAGCAGGAAGTGGATTTAGATGAGGCTGTGTTTCGCTAATACTGAATAAGTGTGCTATTCTGTACGTCAGCAATCTCATTCACTTTATCACCAACTCAGCCCACATTTATTCAAGTAAATTAAAATCAGCCAAGTTCTTTTGCCCTGCCTTTTATCCAGGTTCTATTCTCCTTTTACCACTCTTATATAAAATGCTGCTACTTGGCATTAAGACTACCACTATATTTCAAACTATCCATTATTTCCACCCCCCACAAAACAACCAAATGGCTGAAGTTCATCAGCAAAATGTCTACAAAAACTTTCTGTATCAATTATTTATAAATCTGTTAAGCAGATTGCATACTCCAGTTTTATACCCCAAAACAATAGTCTTTTGCTTCTTTTCTCCCAGTTAACCTGTTTAAATCACAGCTGTATTTTTTTCACTGGTTTCATTCTATATATTTTATAGCCTGCAGAACCAGAAAGTGAAACTGAGTGACTCTGTAGTATGGCTCCCAACTCCCTCACTCAGATGTTTTATCACAGTTTTATCCAAACGGTACAACCAGAATACTTTTTAAATAGATATTATAAGAGTGCTTCTTAGACTGCAAGTTCAATTCCTAAGAGTCCCTGAATCAGTCTTTCTGAAAAATGTCACTGATGAAAATATGATTTACAGATCTTTCAATAAATTCACAAAAGTTTAATTCATGACTGGATCAGCACATATATCATTACAATACTGCAGTCTCAGTACAGTGATATTTGTTTTTATTCTAAATTTACTCATCAGTTAAAATTAATTCCAGTTTTAAAGTTCCTCAGAATGGCACTGCACTTTAATATTTACTAGCCTGAGGAGGACATTTGTTCACATCAATGGTTACAGCCTAGTAATTGGTCTGCACAGTAATTTCACAGTTTATAGCACTCACTGATTAAATAAATCAATAAAACAATAATGCTAGAATGATTAAAGCCTATTATTTATTTGACCTGCATTTATATTGTTTAAAATGTATTAATATTATTTATGTGTAACTTCTATTCTCAGACATAAACACACCTGTATTATACCATGATCCCCCCAAAACGTGCACGCTGATTGGCCAGCGTGCCCGTTGTAAATCGAGTTATACTAATGGAAAAAGGTCCGGTCGCCCGGACTTTTTTCCATTAGTATAACTCGTTTTTTTTAAACACTGTCTCGCTATGTTAAATGGGTTTAACATAGCGAGACAGCTTTAAAATAAGCAATGGAGATCTCCGTTGCTTATTTTAAAGCTGTCTCGCTATGTTAAACCCATTTAACATAGCGAGATGTTAAAAACGGAGAAAGCAAGATCTCCGTTGCTTTTTAGTGTCTCGCTATGTTAAATGAGTTTAACATGGCGAGACATAAAACAACGGAGATCTTGCTTTCTCCGTTGCTTTTGCCACAGCTCTGATGTACTGCGCAGCGCAGTACATCAGAACTACCGCGGATGCCAGACATCTGCGGAAGGGCAGTAAACAGGCATTATACTATGCCATTATTTAAGAAAAGTAATAGTTTCTTTTCTTAAATAATGTCATGGTATAATAGCAATAACCCACTTCTGGGTGTGGGTAATGCTAAATTTACCCACGGTTGGCTTTGTTTGGTCCTCGGGCCTCGGGACCAAACCACGCCAACCGTGGGTAAATTTAGCATTACCCACACCCAGTCGTGGGTTATTGCTATACTAATATTGAAAACAATGTATGTGTTAAGAAATAGTTTTTTTCTGAAGTAGAAATTAATGCTGGGCAGAGGATGTAGGAAATGTATTATAATTACTGTGATGATCACTATATAGGTGGTGCGTAGTACAAGTCAATGATAAGAATTCTGTGGCATACAAGAAGTTAAAAACTAACGTCAGATATTAGGACTTTTTTATTTTCTCTCATTTATGAGCACTGTATGTTACAATGCACAGCAATGTATAGAAGCAAGACAAGTTACTACACAAAGAATGAATATTCCTTTCAGCAACTCACAATGCAGTATTTTACAACAGCAAAATAATGGCACATTTCAGTTCTAGCATTTAATATTATCTGTAATAGTGTGGCACATAATACAGTTATCAGTTCTATGAGGACTAAAGTAATACATTTTCCTTTAGTTCTTATCCAAGTTTATCCTAAAGAATGCCTGAAAAAAAACTTACCTTTCCATCCATCACCATCTCAAATCCGTCTCTGTTCTTTATGCTCTCATAAAAATACTCTGAAAGGTCTAGGCACTTATCAACTTGAGCCTCAAACCCAGTTGTACCCTGGAAAAGAATATACATAACTGATTACCATTATGAATGTGGGCACAAATGTCTGTACTTCTGAGTTTAGGATAAAGAAAATAACTCAATTTTGAATTCTAAATCATAGAAAATATCTTCCTTGAAGAATAAAACCTACAAGAAAATAATTTAATATTGACAATCTTTTGCAACAAAATGAGTTAATCAATATTTTTCAAGGTTTCTCATCTTTTCATACTAAGGATCTTGATTATATGGCTTGTGATGTATATAATGCAATGCAAATTCTGTTTAGGTAGATGTTATTTGATAATACTATGCAAGCAGTAATGTCTGAAAGGGTGGCTGTTAGTGGGAAGATAAACCATCCAAGAGTGCTGGGAGGCCTGATGCCACAGAAGCAGGGCTTCTACACCACTGGAAGAGACATAATTTCCCCTATAACACCAACCCTGAAGGGCATTATCGCAGTTAAAAAAATAGGCTGTTGGTTGAATTGGTTTGTGTTCATTTTATTTTTAGTATGCTGGGAAAAGCCGAAAGACACAACAACAACAACTCAGTCTTATATTGTCAATGTGAAATAGTTCTTCTAGTTCCTCTGTCTAACATTTCATAGATGCTGTAGTATGTAACTGTTGTTGGAGATTGTGTATTACATCCGAAATATACATACACACATTATTTAAGTACTTAATGTCTGCACATAGAGACACACACAAACACACCACGTACAGAGTGAATTTCATATATATACACTAATATATGGAAAGGCAGGGAGATAGCCTCTTACATATATGCAGAAACACAGATATACACCATCACATCTACATGCAGAGGCACAGATAGTTATGCAGACAGACAGACACATACACACACACACACAGAAACATGCACACACACACACACACACACACACACACACACACACACACACACACACACACACACACACACACACACACACACACAAATGTGTCCAGCAATTACAACTACTTTTGTGACTGCAGTGCAAAGCAATGTATTGCCTCTCCTCACCCCATTCACCATGCCCCACTGATTTTGTAGAGTGTACCTGATTTTGCCTCATATTTTTGTTCTGTCCCTTAAAAATGTTTGTTTTTTTCTGACAAATCTTTGAGAACTACAATTAATTGATAAATCCGGCCATTATAGTTTCATGCTTATTATTTCAGAAAAAATATTTTGATGCAATATCTCTTTCTCCATTAACTTTTTTTTTTTAATTAGGATAATATTTAAAAACTGACACTGATTTGCAGTCTTTGTCCTGAATTTGAGAAGTGCACACACACACACACAAACACACACACACACACACACACACACACACACACACACACACACACACACACACACACACACACACACAACTGCATATTTTTATTTTCCCACCTGCACTAAACACGACTTTTGCTTTTAAACCATGCTTAGTGAAGGGAAAGTTAATCTGCAAGCCTTAGTAACTGAGCTGCAGTTAGTTTTGTTAGCATAGTCACCTGATTTAGTTTTTCCTTATGATTGCTAAACTGTTGAATTTATTGAGTGTAAACAAGATGGTGGCCATTTCATTTTTTCCCTCAGTCCATGTTTTACAGCAGCTTAATATGTTGCCATGAAACCATGGAATTGATACTGGTGTCTCCTTGTAGATTAATACTCTGTTAGAGAATGTCTGTTCTGAAGGCTCAGCTCACTACAATTCCCATACCAGTTTTAGCCTCTCCTCCCCCTGAGCAGTAGACTCTGAATCCCATGCCAAGTGCTTTTACTGCACTGCCTTCCTTTTTATCTCCTGTAAACACAGGATGTCTAGCCTCCTCCTTACCATTATGTCATCCACCTCCAAGCTGAGTACTGTTAGTGAACCTATAGACTGAATGCTGCAGTCTTTACTTCATGGTTGGCAGGCTGATTGGTTTTACGTCCAGCTTTCATTCAACAGAGCTATCTCAGGTAACCCAAGCTGGGCAAATGGGCACTGGACAGCCAATAGTTTACAGACCTATGGCTGCTGGGCTTTATGGCAGGTACACACTGGCCAAGAGGGGCACATAGAACCCTTCACCATTAGCATGTATCCCTGGCATAGGTCGTAATAGGCTGGGTCCTCAACCCATTTACCACCAGTAAATATCCATGCTCCAGAGTCACTCATGAAAATAAGTACCTATGTCTGCCAGCAGGCTGCAGTACAGTTCATCACAAGATGCCCTTTGGATGGCACCAATTTTCAGGGACATCCTGGATTATGCTGCAAACTTTTACTAAGCCACTTGTAAACTTTGTGATTTTGTAGGAGACCAGTGATAGTCTGGGTCCTCAACCCATTTACCACCAGTAAATATCCATGCTCCAGAGTCACTCATGAAAATAAGTACCTATGTCTGCCAGCAGGCTGCAGTACAGTTCATCACAAGATGCCCTTTGGATGGCACCAATTTTCAGGGACATCCTGGATTATGCTGCAAACTTTTACTAAGCCACTTGTAAACTTTGTGATTTTGTAGGAGACCAGTGATAGTTAGCTTCCTTCAAGTATAACATATATTTTTTTAATTCCTTTTCTTCCCTGGAGTCAGCCTGATAACTTTCCAAGTGCCCTACATCCTTGCTTGGTCTACTGGCCAGTCCAGTCATCCCCCAGCCTATTACTGAATTTTATGCAAAGGCCGGCATGGATCCTAATGGTGCCCTTGGGGGTTATTGCTGTCATACCATCATCTATTTTTTTTTTTTTTTGTGGCAGGCCTCAGGGCCAGATTGTGCCTCCCCATCCTACACACTTCCAGATGGCACTGCCATTAGCAAGCTGCCCTGCACCTTTAGCTGACCATATTGCAATTTGCCTCCCAGCCTCCGCAAAAGAAGCTCCTATTGCTCTGCATGCCTCAGCCACATGCCAACCTCCTCCTCTAGGATGAGCACATCCATTCCACCTGCCACTCTGTCAGCTACTCAAGCCACTAAATAAACCCAGATTGATTTGTTGTACTTCAGGCTTTATCTCTCTATGCTACCAAAGCAGCACAATTATAACAGATTTGCAGTTAATGACTTTGATTTATTCAGAAAATACATGCATATACCAAGACTCTTATCTGTTCAACTTTCTGAATTAATACTACAACTATTTTAAGAAGTTTTCTTAATTCTGGCCTTTGTTCCAAATAAATTTTGGCTTATATCTGTTTATCTGGTGACATTCATGGGTCATTAGCTTAAGAAATGAATCATTATTTGGTTCATGGAAAAATATTTACTTACACACTTACTTCTCGGGAAGGAAAGAACTCAGAAAATGAACTGTCAAAAACAGGATTTTTTTTGGCCATTCTGCAACTGCACCACATTACCTCAAATAAGCAACAAATGTTGCAAATGCATGCATATCTTATACACACAAACACACACACACACACACACACACACACACACACACACACACACACACACACACACACACACACACACACACACACACACACATGCACACACATGCACATACACACACTCTGACACTGCTCCTCCTATTATGTTCTCACTCTAAGAACATGATTGAACGTGAAGGGCACTGCTAGTAGAGAAATGGTTTAACAGATCTCTGTAAATCACTCATCTGCAAAGGTAATTTAAAGCTACAGAGTCTTGGCATCTACAATATAATGCTTGATGAAACACGCTGTAATAAACTGAGGGATTACCTTAGAAGGGATATCCCAGTTATCAAGATAATAAAGTAAAGGAAAATGATTCCTCTCTTGCTATGTGAGATATTTCTGCTTTAGGTGGACATAATTCTATTTAATATTCATATCTAATTTAGTCACAGCTGACTACATGCATGTTCAGATTATTTAGTTACAAATAATGTCCTTTTTATCCTTAACATTTTTAAATCCCTCCTGGCCTCTGTTGGATCATTCATTCATTCCTTCAGGGGTGAAATCCAGGCATCCCTGAACTGCACATGACTCTTCCAGCTCATTCCTGTCTTTTCATGGCTTGACCAGCCCTTTCATTCACCTGGAGATGAGAGCTGGGAATTAGAGTGAATCAGTGTCCATAAAGAGAAACAAACAAGGGAGCTGTAGAACTGCAATGTTTTAATGAACCAGTGTCCATTTAGGGGAAGGTCCCAATTGATTCTCTCTTAACCCCTCTCCACTGGCAGCCTGTTGACTCACAATGGCTGCCTAAGTGGAGAATGGTGTTTGTGGCCTCCTGCCCTCAGTAGCCATGAATCAGCATTATATGCAAACCTGCTCTGTCACTTTACACTGCGTAAGCATTTGCTGTCCAGTAGATCTTGTCAGTGTGGCAGGCTATACTGTTTCTTTCCCCCTCCCAGAACAGGAGAGCTGGTACTGGCCATGTGAACATACTTTCTCTCCTTCTGTGTGTGTGTTGCTGGTTGAACATGATTCACCTAGGTGACAGTCAGGAATTCCTCCCTCAAAATATCCTTAACATTTTCAATTTCTGCATTATGTCTGTAAATTGCAGGAGATTTTCAAACTTCTAGATTTCATAGCAAATATTTTCCTCTTCTGTTCAGTACTGCAGCTAAACATTCTCCATTTCAGATGGCCTTCTCACCACATGTTTAGGGCATTTGCCAATAATATACACTCAAAATAAATTATATTTACTAACCTTTGCTCTCCACATCAGCCATAGTTTGAAAACATCAACATGCCGTCCACATTGTAAGGCCTTGTCTCCAGTATCATATGACATATCATAATGTTTATCTTGCTGGAAGAGGTAACAAGCTTGCATTTGATTGCAGTTCTGCATCAATCCCTAAAACAGCAAAAGACAACAGTACTAGATTTAAGTAAAGAGAGTCTATTTGTCTATTCAGCATTCCTTCATTGGCCTGTCCTCGCTTTCTTCTGGGAAGTAGTTGCTTTTCCTTCTCACTAATGTTTTCAAGCATACTGCCATCTCCTTTCTCAACACTGTATAAGGTGCCATCATTATTAATACAGATATGACAAATCTTTACTGTGGATAGCACTTCCCATATGCAGTATAGGAAACAGCTGACGTAAGAAAGGTAAAGACGAGGGTGCAATGATCACATGACTATGTCTCTAAATACACCTAAAGATCAATGTTCCAGTTAACTATCTATTTAAAAGAGAGAATAGTTCACAAATTTCCATTACGAGTATGTAAGAAACTGCTGTCCAAAACTAATTTACATGTATGTTAAATTTAGCAGTAGACAGAGGAGAAAGAGCTATTACATAAAGTGGAATGCTGTTCAGCTCCTGAGATTCCCTGGCTACAGATGTGTTCTAGATAACACACCGGTTTATAGTTTACCAGGTTTAATAAAGTATAATCTCTGATAATGGCAGTCAAACAAAAAGATACACACACACACACACACACACACACACACACACACACGCACACAGATGAGCATGGTATAAAGCTCTTTTCTGTCACCAATTTTCCCTCCATTGCACCTGTTTATTTCTGAATGTTATAATTTTCAGTAAAGTACATACACATGTAGAGAAACAGCTTCTAAGACAATCTTGAAAGACACTTTCTTGAAATTCAGATTACTGAGACCATAATATTGAAAGGTCAAAATGCCAAAGACTACAATATTGAAGTCCCAGACTTGCCGTCCTGCAGGACACGTTACAACTGATTCCTGAGTCTGCACTCATAGAAAGAATAAGTATTTGAGATTTTTAGACCTTGTAGTCTTCAACATTTTGGTCTGTTGATATTATTGTTTGAGGAATTTGCTTTTCAAGATTGTGAATTTTGCTTTATATCTAGAGAAACATATGCTTTCAAGAGCTTACTTTACTGCAAGATAAATCGGGTGTATATCACATAATCGAAATCCCAAAATATCGAACACCATAAGCTTGAACTTTGAATGTCAAAATGTGATATAATCGAAAGCTCAGAACAGAGAATTATTTCCCAGGGAAAAAATTAACTGTTCCGAGAAACACACACACACAACACAAGCACACCAAAAAAAGTAATCCACACATATACACTTAAAATCCTATTTCTAACCCTACACTAAACCGCACATACACTACTATCTATCCACTTACCTTAACCCAAACCCTAACCCTAAGGTCTGTAACTATCGCACACTCACCTTACCCGCTTCCTAACCCTAAGGTCCGTAACTATCGCACACTCACCTTACCCACTCCCTAACCCTAAGGTCCATAACTATCACATACTCACCTTACCCGCTCCCTAACCCTAAGGTCCCTAACTATCGCACACTCACCTTACCCACTCCATAACCCTAAGGCCCCAAACTATCACGCACTCGCCTTACCTGCTCCCTAACCCTAAGGTCCCTAACTATCCAATTCCCACACTCACCTTAACCCAGTCCATTTGCACACTTACCTTAACCCAGTCCATAACCTTCGCACTGTTGAATACTGTGCTAACACATATGCTAAGGCAGAGTGGCCAGCTATAAAATTTCCAAGTGACGGTTTTCGCTGTTGTAACGTTTTGATGTTATTAGATTTCGACGTTATAGATTTGATGTTATTGCATTCGATGATATAACATTTCGATGTTATGATATAGACTCGATAAATCTCGGTAGTGTCAGTGTGTGACAGGATAGCCCTTGCACTAAAACTTTTCACATTGTCTTTTTGTATCAGAATTTTCACTTTTAAGCTTTGCAATAGACATAAAAGTTGTTTTACATATATAGGCCAAGTTCTTAACAGAGGGCTGGGGGGTCTCACCTAAAATTAACTTTTACATGACTGCAGTTATTGTAGCTTTATACAATAGTTGATGCCCTTTTCGTTTGTGGCTGGATTTTTTTTAATATGTATCAATGTGTCAGAGTAAGAGACATTATATGAGTTACCTACCGAGGGACACTATGCAGAAACATGGTGCTATGCAAATATTGTGCTATTAACTCTTGGGGTTTTATGTATTGTTAATAAACTTCTGCAAAATATACAAATTTGGTATTGATAAGATTGACAGTTTAATGTTCTAGACGCCTAGACACATGTTAATGTCATGTAAGCCCAGTAGCACTTCTCTTGAAATCAGAATTCTATTACACTTTGTGTGCACAAGTCTGCTCAATGCTTTCATAAGGAACATTTATTGTCATTATACTATAAGTTGTATGAGATGCTATCTTTAAATATGTGGCATAGGAAAGTCATTACAATCTTTAGGATGGTAATTTTATTATATCCTTCATCTAATAAGATGAATTAATTGTGCCTCACTGTTATGAACTTCAATCATAGGAAATAAAAACTACAAAAACTGGAACTCTTGCAAGTCCTACTGATTGAAGGATCTCAAATGCTCAGCTTGTGGCCTAGATATGGCCAAAAAATACTTTTATTCCAGTGCCAGCACATGAGGGGGCTTGCATTTGTGGCTCAGAGTTCTGCCTTTAGCATTGGTGTGGAGCAATGCATTACTATGTTTTATTTAAAGATATTTTTACTATTTTTTAATACTTGGTACTTTTGCTAGCTGTTACCCCTCATCCCATGCCTTTGAACATGCCCTTCTCCAGAAAGGAGTGACATAATGTCTGCACAGTTATCGGGTGTTTCTGTCTTTTTTTTTTTTTTTTCCATATTGTACATTTTTCATTCAGTATGTGGACCATACTGCAGTATATTGCCTATGAAATGGCTTAACTAGCTGGTATACATTGTCAAGACTAAGCATTCTATAGTGAAGCACAGCTGGTTATTTTTTAACCAACTTGTTTCTGACCTCCTTCCTTCATGTTGGCTATGCTACCTCTGCAAATTTGCATCCAGAAAGATTTTTCCTGGAACTAATATACAACAAAGACTGATAATACTGCTTCTGTGTCTTTTCAAGGTGGATTTATTACTGAAGTTGTTAAATTATTTTATGCTGTTCAGACTTTATGTTCAGTGTAGAACACCTTGAGTTTAATGTTGACAAGGATTCACACCTCTCAACCTCTTAGCCCAAGAAATCTGGACCAAGCCAAAAGTAACTGGGGGACAAAGCATGTGTTATAGGGACACATTTCAAATATTTATTTATTTATTTTATTTTATTTATTTATTTTACATTTGTTTACTAGGGAAGTCCAACTGGACAGATGTTGCCCGTTTTCAGTGGAGGCCCAGGGAGAAAATCTCCATGCAATAAGCCTAATACATGGCACATATTCTACTCCAAAATGTAAAAACAAGATGCAGAATGTTCCATAAATACTGGTTAATGCACGATATCCATTATAATACAAATTACAGAGTACAAAATTCAAACTAGCAATCTACAAAGTAACGATTGTTTTGTTGATGATTCCAATTACAAAGATTGTTAGTTAAGTCTGCATTGTTAAGTTGAAAGACTTGATGCAAAATACTATAACACTGGTAAAGTTTGAATTACAAACAAGAAAAGAATGAAAATTATATGGGTATTGAAGTTTTGGAGGTCCTTATAATAGAATATGTGGAGGATAGTATGCCTACAGTTGCCTTATAGGAGTTATCCTACAAATATTGCTCTTATAAACTAAGAAAGCTGCTATAATAAAAGGTGTTGTGCTACCAAGCATTTTTCTGAATGATATGAAGTCTGAAACTCAAATGTCTGTCATTACTTAGTGAATGCAATCCTCAGTGATTTATCAGAAAACCACAAATTTTATGAGAAACAGACCAAAAATATGAGGTAAAAATCTAGACACTCGTGAGGTATTCAAGGATCACAAGATAAATAATCCAGCACTTGAATCAACAAGAAGATGAGGATTTAAAAGAAAAGGCAGCTATAAGTACTTTATGTCTGATAGGAAACAGTAAACTTCACTCCCTGGAAGCATTTCTCACTTTGGAAGATGCTAACATTTGTGCAGTCACTGAGACTTAGTTCAAGGTCGTTCTGAGCACCCCAGCTGTACAAGGCTACAATGCCTTTTATATCTTCAGACCCCAAAATGAGTGTGAAAGAACCAAATGTGGAGGTGTATCCATCATCATTAAATCCAAATACACCTCAAGACTGGTGAAACACTACAACTCTCTTGAGCTACTCCAGGTCCAAATAACTATAGATAAAATACCCTTCCACATCATCACTAGCTACAGGTCCTCAACATGAACTAGGAGATGCACACTGCATACCTGGACTTGCTAAAGTCACTCAGTATACAGACTAACACCTTGGTCATGGGAGATTTCAGCTACCTTTCCATTGATTGGGCGGCTTACATGAGCACAAACACGATTAAGGTTCCATGACTTTATTAATTCAAATACCCTGGAGCAGTTGGTCTGCACCTCTACAAGGGTGGTCAAATGTCCTGGAACTAGTGCTCACCAACATGGGGGGGACACTGCACTAGTCCCTATGTGTTGCCCTCCCTGGTAAGGTCAGACCATAAATCTGTCTCATTTGAAGTAAAGATCAAGCCTGACACCCCCACATGAGTAACAAAAATGAAAAATTTCTCCAAAGCAAACTATTGCCTACTAAGCAATGGTACAAAACGTTTCAAAACCAATGCAGACACAGCTAACAATGACTCTTAAGTGGAGGAGTACACAAATGCCCTATATAGCCACTTAAACAATTGCAATGACTCAGCTGTACCTAACGGGAACAAAACCAGGTCCTCATGAAAAAAAAACAAGCCACCCTGGTGGACTGTAAGTATAAATAAGTTATACAACAAAAGAAAGAAACTGATACCTAAGAAGAGGAGAGAACTTACTCAACAGAGGAAGAGTACTCTCCACAGCTTGAACAAGCAAATCAGATATCTTGTCAAGTCCTCTAAGGCTAGTTATGAGACTAAATTAGCATCTTTAACTGAAGACAATCATAAAGCATTCTTTAGCTAGGTCCGAAACCTAAAAGGGAATGCCCATCTGTGTGTAAAACTTATAGTGGATGGTACCACTCAGACTGAACCTGAGGAAATCGCCAACCTACTAGTCGACAGATTTGGCAATAATGTCATTCCCCCTTTCCCCACCAGACATGACTCAAAGCATTCCTAACACCAGTCCTCTACCAAATATCTCCAAAGAAGAGGTCATGCAAGTGCTCTCCAAGGCCAAAAACATGGCCTCTATGGGACCAGATAACATCCCAGGCTGCTTACTAAATAATCTAAATCAAGACCTAGCAGAACCACTCAGAACTCTCTTTAACCATAGCCTGAGCACTGGCTTTGTCCAGCAAAGTGGAGAACAGCAACAGTAATCCCCTTGCACAATAGGGGTCCATCAACTGACCCTGGGAACTATTGACTCATAAGCCTAACCAGCCCTATCTGCATGGCTGTGGAAAAAATCATCCTGGACCTTATCCACAATGACATAGGCAAACTTCAAACTGTTGACCTGATCCAGTTTGGTTTCGTCAAAGGTAGAGCTTGCTTATTGAACCTGGTGGAGTTCTTTGAGAATGCCACAAAAACCCTGGATGTGGGAAAAGCAGTACATACCACCTATCTCAATTTAGCCAAGGCCTTTTGCATAATCCGCCACTCAATTATCATTCAGAATCTGTCCCAGCTGGGGGATCCATCCATAGATCATTAAATGGGTAGCCAACTGGCTCACTGACAGAAAACACACTGTCAAAGTGGGAGAATCCACCTCCACCAGTAGACCGGTTGCCACTGGGGTACCACAAGAATCCATGCTGGGCCCTCAACTGTTTGAAATCTATTTCTCTGAAGTCCAGGCAAGGTTTGATGGCCTATGGCTTACCAAGTTTGCAGATTACTGTAAACTGGGCGCAATCATAGAGTCCCCCAATGATGTTAACATATTACAGAAGGGGCTGACTCAGGCAAATGATTGGTGCCAAAGTCAAAGACTAAAACAACACAAAAACGTCTCGTTATCCCTTTTGGCAAAGAAGTAGCCCCTGCTAATTATGATATAGATAGTACCCCTCTAAGCTCAAACCAGTGGTGCGAGACTTGGGAACACAGGTAGACAGCAATCTAAACTTAGATCACCATGTGCCAATAGTGGCAAGAAAAGCCTTCTAAATTGTGCATCTTATAAATAAGGGCATCATATCCAAGACTAGGGAGGTTATAACTCTGCTGTAGTCAGTCCTTACCAGATGACTAATTCAGTACAATGCTCCCTTGTGTGTAGTGACTGGAGAGGCCACAGAGGTTTCTATCCAAGAGAATGCAGGGCCTCCAAAACATGACCTACATAGAAAGACAGAAAGCCCTGTCACTGTACAATGTATCATACAGGCTGCTGAGAGGTGACCTGTGCCTGGCCTACAGAGCAGTCTCTGACCCTGCCCTAATGCAATTGCTGTACATCTGCAAATCAAATGGGACAAGAATAACTTGCTCCAGGGATCTCAACCTAGCCTGTGACATTACCAGAACATGCTGGAGGGACAGATATATTGCCTAGAAATTGCTGCTCCTCTGGAATAATCTCCTACTCCATTTGAAGCAGAGCTCCTCAATGACCCTATTTAACTGCAACCTTGAAAACTGGATGGGTGACCTTAAATTCATCCTAGGGGTGGCACCTATGTCCCTCATGTTCAAGGGCAGTCAGTGCTGATCATAGAATCGCTCTGCTAACAAAAGCCATCTAACTATGGTCATAAGGGTACTTGGGTTTTTACACTCCTAGGCTTGTAAAGGGCCTAGGGCCATTAGCCTAGTAACCTCCCATGAACCTATGAACCTATGAAAAAAAACCCTTGGTGGATTACTATAGAATAATGTAATGTTTTTATTTGTAATGACACTATAATCAAGAAAGAAAAAAGGCACATGTCTTTGTGATTACGAAACCAAACAGTTTAGTAAATAGCCTTGTAACACCTAAGAAACCAAGTGAAAGGACATAAATGCAAATGGAAAATAAATGTTTCAGCAAAATTTTAATCCTAAATCCAGTAAAATAATAGAAGAATATAAATATCAGTCTATTTGTAAATCTTTTACTGAATCAATGTTAGGATATGTAGATGAGTTAAGAAAATTAGGTCAAGATGCAATTCTGCATATTATGTAAAATAAATGATAGTTATTTGCAATGAAAGGCACTGACAAAAGGTAAACTGACATCTGAAAATTAAGCAGTGTCATCGCTGTAGAATGAGCAAATAAAACTGTGCCTGGTTTGCAACTTTTGCAGTTGTCAGCAGCATGCAATAAAGTAAAATGGAATGCTCTGTGACTGAGATGTAACTCTTTTGTGACTGAAATTTACAAGTACGATCACAAAAGGGTAACATTTGAATCAACAACTGGCACTGAAAACAAAGAAAAAGGTAACTTTTATTATTATTTTTTTGCAACTGGTCTTTCCTGTGCCCTCCAATATACATAATGTACATATCTACACCTCACACATTAAATACGTTACCCTTTTTATACTGCTGCATGTACATTACCCGAGATTGTGTGTCTTATAGAAATGAGAAATCAGCAGGATTCCCAATCTCAAGCTTTAATGTCAAAACACCACAGCCACACATTAGTGATTGCACAATAGAGTGCCTCTATTGTCACACAATTACACCCGACACACAAAAGGAAAACATACTGTAGAGTGTAGTCCTGAGTGTAGGCAATGAAGAGATGATAATGCTTAACATAGGTGCATGGATACATAACACACAACTTCTTAATGTAAATGTAAGCAATAAAATCATGTTTACTGTACAACTTAGGACATAATAAAAGCCTGTATGACAACTTAATGAATAAACATTAACAAAAACATTGTATTAAAATGAAGAAATGATGTTTAGCACTAATTCTCATGATTCTTTGTTAAGCAGTAAAATATAAAGAGTATACATGATACATCACTGATGAGAAGGTATCCCATTTAGATAAAATATCAGATGTTTTTAAATGGTTCTACCTAGATCTCTACAGATCAGGACAGCCTGCCAGCTTTACCCAAATAAGAGTATGGTGATTTTATGGGAGGCGTACATCTCCCACAGTTATCTGACCATCACAGGCATACACTTTTAGCTCTTGTTACTAGGTATGAGGTTAAAGTGATATTAATAAGTTCCCTTAGTAGTAAAGCCCCCGAAATGAATGGCTTACCAACAGAGATCTATACAAAATAGGGGGAAATGTTATTAATAATTTTTAATAGTATTTTGCAATTGGGGAAGTTCCTGTGGTCCTGGAAGACTACCCTCATATCAATAATATTTAGATGCAAATAGACCTGCTTTGTATAGGCACATATATATTCTCAAATCAGATTAGAATTATTTATGTTGATACTAGCCCTTCGGATAGCAGGCTGCATACCTTAGATAATACATATAGTCAGAATTCATTTGAGGGAAACAGACATTTCATAGCATCACTAAGACCTTATGATTTATGGATCATGTCAAAAACACTACAAAAATATGATTTTAAGTTTTACTACAGAGAAAGCATTTGACTGGGTTGAATGGTCCTGTATGTTTTATACATTGGAGAAGTTTAATTTTCCTGAGAAATTTATATATCTCCTTATCAAAATCTACCAAGGGGTGTTGGCATGGATAAAGATAGCTGGATGGATTTTGGAGTAGTTTACAATACTTAGGGTTACACATAAGGGGTACCCTTTATCTCCAATATTCCTTGCCCTATACTTAGGGCTTTTGGCATTAAAATTAAAACTCTTAGCTCTATGGGCTATAAGTATTAACATCACTCATGTTAAAACTTCACTTTATACTGACCACTTTCCCTTATAGTCGGATGACCCTGAAGCTCATTTGAAACATAAATGTGACATCCTGCAATCCTTTGGTAACTGATCTGGGTATAAAGTAAATCAATAAAGATGGAAGACATTACAATGAATTATATCCCTTCTTAGGCTGTGTTAACTAATTTCTTATCTATGGAACCATCACATAATAAAATATTTGGGTAAAATATTAACTTACAAATATAGGCAGTTAAGACCAGATAGTTTACAGTGCTTTGCTGGTGATGTAACAAATATCTTGAGTATTGGGAAGGAATAGTTTTAGATTATGAACAATGTATTCAAGCTGAGCAAATATTTACTTTACCACAGTTTGTATGTTTCTCAGACGATAATAGCCATTCCACCAATGGAGAAGTGTCAGTCTTTAATGAAGAAAATTTGTAGCTACATTTGGGCACTAGAAACCCATAGAGTTGCCTGGGATAAGCCAATACTGCCTAGAATAAAGGCTGGTTTGGGAGCCCCAGGCATAGAACTTTACTTTTAAATACATCTATTGTGTATTGAATGAACAATATAAGGTAACATGGAAAAATCATTTGCTTACTTCATTGGGAAGGATGGAAGGATTCCATCACCTTATTTTTAAGAAAAATTTTTTGGGTAAAGTAACACATTTTAGAATAGCTCACTTCATATGTAACAAGGTTAGAATAGCAGACTTTGTATGTAAGGAAGTTAGAATTGCAGATTTTGAATGTAAGGAGGTTAGAATAGCAGAGCTCATATGTAAGGAGTTTAGAACAGCAGACTTTGTAGGGAGGTCAGTACTCTAATACATAAATATAAGCTGTTTTCCTGGAAAAATGAACTATCTTTTATTTTACAGGCATCATTTTGGAGTCCACAGGATCTAATAGTCATCTGCTGGCTTAAGAATGAAGGAACCCAAATTAAAAAGTATTGGAATCAACTAGCAGAAGGACTGGTTATAAAGAGTTGGAATAAAGTAGCTCAGGTATTTCATTTAAACCCTGATTCCGATCACCTATATAGTCAATTAGCTAAGAGTTTGAAACTTTTTTTTTGGAAGCTAGTGGACCAAAGGTCTTACAAGAACACATTATAAGTTACATTTGCAGTAAATTACTATCCATACATTATCAGCAAGTAGATACGTTAAAAAGAGCATGGGAGAGGGATATAGACAGAAATATTTCTAATCAGATATGGCATCACATATTAACTATTTCAAGACATGCAACAATATCATGAAAAAATAGATTCTGTGGATGGCAGTGCCAACATAAATATTTTTATACAGTTCAGAACAATATCATGGGCTGGATTCACTAACGCTAGCAATTAGTGCTGCTAGTGTCTGAGCAACTATTTGGTATTCATTAAACAGCTACGCAGTTCATGCATGAACTCAAAACAAAGGTAAACTGCACAATATGCTAACGAAAGCTTAAGTAGATCAATTGTATGCTAATTACGCAATCCAACATGACAGCGCTATTCAGGAACATATAAAGTGATTGTGTACATTCAGTGCTCCCTTTTGCCCTGAAATCTAAAACTCTTTGGAATATAGTTGATAAGACACTTAGAAAAATATGTTAGGGGTTGCTGCTGCCATCATTAACCTGTATGTGCAACAGGCTTTAATTCAAGGTACTAATGCTGCTGCTGCTGCCAGACCTTGACCAAGAAGAAGAAGAAGGGTGTTCAGACCCCATTTGGCATATCATGGACCGCATGATACAGAAATTGTAAAATGAAACGGGGTGGACAGGGAAACAGTAAAGGAGATATACAGCCTCTGCCACCCTCACCTAAGATGCAGCAAAACAAACTGAAACAACGTAAACATTTATTGGTTGTTTCAGTTTGTTTTGCTGCTTTTGTTGGATTTCTAACTGCAACTTCATCATTGGCCTTGGTTTTCATCTCATCACCCTCACCTAAGATCCCAGGCAAATCATGAAGAACCCATCCCATTGGAAACAAAGGTATGTGTAACATTAAGAGTACTAGCTACAAAGACTTTTCAGAGTCTCACAGGGAATTTATTAGGAGTGTCACAGGCCTCAGCTTCTAGAATCTTGCATCACTTTCTAAATGCAATGCTATAACATGCATATGATCATATTTGATTCCCACACACCCTAGAGGGGATAGAAAAAGCCATGTAACAAGTGTTATGCCATAGCACACTTTCCTGAAGATTTAGATGCCATAGACTTTACACACATAGAAATAAAAGCATCATCTAGTGGACAGGGAAGGAGGTACATCCACAGAAAAGGATACAACTCAATTAACTGTCAGGCTGCCTGTAATCCCCCAAGGGATCATCTACAAAGTGTATGCAGATAATCCTGGCAGTTTCCATAATTCATTCATATGGCACACCTGGGAGCTGTACACAAGGTTTGCTAGGGTTGACTTTCTATGAGAGTATCTAGTGGGGGATGCAGGTTATGCATTAGAACCTTGACTCATGATACCCATGAGATACCTACACAACCCCACTGAGCAGGGATGCCCATGCTCAAACTAGGAATATAATAGAACATGTATCTGGCTTGCAGAAATCAAGGTTTCATTGACTAAACACATTAGGAGGTGCCCTGAAGTGTAATCCAGTCACCTCTGACAAAATACTCATAGTCTGTGCCATGTTGCATAATATCATTCTCAGGAAACAGCTTCAACAAGGACAACAAGGCATGGACCACAGTTCCCAGGACTACATGAAGGGCCAGCAGCTCCAGCAGGTACAGATGAGGAGGCTGAGGAAGAACCACCAATTTCAGATGATACTGGTAGATGTAGGTGTGCATGATATGCCATGACTCTGGCTAAGAGGCAAAGGATAGCATACACAATTACCACAACTGAAAAATTAAGATCCAAAGCACATACAAATATTTAAACTGATGCCTACCAGTGTCCTTAACCTTTACTTATCCATGTATTGGTTGTGTTCTGTTAGTATTTGACAGTTTAAACCCCCAAGCAAACATCTTGTAGCTGCCATATTATCCAAGTTAAATGCTGAACATACACAAAAAGATATCTCAATGATTATTTTTATATGCAGTCAGCAAAGTTAGCAGTAAGTCATGAGTGAATTATGCAATGTATATCTATTTTTGTGCCCAATATTGTGCACCACACATGATATTTGACCAATGTAGATAACCCACCAGTGTGACGGTCAATGTTAGCCATCATTTGCACAGGTTTAAGTACTAGCAACAATTCATAACTATTAAGACTGAATTAGTAAGACTAATGCAACCAATGTAATTACAGTCAACAAGTGCAAGAAAAATATTTTACAACTAGACAGCAAAAAAATATCAATAAAACAATTTTTGCAATGCTTGAAAGCAAGTATCTGACTAAGCAAGTATTAGCTATCTACTCTGTGCATCAGACATAGGCAACCCAAAATCGCAAATAAATGTGCAAAACCCAAGGCATAGTCATCATCACTTGCACAAAGTGAGGTTACAGGAAGGCAAGTCTGACACCAAAGAAGCAAGTGCGTTGTAAGAAATCAATATTTCAGCAAATATACACTGGTCAGAGCCAGTAACAACAAATTGCTATCATTCAGTAGCAGTTGTTTAGATAAAATATGTGTATGGGCAAGACGATCTTTAATGTGTGTGTGTGTGTGTGTGTGTGTGTGTGTGTGTGTGTGTGTGTGTGTGTGTGTGTGTGTGTCTGTGTGAATGTGTGTGGTACTGCATGAACACTATCAAAACACTTTTGCCAGCATTATGTTCTTGCATCTCAGACAGGTGTGAGCCAGGTGTGAGCCATGTATGGTACAGTAGTCAGTTTACTGTCATCGCTCTGACCATGAGATTTACCTGTGCCAAGAGCAGCACTACTAGTACCATGGCCCTGGCTAGAAGTCAGGGTACTACCTGAACATGAACGATGCCTGCTGGATGAGTTGCAATCATGACAACATTCAGAACCATGACCACATGGTCTACCATACCTGGGTGTGGGCACCTCAACCAGTGATGATGCAGTGGAAGTAATGCCACTAGAGCAGTGGAATTTTGCATGGCCACATCAGCTAATACCTGATGATGTAACCCCTCTCCAGCCACATAAATACTGTCCATCCCCCAGCAGACTTTCCATTACAGACACAGCTTGATTCAGTGTGTAATGAATGCATTCTATCCAAGGAGTCACACACATGGTTTAGGCAACCTTGCACATCAGAATGCACAGCATTTAATTCTAGCACTAAGTCTTCTGAGGCCTTGGCAGAACATGCCTGTGCCTCTGTGATGGCCCTACATATATGTTGCATGGTACTTACTGACAAACCAACATCAGAAGAAGATCAGAAAACAGGCTTCCTCTGAGCACCTCTACCAACAACCATTTGGGGTACCTCACCCCACAATGGCTATGGGAAGACTCAGCCAGCTCTGCAACTGGAGTAACCACACTACCATGATCAGCTATGTCACCCTCAACCAGTTCTATCACTTAGGGTTCCATGTTATGAGTGTGTGCAGGCATACTGACTGTGTTCTAAATATGGGCAGAGTTTGTGGGAACCACAACCTCAGTGCCAGACTGATGGTCTGCACTCCCAGAGTGTACCTCATCATCCCCATCAACATCATCAGAGGCTGCTGTTACTCTCACATCAAGTGGTAGGAGTTTCACAGTGCTAGTCTTAGGATTACCTATGATAACAAGTAATTAGCACAACAAAGAGAGAAATAGAATAAAAAACAGATCAATCTTATATTATGGAAAATGTAATTTAAGCAATATTATATGCAAATGCAAGACTTTTATGTATACTTAAAGCTACTTTATGTACAGTAATAGGAAAAAATGCCTACCATGTGCTGGTGATTGTGCAAAATTAGCCCTAGATTTGCCTAGACAGAAGAAATGGAGATGCATCCAGAAAAAAAGGAGGTTATTACCTCTGTATTCCTCTCTCATTAGACCAATAACTTGAGTATAACACTCCATTTGGTATGTACCTCTCCAAACACCTGCACCAACTGGAAAGGCCACAGAAATACCTCACAAAGAGAATCAATGGCCTCCGTAACCTGTCCTATGCAGACAGGCTCAAATCACTATCACTCTACTCGGTATTGTACAGGTTGCTCAGGTGATCTGTGTCTCGCCTACAAGGAAATCTTGGACCCTGCCCTACTAGAGAGGCTCCATATCTGTAAGTCTAGCTCCTCACACATTACCTGCTCAAAAGGCCTGAGTCTAATATGAGACATCAACAAAACCTGCTGGAGAGACAGGTTTGTCACCCAGAGGCTCCCCTGTCTCTGGAATAGAATTCCCATACACATCAAACAGAGCACCTTGCTGACCCTCTTCAAGCAAAGAAGTCCACCAGGTTGAGTAGGCATGATCTGCTCTTTATGAAACCAAACTGGGTTGGGTCCGGTGTCTGGAGGTTTACTATATCTCTATTGATCATCTCCATGATAATTCTTTCTATGGATTTACATATAAGACTAGTGAGACGTATGGGTCTGTAGTTTTCAGGGTCTGTAGATGGCTCGCCTTTGTGCAGAGGATGACTGTTGTCTTTCTCCATTCATGAGGCACAGAGCCTGTTTGGAGGCTACAGTTAAATAGTTATTCCAGAGGCCCTGATAGGCCATGTTTCATGCTATTTAGAAGGCATCCTGGGATATTGTCTGGGCCCATTGATGCAGTGTTCTTGGTCTTAGAGAGGGCATTAAGGACCTGTTCCCTAGTGATAGTAGGGGAATTTATATTTGATGATATTTCCTGAGGGAAGGTTGAGGGGGAGAGAGGAGTAAAGTTGGAGCTGAATTTATCAGCCAGGAGGTTTGCTATATCTTCTGTTTCAGTATAGGTGGCAACATTTATAATGAGCTCTGCATACAATTGTGTATTGCTTTTCATGTTGCAGACATAGCTAAAGAATGCTTTGTGGTCGTTCTTGTTCTGGGAGGCCAAACTTACCTCAAATCTGGCTTTGCTAGACTTTATTTATCCTCTGAGTGTTGATGAAATAAATATGTTTGAATTTATTCAGGCATCACACACAAAACTGAAGTAATATGTAAGGCTCTCTAGGAGTAGAAACAAAGGTAATACAGAAATGTAATCTCCCCAGCAAAACAAAGTAAATGAAAAGCACGGATTAAAATCTGGAAGGATGACAATAACTGTGTAACTCCGTAACACACAGAACCATTGCAAATATACTTCTAGTTAATTACAAATGCATTTGATATTCGCTGTGTTTGTGGCAGATATACATACAGTATATCACAGGCTTAACGCATTTGCTGGACTACAAATATAACCCGCCCGACATTGCTAATACTGATATAACACATTTTTGCAACAAGTGTTCAGATTCTCAAAGAAATTTTTCTATAACGGCAGGTAACATTTACATGAAATACAATTTTGCATTAAAAGAAGTAACATATACATGGCTATGACAACAGCAATGGACAAGCAATGTAGATGGCAAGCAATGGTATTGTGAAATGTAATGCATCTCTTATGTCAAAACAAATCCCTTCTTTATAAACTGCAACATACCTTTACAGAAAATCAGTTCTGAAAGTAGTCAGACGTATTGCAAGTCAAACAGCGGTATTGAAAAGTTTATAGATACATTCTTCCCTACTAAGATACAAATCCCTTACCTAAATGATTAGCTTATATAGTGCGAATGCCCTGTGAGTTCTGTGAATATGCAAATCAGGTGTCAACTTATTAGCATTCATGAATACCACAATCTGCACTAAGTGCTGGGAAAGTAAACATGATTCCGTGCACATGCCCTGACAGTGCAAGAATGAGCACTGAGAAGTGCTACTTGATAGGGCTTGCAAGTGTGAATGATTAGTGTAGTGTAAGTCCACACTACTGCTACTTTGATGTACATTGACTGAGGGTGTGTCAGGGAGAACTGAATTAACAAAAAGTTAGTGCATTACATTGACTGACTTAGGAGAGAAACCCTTTATAGCACTTGTATTAGTGTCCCTCTGAGTAACAAGTTGCTGTCTGTAATTAAAATTGAGTACATAGCTAAATAATAAAAAACATATCTCAAAATAAATGCAAATGTTAATGGATTTATGTCAGACTAGAATAAAAAGGAAAGATGTTAACCAAAGAATGGTCAACAAAACATGTATTAATGCAAACATTTTTGCTATTGTGGCAGAAGTTATTAGCTTAACTGTTGCATGTATACCATTCTTCTACACATCTACGGGGAATTTACAAAGGTGCAAATGTAAGAAAAGTCTTATGTAGAAGTTTTAATATAAAGTGATACAGTGTGCCTCGAGTATATAAAAGCTAGTTTCTCTTTTTCATAAATCTGTCTGTTGTCTGTGTAGTCTAAAATGTGCCTTGCTCATTCCATGGTATCAAGGCTTAAATCTAGAGGTGGTGGTGTTTGTGTACCTTTAGTAATGTCATATTTTCATCTAATAAGAGAGCCAAAATTGAGAGAAAACCACAAACAGATACTCAAAAATGTATTTATTTATTTATTTATTTATTTGGCATCATCCTTTGCATGCTGCTTGGCATTGCACAATACAGCATGGCTTCGGCCACTAGCAGTGAAAAATGTTTTACTTCCCAAGGCAAAAAAATAAAATTTAAATTTGGTCCATCTTCAGTAGAGCAAATGAGCCTTGTGCTGATGCACTGTTGACAGCAATCTGAGTAGTATTGAGTGAAGAAAATGTACCTGTCAGCTACCTACCCATCTCTGTGGCACAATGTCTAAGTGCACTGAATTTAGTGAAAGAGAAAAGGTAACACAGAGTTTGAATCCCGTTTATATATACTTTCAGTGAATAATTCAGAATAACTATTGACACACATTTTCTCTATGAATGAGTTGTTGTTGGAATTCATCTTAACATGACATATGGAAAACTCTACTATGTAAGATGCATTATACCAACACAGCTATGAAGTCGAATCCTATCAGACAGGATTTTCCTTTGAAATGATGTTAGCATTAATTGTATCTGCTATGTCCAAAAGATTTACAGGGGGATTCCTAAAGGATACCACAAAGTGCATACTTTCTGAATTCAAGAACAGCTCTATGACAAAGCTTGTGCTGTCTATTCACTCAGAAAGGTTACACAAAGAGTACACATAGTGTATACCTTGTGGTATACTTTATAAATCCAGCCCTTAATGTCAACCGATGGTTATCCCCTTTCACATTAATTGACATTACCCAAAGTCCTGATAATGTAAGACCAAAATTCAAGTTCCAAAGTTGCAAGGAGATGTGAAAAGGATGAATGTCCATCTGTGCTCTGATCATTGCTAGATATACCACTTGATTATTTTCACTTCTCTTTCAATTATTTTTAAGGTATATTTTTTCTTTTTTTTGCTTTTACATTTGCATGTTGCATAGCCGTGTGCAAACATGGTTCACAGCTGAAGGAAAAATGAAATATTTAATTTAGTCTGCCTTCTGTGGCACAAGCAGACCTGATACTGGTGCATGGCCGGCAGCACTCTGGATAGTACCAAGTGAAAGAAATGCACCTGTCAGCCAGTTAGTTCTGTTGCACAAGCTGTAAATACATTTAGTAAGGAACAAAAGCAAAGGAACTGGGGTTCAAATCTTTGGTAAGGATAGTTTTACTTATGGTGTCAGATGAAGTATTGACACACATTTTGTGATATGAATTCAGGGGTCCACTTCTAAATCTTGAAAGCTCATAATCTCGAAATTCAAAATACTGAGTCCAAAATCTTGAAAGTTCAAAATACTGAAAACTCAAAATACTGAATTTCATAATATCGAAAAAAACAGATTACACCAACACTTAACAATATTCCAGCACAACTACATTACAAAACATGTTACTCTTCCCCAACTATAAGAAGAGGGGAAAGCCCCCCTGCCACTGTCCATGTGGGGGTATACTCCCACACCCCCTGCTACTTAAATATATCAACTCCGAGATCGCGCTCCACAGAAGAAAATGGCAAACATACCATTACTGTTGTAACCTTAGTCATGTCCCCTTTTAATTTGCTATAGTACAACATAAATAACTCATGTCAGTGTAGTAAAGTGCGATGTTGGAGTTGATATATTTAAGTAGCTGGGGGTGTGGGGGGTGCAGGTGGGCTTGCCCCCTTACTTATAGTTGGAGTAAACTAATATTCTTTGCCTTTTATTTGTCTCTCGCTATGTACTTCTGGTGGAGTATAGTAAGTGTTGGTATCCTGTAGTTTTTACGATATTATGAAATTCAGTATTTTTAGTTTTCAGTATTTTGAACTTTCATGATTTTGGACTCAGTATTTTGAATTTTGAGTTTATGAGCTTTCAAGATTTAGAAGTGGACCTGAATTCAGTACTCTAAGTCTGTGTGATAAATGCTGAATATGTTACCCACAGCCCTTGTAAATTGCTGATAGCAATATTTTGTTGTGGGAAATGAAACTATTCTTCTTGTGAATAACAACATTTGTTATGCATGAACAGTAATTTACCAACATGAATGTGGAAATATGCAGAATATGCTATATATCAGTCATCTATGTAGCCTAATTATTAGTCACTGCTTTAATACATTTTCATTTCAAAGTATGTCATTATGGCTTCTATGTAGTGTGACTCAAAGGAGATGAGGTAATTTTCCATATTTCCCCTTTATGAATAACTGACATTACCTGAATTTCTGATTATGTGCAACACAAATGCAAGTTCTAATGTGGCAAAATAGTGTTCAAAGTATTATTGGTAGGTGGTGTTTTTTTTTTAATTATAAATATATATCTTTGTTCACGGTTTTACCTTTTATATTTGCACATTGTTTTGGCAGTGCACAATGACCTTTCACCTCAGGCAAAAGTGAAAAATGTAATTTGGGATGCCTTCAGTAGTGCAAACAAGACTAATGTCTTTGCATTTCCATCAGCACTCTGGTCAGTTCTGGGTGAAGAAAATGCACCTGTCAGTTATCTATCTCTGTTGCACAAGGTACAAGAGAAGTGAGTTTAGAGAAATAGGACAGGTAATGCAGAGTTTGAATCCAGTTTACAAATGTTTTTATTGAGGGGAGTCAGAAGGGTATTTATCACAAACTTTTGATTAGGCATATACTACTAAATACAAATGAGTATTATAAATATAATTTTTGCAACAAATGTATCATTAATGCCTACCATATACATCCAATACAATGGGTGTAAAGTATGTTAAACATGACAATGATGACAGTGAATTTAAAATGCACTAGCATTGGTATCATGTGCACAGTAGTTTTATTCATAAGTATGAGTCATCACATATCATAACTATGTGTTTATTTCTTGTGAAGTATATATGTAACATACAGCCTGACATGTATTACTCAGGTCATTCAACTCCATGTATCTGAAATGTATTTATAATCACAAATACTACCTTTTACACAAAAATGCAGTACCGTGATTACTTAAGTCCCATACATACAGACATCTCTTAAGTACATCGCCATTCATTTGCAAATTAGTATATCTCAAATTAAAACTTAAAAAAAGAAAGTTCTACTGTGACACTGACAGTTAATAAGCAAAGATTAACTGTTTTATTCCTTCTTTTTCTAATGGGTTTGAATCTGAAGTGGTGCTTCTCAAGTTTACTAATGTGAAACTCCTACTAGTCCAATATGTCAAAATTCATGCCATTTTACGAACAACCAACAATGATTATAACAAACACCATAAAACAGTTGTGTATAACATTAGAATATGTGAAAATAGGGTGATCATCACATACATGGACACATTTCAACAGTAATGTAGATAGGGTGGGGTGAGAGGAGCAATTGCCATGGGTGCAAAGTGTTGGGGTGCAATCAGCTGATCCTAAAAGCTCTTTAATGCAATACCAGCTTTTGAGCTTTTAAAAGCCGGTATTGCGTTTGCGGTCAAACCTGAGAGCTGTAGTGCTTGTGCGTGGGCTAAACTGTAGCAACTGCTTGCAACATTGTAGCAAGCAGTTTGCTGAGGCTTAAAGGTAAAAATCTTTTCTTTTTTCAAACACATAACACCGCAAAACAGAAAAAAACAGAACTCCATAAAGTAACAAAATGTTGGAAAAATGCAGGGAAACACTCATGGAACACTCACGATTTAAATAAATAAAACAATTTTAATTGTGACACAGTTATGCGCTTTTGTTCGAATGAAGTGTAAGTCAATTATAAAGCATGGATTAGCCAGCCAATACAGTTATTCATACAGGACTAAGACAAACCACCTGGCAGCAGCAGTATCTGTGCAGAAGGAAAGTCTGGCATTCTAGTTCCGTATTATGTCACAAAACTTCTATGGGTAATAACAGCAAAATGAGATATGCTATAGTACTGGAAGATGAGACACCCAGGTCAAAAGGCACTCAACAAGGTCCTGGGAAAGAGCCAATGGGAAGAAGGATAGTTTGACCCCAGACGATTCACCCCCAGATGATTCGACCCCAATGCAATTGTATACACTTTCATGTTTAAATGTACATTTATTGTCTATGGGAATACTTAGTGGACAGTTTAACCCCAGATGATTTGACCACAGACTATTTGACCCCAAATAAATTTTAATAATTACTTTTTCTGTACTGATTATTTAATGAAGTACACAACAATTAAACTGATAGTCTGTGATTTTAAAGTATATTTTATTTTTTATAATGTTAATGTTATTTTATCCAGTAGATGGCAGTAGATACATTTTCTATGTTGTTAGTATGTCTTTATTGCATGATATTCTTTTTTTTACTTGTCCTTATACTTCTTTTGGATTTAATTATTTAACTATTTTTATCTGAAGATTATTCCTGTCACATCTCTTTATATGGTATGTATATTTGATATTTGAATATTTTATATTCTTTTTTGATGTTTGTATGGGAATCACAACTTTCGCTTATGTTTTCTAAGTAATTCCGTGTAAAAGTAATTAGAATATAAATTGGCCTAAAGGCTCCTGTCTGCTTTTCAATATTTTGCTTTTAATGTTGAAACACAGGTGCCCAGTAGGAAGGTAGCTGGAATAAAGAAGCTGAACCACGACAAAGTAAAATCTTCTTTTTTAATACAAAATGGTGAGCCCTTTAACAATGGTAACCATTGCTTCATCTTGACAGTTCATTCAAACAGCAATAGCACTTAAATACTTTAATTCATTACCAAAACAACCAATCCTGCCACTCAAAGTTAATTCAGCACTCAGCAATCAATTAATTACTATGACAGTATTTCTTGAGCTGCTTCTAGCATAGATATCACTAAAGACAAGCATTTGTTGATGCATGTATTAAAGCATATGTATTTACTAGGTGGACAACATGTGCATTTATTAGGCAGAATATATGTATTAAGTTGTTGAGTGTATACTGCTTATATTTTTATACATATTTTTATATATATTTTTATGTTTATACACACACACACAAGTAGCTACAAAATCGGGAACATGAGTATATGTATTTATTAATTTACTTCTTATGTATTTATATTTATCCACATGTTCTTGTCTTTACATTTTGTGCATGTGGTTTTTAAACAAAGTTTTTCTGACTTCAGCAATTAACTAAGGGCAAAACTTAACCATAGTAATTAATTGATTGCTGAGTGCTGAATTAACTTTGAGTGGTAGGATTGGTTGTTTTAGTAATGAATTAAAGTATTTAAGTGCTGTTGCTGTTTGAATGAACTGTCTGATGAAGCAATGGTTACCATTGCAAAAGCGCTCACCATTTTGTATTAAAAAAGAAGATTTTACTTTGTTGTGGTTCAGCTTCTTTATTCCAGATACCTTCCTACTAGGCACCTGTGTTTCAACATTTTCAGCTTCTGGGCTGGTTTGGATTTATTTGTTTGCTGATTTTGTTTTTAATGTATATTTTAATGTGACTATTTTTGTGGTTTACTTAACTGGATATTTCTCATTTTCATTGGTGTTTTAATAAAATGATTACAGGGAAATTCCTTTTCTAGTTTAACATGATATGTGCTTTTGTAGGTAGTCATATCTCCCAGCTCTACCGAATTACTCATTTTTTACCAAGTTTTGGGGTCCAAATAATGGGGTGCCACTATTCCCAAGTGGCACCCCTTCATTTCCAAATTTTCCCCATTTTTTTTTTTTTTTTTTTGCATTTTGAGCTGACATCATCACATGCACGATGAAGTCAGCTGAGCTCAAGGGGCTCACGTGCATACATTTATGGCTGCTTTCTTGTCCAGGAAGAAGGACTGTTTGAATTTCAACTGGAAACATTGACTGTGGGAAGGAAGGATTTACTTGGATCTGCGAGCAGGGTGGGAATTGAATATGCGAGCAGGAATTGAATGTCTGGGTACTGCAGAGCTTCAGTGAGCGCGTATCTTTTGAGTAAACGTGTTTTGAGGTATTGTCTCACTGCTGCTGCTTGACTAGTATTTGAGGTATTTTGTGTGTGAGCAGATCAGGAATTGAATCTGCTAATGGAAATTGAATGCCTGGGTACTGCAGTGCTTGAGCAAATGTGCATCTTCTGGGTAAGCAGTTTTTGAGATATTTTTATTGTGTGTGTGTGTGTGTGTGTGTGTGTGTGTGTGTGTGAGAAAATGCCAAAGGTGAATACACCTGGTAGCTAGAGGTACTCAGGCTCAAACCTTGTACTTGGGTACAGGTAAAAAAGAGCCTAAAGTCCCTAGCCACCACCACTTGTGAATGTATGTCTCATATTTTTGTTCTGTTCCTCATAAAATCTGTGGTTTTTCAGGTCTTGTGTGGCAAGTCACCGAAAGATTGAATTCACTAATGACAGGCACTTGAATTTCAGACTTCATATTCTTCAGAAAATAAATGGTAACACAAAACCTTTTATTCTAGCAATTTTCTAAGATCAGTGTGTGTGTGTGTGTGTGTGTGTGTGTGTGTGTGTGTGTGTGTGCATGTGTGTGCGTGTGTGTGCGTGTGTGTGTGTGTGTGTGGGTGTGTGTGGGTGTGTGTGTGTGAAAAAACGCCAAAGGTGAATACACCTGGTAGCTAGAGGTATTCAGGCTCAAACCCTGTACCTTGGGTACAGGTAAAAAAGAGCCTAAAGTCCCTAACCACCACCACTTGTGAATGTATGCCTCATATTTTTGTTCTGTTCCTCATAAAATCTGTTATTTTTCAGGACTTGTGTGGCAAGTCACCGAAGGATTGAATTCACTAATGACAGGCATTTGAATTTCAGACTTCATATTCTTCAGAAAATAAATGGTAACACAAAACCTTTTATTCTAGCAATTTTCTAATATCAGTATTTGTGTGTGTGTGTGTGTGTGTGTGTGTGTGTGTGTGTGTGTGTGTGTGTGTGTGAATGCACCTGGTAGCCAGAGGTACTCAAGCTCAAACCCTGTACCTTGGGTACAGGTAAAAAGAGCCTAAAGCTCTTAGCCACCACCACTTGTGAATGTTTGCCTCATATATTTGTTCTGTTCCTCATAAAATCTGTGGTTTTCAGGATTTTTGTGGCAAATCACTGAAGGATTGAATTCACTAATGACAGGCATTTGAATTTCAGACTTCATATTTTTCGGAAAATAAATGGTACCACAAAACCTTTTATTCTAGCAATTTTCTAAGTTTATAAGATTAGTATTTGAAATTTGTCCCTATTTGGGGGCTGTATTCCCCCATTATTGGCTTTGTCCAGGTTTTTTGTGGTAAGACATTGAGAGCTATGGTGAGAAGTGAGAACTAAAGCCACTAAATTATAGCCATTGACGTTTCAGTCTTCCTATCTTTCAGGAAACTGATGATTTGGCATAGTGGTATGTTGCTCTGATTGTAGTGCACAGAATTCTGGGTTCAAGACTTGACAGTGAAATGCATGGTGGTAACATAAAATTTTATTCTAGCAACTTTCCAAAATTATGCAAGCAATGTTTAAAATGTGTCCCTGGTTTTTGGTCTTTTGTCCCCGCCCATAAAAAAAACTGAAATTGAAAATAAGTGTGAGAGGCTGTGCAAGATGCCTATGGCTTACACTACTGTCATTATATATATATATATATATATATATATATATATATATATATATATATATATATATATATATATAGATAGATAGATATATATAGTGTGTATGGAAGCAAACTTTTATGATGGAAATATTCTGAATTGGGCAGTTTTGTCATTATTGGTTCATTCATTTTGTTTCCCTGCTTACTGGATAAATGTGCAAACAATAAATTAAAAATGCATTCTAAGTCTAACAAGTGTGCTGTATTATACAAGGAATATAATTTAATAAAGTCAGAAAGGTGTATCAAAGATCACATGCATGTTTCTTGTTTTGTGTGCAAGGGGTCTATGATTTGAAACCAGCACAAAGGTAATCTTTATCCACCACTGGCCAGATGCATTTTTCTTTGGATGTGGTGTGGGTTTCAATGCTGTTTCAATGAATGTGAGTTTCAAGGGCAGAGACGTTTTAATGCTATTTTCATTGTGAGACAGTATTGCTTTGTTTAGCAGATGTCTATTATTGTTTGCACACTGTGCTATAAAATGTAAAAATAAAATCCAAATAATCATTGTAGAAGTAAAGCAGTATGCACACATTAGTGTTTATGGTAAATGGGGAGAAATAGCCAGGTAATGGGACATTGAAATGTCTGGAAGGGGACTCTGGTGCCATATTTTGGTTGTTTGTTCTTCAGTTTGCATTTGAAAGTTGGTATCTCACAATTTCGTTGGTGTGGGTGGGGTTACATATTTATGTATGCAAAGTTTATGCTAATCAGTATGCAGATTTATACCTAATTTTTAAGGGCCTTGTCCAGATTTTTGATGTTTCCAGGTTGAGAAGTATGTAGGTAGTTCATGATTTTCTTTTAATGGATACCGATGCACACATTTAATTATTCCTTTTGATGTGATATTTAATTAAATGTCACTGTAATACTTACTTATATACATTTTTACTATGTATATGTACAGTATTTTATATATATATATATTTTTTCTATTGGTTACTTACAGGAAACTTATTTTTGTTTCATAATGTCTGTACTTCTGTTTTTTTAAACCACAGCTACAGAACTCATATTTTTCCATTTCCTTTATTAAATATATTTTTTTAAGTTTTGATTTAACAAAAGTTGGAAAGGTAATATTTTGTCAGGTCAAATTGACTGAGGTCAAAACATCCCATATCCAGCCAATGACACATCGAAGTAGTGTACTGATGTTTGATGATGCGTTTGGAGTACACCCTTTGGGACCTTCAATTGTTGATGTTAGCATAAGCAAAATAAAGATCAGAAGTTGTAAGAAAACTATTTAGAAAAACTGTCTATAGAGCCGCCAAAATTTGAGGTTGACATGACGGCACCTAACAACAACACAGTTATTTATTCTGATTTCATATATTTTTTTTGTCCCTACTGTACAGCTGCAGAAGAGATAGCATAGAACCATGAGGCACATCAGGAAAGACTTGTTCATCTTAGAGGGGCACTGGGTAAGTATGGATCAGGTACAGATGCAAGCCAGATTATACTTTTCAGGCCATCAGTCCACACTGGCTTGAGCAGGAATACCTAAAGTTTTATATTAAGCATACACACCTTGTCCAATAGCTGTTGATGATTGTGTTAGGCAGTGAGTACACCAGCTTAGTTATGTGTGGATTTAATTCACAGAAGCAGAAGCCTTTATTACAGAATAGTATTTCTAAAATATTAACTGTAATACTGAATGACATTAACATTTCAATGTTGGTGAGAGCAATTATTAACTTAGAGAGAATATATTCAACATGTCATAGTCAAATAAACGTTTCCATTTCTTATATAGTAGCACTGAGATTGATGTATTTTATGACTCATTAACGCTTTTCCATAATATCTGTAAGGGTTAAAGGTGAACATATTTATGTGTCATATTTGGTTATGTATTGAAATAAAAAAAGTGTGATGTTATTGATCTTATTCTTTCTGTTTTGCCCCTCTCTCAACCCTAACTCTTACCCTTTTGTATTTTGTTTTTGGGATACACAACTGATGAAACCAAAGCAGCACAGGGAGCTAGACTGACTACTGCAGTGTGGCCAGCAATACACCCACAGGTGGCTGAGGTGGCACCACCACAGGCAACATAGATACCCAATACATTTCAATCACAACCTGTCAGTGTTGTCTTCACAACTCCTGCTCTACATGCTCCACCTGTGTCACGTAGCTCTTCCCCACCTGCTGGTGCAGTGGTATCCATTATGAGTAGTACTAGTAGAAGTGGTGATTTTGTCTCCCATCAGGTGCTGGCAGAGCTTATAGAAAATGTAATGGGCAGGGGATTCAGTGCCCAAATTGGCAGACTTGAAAAAGTTCTGAGTCAGATGGCTTAATCAATGTCATGTCCAGTGCTGACCCAGTAAACTGACATAGGCGACAGTGATTACAGCTTTGAGGGTGAAGATGAGATTCTCACTGTCCTCAAGCTGAGCAAGGATACACCTCTGATATTTCCTATCTGTCCCTAATCATGGTGTCCCCAAAGTTTTTGTGTCCATCATCCATGCCTGTCTTGTATATTCTATAAGTCTCTGCCTGCTACCTAACCTACTCTTCCTATCTGTGCCTGTAATTCCTAAGCACCATTCACAACAGTCCCCTCTGTCCAAAAAAATTTAAATAATAGGCCTGTCCCACCAAAATATTACACCACATATATATCTCTCCACTTTGCCTATATGTCCTCTTGACAAACTCGATTTGGTCCAGTTGGCAATGCAACATTTTTCTTTTGTTGTCATCCATCCCTGCTTTGGTGACTTTCTAACTTAATCAAATTTTATGAACAATTCTACATATATGGGATAAAAACACAAGAGGAGGTTCACCACAGCCAAAGTAACGTAGTGTTCAAAAATAAAGCTCCAATCTTCACTTCAAGAGTTTTAATGACACTTAAACCGGATCCACAAAACAGTGAGTGCTTTCACGTTCAAATAACGTTTCATCAGACTTCAATGTTTAACATAATCTCATATCAGTTATTTTATACCCATGACACAATCAGACGAATGGTTTGTTTTTCCAATTCTACATATATGTTGTTAAGAAGTGGATGGCTATGGTGCTCTCCCACCACTATCCTGTAACTTCCTGTATTCTGTCCCTCGTTTTCTCTCTTCTGCTTGCCCCACATTTTAATCCCTGTACTATGAATCCCTTTTTCAGACATTTAATTTAGCCAAAAATAGAATCATACATACCACAAATAGTGAGAAATAGCCTGTCAAAAAAACTTCACTTTTTTTCCATCAGCATTTGCATTGACCTTGACATTGTGCACCAATGCAGATTGATGGTGAACAGAGTTTCATGTCTTTTTGCAAAAGCTGGTGAGTTTTTGCCATCACCAACACTAGTGTTGTTGTTTTTGAGCAAATGTGCTTAAACCTGCTGCATTATACGTACATAGAGAGAAGGCACTACTTTGAAACAGCTATAGTAGCAGTTATTAGACTCCTGGATGTAATGAAGTAAGTGTATCTGTGTGGTGTGTTGAGAAATTCACATCTGTAGATTGATGTGTTGTTATAGCATCAAGAGCTTGATTCCAGATGTATGTCAACATAATATATCATGTCTCTTTATATTCCTATCATGTGTTTAACAACAAACTTCTGCATTTATGTCCAGTTAAAACATTTCCTTAACTTAGCAGTACTAGGAAAAATACAGTATAACATTTGAGCAGTGCAACAATAAAGCTTTTGCAAACATATTCCATCCCAACAGGGAGACATATTAAATCCCCAAATCCTGCTTATGTCTTAATCTTGTTTCTGATCTCCTACCCCTTCTGTCTCCCTGTAGCAAACACTGTATTGTACACAGCATGACAGAGTAATGATGCCTACATCCTCCCTTGCTTTTATAACTTGTCACTACCCCTTCAATCATAGGATTTTAGCTTTTTGAAGTCAGTGTTCCTTTGTGGTGTGCTGAGATACTATTTAGATCTATAGACTTAGTTTGCAAAGTTTCAAGAATTCTAATCCAGAACTATGTCAGACTGTTATTGACTGTTTTATAAGACTATTTTATGCATAGCTGTTACCTATATATTGTATTGAGCCACCATTATCCTGCTGCTTTCATAATATACTCACTACAAAAAAGTGCAGAAATGTACCATAAAGAAATTTCTTTATATCTCTCTATCCCTGCTTTCTAATCTCTCTCTCTCTCTTCCTACCTCTTGTGCATCATTAATCTTTCTAATCAACATTTGCACAATGCCTAACACTGAGCAGCACCTGTAACTTCTGGAAAATGACATTACACAGCTGATTGCAAATCTTTTGAGTTTTTGCCTTTGGCTACATTAGTCTGATACCTTTCACACTACTGTGCTTAGACTTGCTGTCTTATGTAAAGACAAGTAGATATTTATTAGCTGGTGGACCTAATGTATAACTTATAGGGTTTTACAATTGTCATGACTGCAATGAAGACTAATGCATACATTCTCCTTTGCTTCAATCTGTTGTCAGATTTTAATTTTGTGAAGTAGGACTTCATATGTGGTGTGCCGAGATAATGCTCAGGTCTTTCAATTTCTCTTTCCCTGTTTTTTTTTTTTTGTCCTCAGCTTTTGTGTAGAGCTTGACATCATGCATCAATGCTGACTGCCATTAAATGGCATTTCACATGTTATGGCAAAAGCTGAAGATCTTAATTTTGACCACAATAGCATGACTGACATCATGCAAATATGCCTTGCTGTGCTATACTAATACAGACTGACAGTAGTATTGTGAGACAGTTGCTGTAACATACTTATTAGGCTGCTGGATATAATATGGTATTACAGCTGTCATCACTGTGGCGATGCTCAATCCCTACATTCTCCATTGTGTCATGGTCTCTTTAAATGTGTGATTTTTAACTTAAGAAAGTGCGACTATGTGGTGAGCTGAGATAATCCTTCAATCTGCACACTTTTAATTTATACTGTCAAGGGTTTGAATCCAGATGTATGTCATAGAATTCTGTAATGTTGTCCATATTAATAGTATGCATGTAACTGTGTGCTACATATGTTATTAACCCAACACTTTCCTCCTTATGGCCTCATTATGGTTCCACTGTCCTATCCCTTTTTAATCCAAATAATGAACACATGAAAAATTGAACCTATACGAGTGGATGGGAGATCGTAAGTTCACCCCTGGGATCTCTTCGGTGTCCCTGCTAGACAGGGGCACACTAAACTAACCTTAAAAGGGCTATCCTCTGTGACCTACTCTGCAGAGGCACAGTAAACCAATCTAAAAGGGTGGCAAAAGCCAAACACACTCTGGCTAGGCTTGTAAATGCCCCAGGGCAGATAGCCTAGTATAAACCTATGAACCTATGAACCTATGAACATGACATGTCTGTTCTGTATTGCATCATATTCTTAATGGTTTGTATATCTATACTCCATATTTACACAGAGGTTGCCACAGTGCAACATAAAATACTACTAATCCCAGTTCTAAGTTAAACAACTCAGTATATGATTATGCATGCACTAGTACTTTGCCATCATTTGTGCAAATGAGCTTGTCTGCATTGTGATTCATGAAGAGAATGTTTAAAAAAATGCGAGTATGTGAGTGGATTATACAAATTCTGTATATGTTAATGGAGTGTTGTACTCAACATATGTGGAGTTTGGTATGATGTCTAAACAAATCATACTATAAAGTTAGGTCTGCATTCCAACACTTATACTTGGAAATTATGTACAATGGTGTGGAATCTTTTCATGTATATTTTATCAGTGGTATTCAGTAATGGCCTGTGATATTTTTGACCTGTCTGGTTGTACTTACACTACACACTGTCCAGTCATGAGACAGCACTAATGAAAATCACATGACAAATTATTATTGTTTGCATACTGTCATCTTGAGCTAGACACTCATGAGTACTTGGCTGTCAATCCACTGTTTCACAATTGTGATTGCATCAAACAGCATACTGATAACGTCACTCACAATAACCCAATGTACATGAATGACAGAACAGATAAATTATCAGAGTATTAGGTCATTACTTGGGATCAGCATATTGTTGCTACTTCTGCATGTGAAGACATAGGCCTTTTCACCCAAAACTGTGATCTACATTAGTGTCTCTGCAAAACACTGATGACGTGTGTGATAATCGCTACAAATGTACATTTTTCCATATTCAAATTCAGATTTCTGCTGTGGCACTTGTGATTGGTACTGTGGTCTCTAGACTGTATACACAGATGAGTAGGTGGTTCAAATTCAACAGTGGGGAGCTTGTGTGCATGCCTCTAGTGTCAGGTAAGTATAGCTTCAACAAATTAGCACTGTGCCTAGTCCCACTCTTGAGAAATGTTTAGATGAGGAGAGCCCCCACCCCTTGCACTTTTAACACAAACATCTTCCTTGCAACACACTGGTGAGGTCATTCTGTCAAATGTTCTCTCTCTCCCTGTAGAATTCACACTTTTGCTGTGGAACTTCTTACTGTGTTTTCTAGATTGTGTAAGTATATAGGTAGGTGGTTTGAATCCAGCGTTGCTTAAATACTGTTACTGTGTGTTCTGTCATGTATAATTGCCTCCATCCCAACAGCTGTCATGCACAGTTCCACTTAAGAGACATTTTTTTCACTAGCAGAGGGCTAGAATATCGATTTCTAGCATCCACAGGTAAAATACTATTTTGGAAAAGCACTGATTAGGAACTGTAATGTCATTTCTCATGTGGCACTGGCTGTTGATACTGTGTTTTGTAGACTGTGTACATGGATCGTTGGGTGGTTTGAATCCAGCTGTGACTAACTACTGTGACTGTGTTTTTCTGTCTCATGCTGTGTAGAAAAGGCTTCAAAGACATATGCATAAATGTACAGTGTTACTGGGCTCTTCCACCACTTTCTTTCCTTTTTAGCAGCACCATCACCATATTAAACAATGCTGATGTCATCCATTCAAATATGCACTGTCACAGTTGTAAAACGGTTTGCCATCAAAATGTCGAAAGATAGTTATGCAAACCTTGGAAGGTTGAATGCCACTCTTCCAAGCTTTCGTAATGTTGAATTTTAAAAGTTTGAATCCACAACAGCGAATGCACATTAGCATTTGCTGTTGTGGATTTGTCATTTTGAATGGAGATTGCACTATAGTAGGATCCAGAAATGTACCCTTTCCCTCAATGTAGTGCAATCTCAGAGTTTGTATATATAAGTAGCAGGGGGGTGTGGGGGGTGCAGCCCTCCTACAAAACGTTAGTAGGACATAACAGGAAGATCAGCTAGGTTTGGTAAAGTCGACATTGATAACTGTCGACTTTCCTAAATTAACACTTTCAGTGATGTAATCATTTGGAATCTGGATTTTTTGACATTTAAAATTGGGTAAGTAATCACTAATACAAGTGTGTTGTGAGATTTTGATGGTAAACCTTGTAAAACAATATCTCATGTGGCACTTGCAATTTATGCAATGTTCTCTAGCTTGTGATCTTAGTTAAGTTGCTAGTTCTAATCCAGCCATTACTCCTTACACTCAGTTTTATGACTGTGAATGTATATGTAGGTAACAATGTTGTCACCCACCTGTTTGCTGTGTACATGTATAGTGGGAGATTCCTCTTACAAGAATGTCTGTCCAATTTGCAAAAATATTTTGTTTAACAATGATGATGCCATTTCATTAAATTTGACATTTGTAATAGTAGTGGTAAGCCTTCCCCCATGGTGTAAAGAATTGAGACAATGTTCTATATGTTGCTATCTTATTAAGGCCTATATTAGAATCTGTGATGATCTACACATTGTGCATTCATTGGGATTCTACAGTCACATGCTGACTGCATTATGAATCACGTACGTTTTGTTATACATACCGTCATGCAAGACTGTGTGACAATAAATATTGCCATGCTATTTTAATCAAATTTGCATGTACACATATGCCTTGCAGCATTAAGATTAGGTAATGTCTTCAAATGCACGTATATTTCACTATTTCAGTAAGATTTCTCCAGTGATGCATTCAGTCTTTGCAATATATTGTAGCTTCTGTGGTTGCATTGGTTGGTGTTCAAAACCAGAGGTGAGTGAATATAATAATTGAGTGTCACTATACTGCTATCTATGAGTGGCATCCCCTATAGCTGTAATGTCTACAATTACATGGGGTGAGGCTGCCTTATCCCTTTCACCTGAAACAACTGGTTTACAACGCAGTATATGAAGTAATGACTTCACACAGATGGAGTCTAACAGTTGTGTTAAGTCTTCCACTATGGCCAGTGTGATTCATACTCATTTCACTAGCCTGTGAACTTACATTGGTGGCTGTTCAATTAACAGAAAAGGAGAACATTTTATGAAAGCAATGACATAGCACAAACATCATTACATCTAGATATTTCTATTTTTATGTTAGACAAACATCTTTCAACACATTCTGGGATTTCATAGCAGTGAAACAGGTTTTCTGGGTTCTGTCTAGTATGAATGCTCCTGTGTCACATGCAGCTAGTACTGACATCTATTGCACATTTAAATAGACAGAGTGTGGTTTGAATCTATGACTATGCATGTACAAAACAATGTGGACAGAAAACATTGGCTTGGCTAAGCAACAAGGATATTTTATTGTTCACAAAGGTCATGTACATTAACATAGCTATCTCCTTTTCAGCAGTCTGGCTATTTTTATTGCATAATTTAACACCAAAAGTCCTTTTTTACTTCACACCTTGATTTCTGCTATTAGAAATGTTAAATTACTATGCCTGTTGCAAACATTGTTGGTTCACAGCCCTGAATACTGTGATTAGCAGGGGTTTAAATCTGATAGCTTCTGCCCGTTGTGTAACTGTGTCAGACAGAACTGGCTTAGACAAAGAAAGTAGTTATGGCAAAGTTAGACGGCTACATTTTTAAAGTCACACTCCAAGTTAGGGGATCCATAACCATTAATATAGGGTACTGATGTAATCCATTCAAGGGTGGTCTTCATAATGTAACTGATATGCCTCTTTCTGTGGTATCAGTGATTGATACATATCTTTCTGCGATCTGCCCTGTCATGTGTATGATTATGCAGGATGTAAATACTGAATATGTCAGTAATTGCTCACAGATGTTGCATATTTTCCAAAGAATAATTCTCTTTATTGTATCATACACACATTTATATGTTACTGCAATTGTTTTGATCACACTCTAAAACGTTATAGGACATGAGGGCTTACATAACATTTCTTTAATGTGTGGCTTGTTGCAAAATCAGCAGAAAGTGTAAGCGGGCCTGTGTTATGAGACTTTCTTGTGTGTGTTCTGTTGTTAGGTGAAGTTATGGTAGTCTTTGTTGTAATCCTTGTGAGCATGCCCAGTATGATGATGTAGTACATGTATGATTATTAGGAAAGAAACCTTTAATTACTGCTTGGTATGAGATATGCATTGTCATTTCTTGTTCTTAGTCAGGAATTCAGTGAATTATTCTCTGTAATGTTGGCTTTGCCAACCTCCATGTAACTACTATATCCCTCTACAATATCACTACTTATGAGCTCTCTCTGACTTGCTGAATTCAACTGCTTATGCCTACAAAACTCCAACAGTGGACACATGTGCGAAATGGACAACTATGTTTTGTTTTTGGGAACAGAGCGCCCTTTTTTTTTAAGGTGAGAGTGGGATGTTGGGGAAGGAGAGTAGGTATGCTTGGGGAGGATAGGTTTGGTAGGATGACAGACAAGACAGACAAGACAACATACAGGGGTGGTATATGACACATGTGGGGGGGAAACACCTTGGATGGAGAGGGTGTTTTGAAGTTGCAAGCCCATGAGCCCCCACATGGAAACAGTGGGACTGAGCTCCTCACCCATGGGCAGTCACCACTGCACCTTCACAGCCCCAAAGGTGGCTGTGCTGGGAGCTGGGTAGAGGTGCAGGCTCTCCCTCTGATTGAACCATGCAGCCCTCAAGCTGCTGTAGGTGATCTTGAAACTCCTTGCCGAGCTCCCTACACACCATGGCCTGGACCTGACGGCAGGTGACAGGTTCCTTTCCTCCCCCGCTTCTGGGGGGGGAGCAAGCACCATCACCTGCAGCAGATCCACTCGAAGGTCATGCAGGCACAATGGAGGAGGAGGTCCCAGGCTGGGACCCAGACTTGCTGGTCCTGGTGCCATGGCCAGCTGAGGTGGGACAGGTGGATCGACTGACATTGGCATTCCCATATGGGCTATGGTGTTGCCATTTTACAACAGATAAGGGCAAGTAATAGTCAGCAGCAGTCAGGATTACTTATAATAGCATGCACAGATATTCCCATTACCACAAGACACCAGATTTAGAACAGTTGCAGAGCAAGGGGAACACATGTACATATACTGCATGACATATGTACAAAGGGTGACAGACATGTGAGTAGTGCTATGAACACTGGCACAATATTGGCATGGTGCTGTGATAACCTCAGACATTTACTGTTGTACCACTGTGTTTTGTGAAGTATGTCCAGTCTGGGATATGAAGTCAGTAACTCTCATGGCTGTCACCATTTACTAACTGCAATCCTCACACTATGCTTCTGCAGTTCTCAGATAGGTGTTCTGTGAGTAACACAAGGAACAAAAGGTTCAACACACTAACCAGTCTCCAGATGACCCTACAGATGGTGGTTTCATCATAAACATCACACTGTCATGACAGATTTTAAAACAGGCAGACTAGCCATAACCACACACACCCTGTTAAACCGACAATACTCTAAATTAAGAATAACAACAGTTACATTCTGTAGTCATGTCTGGCACATCCCCTCCTGTCTGTTGGCCTTTTTCCACAGTGTATGTTGTTGGAGGTAAATCCCAAAACCATCTGTGACATTTTTTGCCAAACACCAGATCCAGGTTCCACTCACAGTGAATGTCACTGGCCAACACCAACATGATGTTCCTAGATATTGTAGTGTGTTTCCATGTAATTGGCTATGGGAATATTACCACATCTGTTTCACATTCAATCAGCTAGAGGAGGACTGCAATTGGTGCAGTGGCCATCAGCTGATCATGATCAACACTTACAAAACACAAGCTGCTGCCTAAGCAGAGCAGGTGTGCATATCCACATCCACCATAGAGGGTGTGGGAGGGACAGACAGAGACAAAGTAGGTCAGGGAAGGTGTGGGAGAGTAAAACTGAAGCATGTTTGTGTGACACACATACCAGTACAGGGATTCAGATCCCTGACTGACAATGCATTATATCACATGTGCATGCAGTTATTGCATGCACCACATAGCTTACATTTTGGTGAGCTGTCCAAAAATATATGTGCTGGTGAGTGACATCTGCAACAGTGATATCGTACAGATATGGTAGGTGTAGCACACGTGCATATCCACATTGACCGGTGTCAGCGGCAACACAGCCACACTCTCTAAGGGACTCATACACACTGCCGCACTTGCCAGGTTCAGGAATACACTCCCTACCTAGTTATTTTACCACAATACAGTACTGCACAGGTATCACATGCACCACAGGAGCTATTGTGCTGTTCTATGGGCAAAGGCCATGTGAAGGTGTCTGACATCAGTCAGAATGCTTCAGTATGCCAATGGGAGTTGTACCAGGTGTGAATGTGGTTGGAAGCATCATACACCACACACAGGGACAGAGGGTGCCAGTACTGACATGCATGTGTGCATTGCTTCATGGGTGTGTAGCGGTTGGCTGTGGCAGAAGGCTGTACAAGGCTAGGTGAGGGGTCCGGGGTATACCTTGGCATCAGGCCACATGACAATTGTCTGCAGTGTGAATCAGGTGTGTAGTGTCTGGAATGATCCACACAGCTGGGTATTGTATTCACCATTCTGTCACCTGGGTTACTATTGTGTGTGGCCAGTGCTGTGCAATGCTTGCCATGTATGTGTTCTATAGTCCATGACATAGATGGTGTCTGTGATGTGCACACACCCCACATTCATGTACAGTGACATGTGGTAGTGTACCTGGATTGCCAGGCCCATGTTATGTACACAGATTGTCATCATCACATGTGCCACTCCTGACCTCTTATGGCAGGGTATGCTCATAGACAGTCCTTTGTGGATCACATTTGATGGCACCACAGATGCTGTAGGCATCTATTGGGGAGCATAGTGAAGGTGGACTGTCTTCAGTTATGTGCCTATTGTACTGATGGACAGGGTGCCATGCCCGCTCTAGCCCACTGCAATCACACCATGCTTGCTATCTGTGAACATTATGCAGGGTACTACCAACATAGTGGTAGTTGTTTAGGCAAGTGTGTTTGTGTATGAGACACAGGTTCATAGTGTACTCTGTGTAATACTGGGGTTGCTTACTTTGTTCACCAGGCCTTGTATTACATGTAAGGGAGCATCTCAGCTGATTGATATCTGTCATCCTTTTTAAGTGGACATTGTGACATATAATATGGCCACCATATAGGAACATTTTGGCTCCACAATGGGTACTGGTGTCACACAGTCACAGCCATCTCCACACAGGTTACAAATTACACACACACACACACACACACACACACACACACACACACACACACACACACACACACACACACTTGTCATAGCTGGGATTAGAACTCCTACTTAACTAGTTTACTACACTACAGCATTATGCAGTTATAGCACGCGCCACAGAGATTACTGGGATAGTTTTCCCCAAAGGTGTATTTCACAGTTGATGATGTCAGCAGACTTGCCAAAGTAGGGCAATGGAGGTTGTAGTGCCTGTGAATGGCCTCAAAAGAATTGCTCCCTACACTAACAAAAGAACACAAATCCCAAGCCCAGGACCTAACACAACATGGGCACATGATTTTAATAGTACCCCATCCCACCTGTATGATGTCAGGCTAGTATCAGTAACATATCATGCAGTACAGTGTGGCTACCATAGAGGATGTACAATGTGGACCCACTCAACATTCCTAGGATTCATTTACACAGACACATATATGCAGATACATATATATATATATATATATATATATATATGGGTCTACTTCACATGGTCGACAGGCCCTATGATCGACATCCATTTGGTCGACAGTTCATTTGGTTGACAAGCATGTTATGTGGGGGGCTTCACCCCCCCAATGTGGGGGGCTGTGCCCCCCACACCCCCCCTAACTATATATATCAACACCAGGGTCGCACAACATTTGGGGAGGGGGGCAAATCTGCCTGTCGACCAAATGAACTGTCGACCAAATGAGTGTCGATCATATGGCCTGTCGACCATCACAGGTAGACCCATATATATATATATATATATATATATATATATATATATATATATATATATATTTACATACACCTGTATATAGATATATATGTAACTACACATACACACACAGACATATGTATAGAGAGATACATATGTAGGGGGTGCACACAATACGGTACAGCCACTATGGCTACAGTCACCAGCATATCACATGGACAGTGTATGAGCCAAACATACAACTGGCACCTGTTGCCTGCAACATATACCAACAGACAGGTCACGGGATATAACACCACACACAGGTTTGCATACATGGGAAAGCTTTATTTGTGTACTACTACAGTAGTGTATGCCATGTCATATAGCTGCGTAGACTCTGAAATACATTTAGACAGAGTAATGCAACTGTCTAACAGATAAAAGTATACAGTATTCTGGAAAGGAGTACATATGTTGCTGTCCAGGCCAAGGCCTTCAAGTAGTTCAACAGTAGACACATACTGGGCCACAGGATAACAAGCAATCAACTGTAGGTAATGCAGATGTACAGTCCGGCAGCCTCCATCTACAGTCTATACACAATCCCTAGGGGGTACATACTAAAGTAGACACATTAGAATGTATCTGTGATATAAAAAGGCATGACTGAAACCATCACAATCACACTGATAAACAGAACAGTCTGTATGTCAGGAAGCAGTAGGCCTGCAATTACCCAAGATGAATTGAATGGGAATGTACAACCAGATACTTTAAGGAACCTTACCCCTGTTACCCCCACAGTATTCACTGGTGTCAGTGGCATCTGTCCATACAGGGCATGTATATATGGCATGTCATGGCTTTTGTGGGTAACAGTTGCTGGCTTGCCAGTTGTAGCAGGTGTCCATTGGGGAACATAGCAATGGAGCACTGTATGCAATGCATTGCCTATTGTAGGGATGGGACAGGGTGCCATGTCCTCTGTAGTCCACTGCCATCACACCATGGTTACCATCTGTGGGCAATATGCAGGGAACTACCAACTTAGTGGTTGTTGCCTGGCCAAGTGTGTTTGTGTCCGAGACATGGGTGGAGAGTGTTCTCTAGGTAATAGAGGTGTTGCCTATTTTGTTCATCATGCCATGATGTCATGTGTGGGGGTATAGATTGTGTACCCCAGCCACTGTGGTGTTTGACATCTGTTATGCTTGTAAGATGGACATTATGAAATTTAATAGGCCCAACATATAGAAAAAGTGCAAACCCCGCTCCACATTGCTTAGTGCTTCACACAGGATACGTATGACAAATGCACGCACACACACCAAGTCTCACATTTGCCAAGCCTGAGATTAAAACACCTACTACTACAGCATTATGCAGTTACAGCATGCGCCATGGAGATTACTGGGATTCTCCATCACCAAAGGTGTATTTCACACTGGATGACATCAGCTGTCTTGCCAAAGCAGGCTTTGCAAAGTAGGGTACTGGAAGGTGTAGTGAGTGCGACTGGCATCAAAAGCATTACTCCATACACAGACAAACATACACAGAGGTGCAGTTGCCATGTCTGAGATTAGAGCACCTACCTAACTACTACTGCACACTATAGCATTACACAGTTACAGAATGCGCCACAGAGATTACTGGGATACTCCTTCACCAAAGGTGTATTTCACAGGGAATGACATCAGCAGGCTTGTCAAAGAAAGGCAATGAAAGGTGTACTGACTGTCTTCAAAAGCACTGGGCCCTACACATACGCACAAACACACAGCTTTCATGAATGAGATTAGAACACCTACCTAACTACTACAGCACATTACAGCATTACGCAGTTATAGAACGCACCACAGAGATAACTGGGATACTCCTTCACCAAAGGTGCATTTCACAGGGAATGACATCAGCAGGCTTGTCAAAGACAGGCAATGAAAGGTGTACTGACTGTCCTCAAAAGCAATGGGCCCTACACATACGTACAAACACACACACACACAGTTGCCATGAATGGGATTAGAACACCTATCTAACTACTACAGCCCATTAGAGTATTACCCAGTTACAGAATGCACCACAGAGATTACTGGGATACTTCATCACCAAAGGTGTATTTCACAGGGAATGACATCAGCAGGCTTCTCAAAGACAGGCAAAGAAAGGTATACTGACTGTCCTCAAAAGCATTGGGCCCTACACATTGTTAAGAGAAAAGTTTTAAAAACATACTGTTATTTGTCTTTTTCCTCTTCTTGCAAAGTGAACATGTTATTTGTTGAGATATGCCTATCAAAGATGTGCCTCATCTGTGAACAAAATGCAGCATTGCTTATAAACCTGAATAATAACTGTGTTCTGCTTTTCAGAATAAAGAGACTTGGTTATAGCTTAGTGAAGTCTGGGATAAGGACCCATGGCCGAGTAAGAGTTAATTTACTGAAGCAGGCTGTGCATCCTGGAAAATTTGAGCTACCATTGTTGAACTGAACATTCTGTACTTCTTGAACATTCTATACTAACTGTTGGTTTGAAGTGATTTGTAGTAAACATGTTTACCACAGCTGTTTTTCCATAGCCAACTGTCAATGGTCAGAAATGTAACAAAAAGTTGTTTTGCTTGCAGTATAAAAGTTGATGTCAGTAAACAAGTTGACCAGAGAAGGAGATCATCTTGGCCAACATGATGTGTAATCTGGTTAGCAGCTAATAAAGAAGTTTTTCATCACCTGAGACAGATGTGACTCGTCTGAATTTTTCTTCTGACATTTTGGTCCTTCGGACTGGAAACCTCTACGAAGATATGGATCAGACCGACAGAGAGACAGAAAAACCTGTGCAGGTGAGGGTTTCTCATCTTAAGATTCCCTCGACTGAAAGCCCTCTGACTGATTTGTCGTTGAGAGGAGGACGGTTTCTGAACGAAAAGGGGAAACGGAGTCTCATCTGATTCAGGTAGGATGAAAAATAAATTTTCTTTTAATTTAATTTAACCTTGTCGACAAGGATTTTATTTTTAGTTAAGGGTGGGTAGGATTAATTGTTAAGATTATTTTGTTAGGATCACCCGTTAAGATAGCCCCATTTTATAATAAGCCCTGTAAAATAACCTTGATACAGTCCTAAAGTAAGAAATCTAGGGGAAACATGGGTTCGAGTTGCTGCAAGTGTGAGAGTGATATCTGTTTAAATGTTGATGCTAAGTATATGAAAGGTTTAAACAAAAATAATGTTAAATTTTTGAAAAAGTGGAAGTTGAAATATGATTTTGATGGTACACTGAATAAGAATGCCTGTGCAAAATTGGTTAGAGATTTGAAAAGAGATGCAGGAACTAGAACTAAAAAGCAAAGACAATTGGGATTTCCCCAAGCACAAAAATGGTTAGAAGAGGCAAATAAACGAGCTATAAAAGAAAAACTGTGCCAGGAAAAAGAAAAAAAATAAATCAAAAGGGATCACTGGTGCCAAGTGGAAAAGTAGCTTTATTTTTAGATAAGGAGGATGAGCATACAGTTTGTGCGGTACAAAGGCAGGCAACTGCCCCACCGTATGGGGAAATTGCTGCTGCCGTACCTGCAGAACCTCCTCAATATCAGTCTGAAGATGTGGGATCTGTACAGCAGGGTGGGTTATTGGCTGCTCAAGGAAATGTTGTGACCCCTCCAATTTACCCTCAAATTCCCGTAGTACCCAAGGTTGCTTTGCAACAGGTAGACCAACCTATGCAGTTAAGGTCAGGACCAGCAGGGCAAGGATGTTGGGCCATTAAACTTTCTGACTACTCAGAAGCTCTTCCCTTAATACAAGTTGCAAACCCACAAGCAGGGGATGTTGGACAAGAGCCAACTATTTTAGTTTATCGTCCCTGGGCTAGAGAGGATATAAAATGAGCTACAGATGGTATTCCTCATCCCAACGTTAATTTCCAAATGTTTTTTGAGGCCATAGTTGGTATGCGTTTAAGTTATCATCTAAATGGTTTAGAAGTAGAACAAGTAGTGTGACAAATCCTGGGTCCAGATTGGCATTTAGTTTGTGGTACTTGGATATGTAAGGCAGATGACAGCACTACATTAAAGCATAATTCTGGGGTGTTAAACACGCGAGTCACTGATCTGTTAAAGAGAATTTCTGATAAGTAGCGTCCAAGAGCAGATTGGACAGTAATAAATCAGTGCATTCAAAATGATGATGAATCTGTAGATCACTATATTGTAAGATTGACAGAAGTGTTCAATAACCATTGTGGAATGATGATTCTGCAGGATCAGACCAATGATAGTCCGTATGAACAGCAATTGAAAAATGCTTTTCTTAAAGGTTGTAAGGCTCCGATAAGTAGTTTTATAACTAAGCATATGGTAGATCATAGAACATGTAGACTGCAACCTTTGTTTGAATATGCACGGCATGCTGAGTGACATTTCAATTTAAAAAAGAAAAAGAAAGTACAAGTGTTAGCAGTAGGGGATGATGGTGGTATATTCTTGGTACAGGACCAAAGGGAGCAAGGGTGCCGTGGTGGCGTAAAAAAAACGTGGGGGCCTGAAATGGGACACGCTAAATGAACCGGGTGGACATTCAGAGGAATATGAGGGAAGGTTAAAACGTGGAGAATGTTTTAAATGCGGTAGACGTGGGCACTTCGCTGCCGACTGTGAAGAGTGGCAACACCCCCCACAGCTTACGAACAAGGGCTCCGCATGACTATATGATAGTAAAGGAAGGCGCCAAATTCATTAAGGTGATTATTGTAGAGAAGAAGAAAGTGAGAATGATTGTGATGATGATGAGGCAGACACTCTCTGCGATTAATGTCAGAACACTCATAAGGAAGGGCGGGATTGTGACTGTGAAGTCATAAACCTGGCAATTTTGGGTATTGCTATGCATCTAGATCAAAAACCCATGATAGAGTTTTTGGTTGAGGGACAGAAAGTGGAGTTTTTATGTGATTCAGGTGCATCGCGTACACTTTTGGGTCCAGCAGTTCTGCCTCCGAACTGCGAAACAGATGAGTTTGTCCTTGTGAAAGCGGCAAATGGGAAAATCTATAAGGAACCACTGTCTCATCCTCTATTGTTCACAGATCCGCAAACAAACCAAACTGTTATGTGTAGGGTAATTATATCAAAAGTTTGTCCAGTTAATTTGCTGGGAAGAGATTTGATGCATTCGTTTGGAATAGTGGCAATTCCCACACCTAAAGGCATTGAGGCGAAAAGGTTAGCGGATGGCTTGGTGGTACAGGGAGTACAAGACTTGTTTTACTGGTATATCCAGGACTTGATTTCAAATGGCCCGGGGAGGGTTGATACAGATTTGATCAACCTAGCTTTAAGTAAATCTAGGAGCAGGTCACCGCAGGTTGCGGCGCACTTACATTGTACAATGTTCTATAGAAAGGCCCCTGGTCCGGATAAAGAATTTAAAAAAGAATTCTTTAAGCACAAACGTGCAAGGATAATTTTGAATGATATGTTTTGGGATACGCAAGGTAATACAGTAGTGACCTGTACTTTGACCAAGGAAATGAGTTCTTTATATCGCTCAGGTTATAGCCCACATATTTCAATTACTAAAGCGGTAGGGACACATTGGGTTGATTTGGCGAAAAAGGTAACAAATTTGGACACAATGTCCGAAAGTCAGTTGAAAGATCAACAGATCCAGGTACAAAGATTAAATTGGGTGACTTGGGCACAACCAAGTGTGCACCTCAGGGATGACAAAACAGAAATGGCATGACAAATCTTTCTAACTCAAGAGGAAGATAGTGCGTTAAGTGCCTTACCTGTAGATTTATGGTCAAAAGGTAAAGGGGATGTGGGACTGATGAAAACAGCAGGTGAAGTTTGTATAACTCCAAAGTCAGGTTTTAGACCTCGTAAGCACCAATACCCGCTAAGTAAACAAGCAGTGGAAGGAATTAAGCCAGTTATTGAGCAGCTAAAACAGGTAGGAATTCTTGTTGAATGCCCAGATTCACCCTGCAATACTCCGTTGTTTCCTGTAAAGAAACAGGATGGGTCATGGAGGTTGGTTCAGGATTTACAAGCAGTTAATTCGGCTGTGATCCCAAGAGCACCAGTGGTCCCTGACCCCTATACATTACTTAATGATTTACTACCTCAGAACAGATATTTTTCTGTCATAGATATAAGCAATGCTTTTTTCTCCATACCACTACATAAGGAGAGTAGATTTTGGTTTGCATTCACTTATCAAGGTAAAAGATACACCTACACCAGATTGCCACAGGGTTATTGTGAGAGTCCGACAATATTCGCACAAGAAATGGCTGCGAATTTAGCTCAGTTTGTTCCCCCAGAGGGAAGCCAGGTTCTGTTGTATGTAGATGATATTTTGTTGGCCTCACCCACGCAGGAAAGTTGTAGAAGGGATACCCTAGCCCTTCTTAGTTTTTCAGCTGAGCAAGGACACAAGGTAAATAAAGAAAAGTTACAATTGTGGAAAGCACAAGTAAAGTACTTGGGTTATTTAATTTCATAGGCAGGTAGACAATTGGAGAACAAAAGAAAACAAGCAATTCTTGAGGCACCTATGCCCACAACTAAGTGGGAGATGATGTCCTTTTTAGGTGTGTCTAATTTTTGTAGAAGTTGGATCCCTAACTATGCTGAGGAAGTAGGGCCATTGACCGCACTAATCTATGACACTCCCATGGCAGCTAAGAATAATATACAGTGGACAAATAAGGCAATACAGGCATTTAATAGAATTAAGCAATTGATAGCAGGATCCTCTGTTTTGGGTTTTCCCAACTATTCTAAGCCGTTTATACAAATGGTTGATTGTAAAGGAGGATATATGACTTCGGTTCTGGTACAAGTACATGGGGATAAACAGAGACCGATAGCTTTCTACTCCTCCAGATTAGATCCTGTTGCAAGGGCATTGCCGCATTGTGTTCAAGCTGTAGTGGCAGCCGCCATGGCAGTACAAGCCTCAGCACCATTAGTTTTGTTCCACCCATTACAATTGCGGGTTCCACATTCAGTTGCTACTATACTTTTGCAAGATAAAATAACCTTTTTATCTCCTAGTCGACATTTGTCATGTATGACAGTGCTGCTGACACAGCCTCATATGACCATGGAAAGATGTACTACTCTTAATCCGGCGACACTTTTGCCGACTCCAGAAGAAGGTATTCCACACGTTTGTTTAGACAGCATTCATGACAAAGTGCTTCCCCGACCAGATTTAACGGATATTCCGTTGGTAGATTCTGATCTCGTTTTGTTTGTAGACGGATCAGCAAAGAAAGACACTGTAGGAAAAACACTAGCAGGGTATGCTGTCACCACAGAAACTGAAGTTTTGGAGGCAAAAAGATTGTCAAACATTTATTCTGCACAAGCAGCTGAGTTGGTGGCTTTGACTCGACCTTGTACCTTAGGGGAGGGTAAAAAAGTGACAATTTATACAGATAGTCAATATGTTTTCTCCACTGTACATGTTTTCACTCAACAATGGAAGAATAGGAGAATGGTTACTGCGACAGGCAAACCAATAAATCACAGAGATTTAATTTTACAGTTGTTAGATGCAGTGCAACTACCACTTCAGATAGCGATATGTAAATGTTCCGCACATACCAACAGAAAAGATCCTGTCTCCAGGGGAAATGCACTTGCTGATATGGCTGCAAAAAAGACAGCTCAAAAAAATGATTTGCTTTTACATGACAATGATTTAGAGCCCGGACACCTCTTAGACTTAGAGACACTAAAAGTAATGCAAACATTGGCAACACAGAAGGAAACATGTCGTTGGGTGAAATATGGTATCACTCAACAGAGTGGGTTGTATAGGGCATCAGATGGCAAAATGGTATTACCCTCAAACCATTTTAGGTATGCAGCATTGGTTAGCCATGGATCTGCCCATGTAGGAGTACAGATGATGATTCAAATAGTGTCTAAGGTGTTTTGGTGTAAGGGGTTTTCAACTTATGCAAAGCAATTCTGTTTATCTTGTTTATTGTGTGCAAAGTATCATGCTCAGGGGGGAGTTAAAAAGTCTCAGCAGGCATTCCCCACCCTTCCATATCCATTCCACACACTCTATATGGACTTTATTGAATTGATACCCTCAGAGGGAAAAAGGTTCTGTTTAGTCATTATTGATGCTTTTTCTAAATGGGTAGAAGCTTTTCCAGTAAAGCACCCGAATGCACAAACAGTAGCAAAACTTTTGACTACAGAAATAATTCCCCGATTTGGTTTACCAAGATGCATTTACAGTGATAATGGGTCTCATTTTGTTAACCAGATTGTTCAGAAGTTGGGTCAAGTGTTTCAAATTGATCTCAAGTACCATTGTGCTTACCATCCGCAGTCAGCTGGACTGGTGGAAAGACACAACGGTGTATTGAAGAATAAGCTCTGCAAACTGATGGCAGAAACACATAGATCATGGACTGTGTGCCTTCCTTTGGCACTCCTGTATATGTGAATCTCACCCACCTACAAAGGACTTACACCATTATATGAAGAAGCTGCTAAATGTCAAGTCTCTTGTAACCAATGACTCCTTTGCAGATTCCAGGGGTGAAGCCTTGTTAAGCGTGGCACCCGGGGACTGCGTGTGGATCCGAATTGTGAAGAGAAAGAATTGGTCATCCCCCAGGTGGGAAGGCCCATACCAAGTGCTTATCTCGACACCTACGGCTGTAAAGATCACTGAGAGGACTTCGTGGATTCATATCACCCACTGTAAAAAACTCAAGACTTTTCCTTCTGCCATTGATGTTGGTCAAACTCCACCGGACCTCTGAGCGCAAAGTCTGGCTACAAAGGGGGATTAGCCCAATAGGGGTTAGTTCGTCTCAAACCCAGTGAAGGGGCCAATGGCGCGAGGTAGTCCTTGGGGAGGATGGCCATGTTCTACTGGTACTTGAACTGTTACATGATGATGATTTTGGTGGCAAAAGTAAATATGTCCATGCGAGAAGGAACAGTTGCAAGAGAAAAAGGAATGGTGGTGCTGCAAGCGCAAACAGGTGTTACTACTGTGTTTAAGGTGAAACTTTGTGAAGGAATTTTGGACTGTTCTAAATGGAACAATGATGATTTCATGACTCGTGCAAAATATTTGTGCAATAGAGACTGTACGTCCTGGTCAAATGTTTGGTGGTCAACAGATGTGAATGGATGGGAAACAAGTGGTATCAGTGATACCAGAGAAAGATAAAAGCAGGCAACAAAGAATAAAAATTGCGCATTTCCAAGGTACCAAAGTAATTACTATAACCATTGTGTCATCACAAGAAAGTGATTTAGGAGTTTATGGAATCGGAGTGTCCCTTCCAATTGGAACTGATCCTTTGGGGACCCTCCAACTTAAAGTACAAAGCCTTCAGAATGCGACAAGTAAAGCAGATTTTGCCTTCACAGAAGAAGAACAATTGTTACTAGAGATGGGATTCGTACACCATAATGAATGGTTATCTTGGGTTAGATCTAGTACCCGAGAGGCACATCGTGAGAACTGTGTTTCTTGTGCTGAAGGTAAACAGCAACTAGCGACAGTCCCATTGATGTGGGATGAAGGTAACCTAACGTGTCTGTTAAAATTATTCTTCAACAAAACTGAAGATAAATGCAAAAATGAAACTCAGCGTTTTCCAGTCATAAGCAAAGTTGAGAAACCACCTGCAACGATTTCCTATCCAGGTTCGTATATGTGCATTTCCAGAGATGGCACAGGGAAGAATTATGACAATATGGGACAGACCTATTGCAATGTTACTGTGAAAGGCAATGAGAATCCATTTCTGGAGAACCAGACTCACAGTTTAGCAGATGTATGGTGGTTATGTGGAGATAACAAACTCAGATCAAGGCTTACGATTCCCTGGAAGGGAACTTGCGCATTTGTAAAGTTAATTCTGCCATTCTACATTTTCCCAGTTCCAGCAAGCAATTTTGTAAGAGAACCTGAAATAAAGCCGAAGTGGTTGAGTAGGAGAAAAAGAGAGGCACCGAAGCAATCCTTCGATAATGGTGTCTACATCGATAGCATTGGCGTACCAAGAGGCGTACCTGATGAATACAAAGCAATAAACCAAATAGCAGCTGGTTTTACATCCATCTTTGTCTGGATTCAACCTAATAAGAATGTGGACTGGATCAACTACATTTACTATAACCAGCAGCTTTTTGTGAACTATACCAAAGATGCATTGAAAGGAATTGCTGAACAACTAGAGGCCACTTCGCAGGTGGCATGGCAGAATCAAATTGCGTTGGATATGCTCCTGGCCAAAGAAGGAGGAGTTTGCAAGATGTTTGGGACTTTCTGTTGTACGTACATTCCAAACAACACTGTGCCTGATGGAAGTATCACTCGAGCTTTGAAAGGTTTGGAAATGTTATCTGAAGAATTGGCAGAGAACTCTGGGGTAAATAATCCCTTTACAGACTTTCTACAAGCGTGGTTTGGAAAATGGAGTTATCTCATCAGCAGTTTCCTGGTGTCCTTTGGAGTCACTGTGGCTATCGTGGTGGTATGTGGTTGCTGTTGTATACCCTGTATCAGAGGTCTTCTACAAAGACTGGTTGATACTGCTGTACGAAGATGATGTACCAGCAATTGCAACGGACTGGTGAAAGTGAATACATTGAAATGTGACTCTGTAAATGTTTTTGAAGTTTAAAAGTTTGTCTTGCCAATGAAGTAATGTATGCAAAGAAAAACTTAGTTTTTACCATATATTGCTGAAATAAAAAAACAAATAAAAAGTGTTTTCAGGGGGGAAATGTTAAGAGAAAAGTTTTAAAAACATGCTGTTATTTGTCTTTTTCCTCTTCTTGCAAAGTGAACATGTTATTTGTTGGGATATGCCTATCAAAGATGGGCCTCATCTGTGAGCAAAATGCAGCATTGCTTATAAACCTGAATAATAACCGTTTTCTGCTTTTCAGAATAAAGAGACTTGGTTATAGCTTAGTGAAGCCTGGGATAAGGACGCACGGCCGAGTAAGAGTTAATTTACTGAAGCAGGCTGTGTGTCCTGGAAAATTTGAGCTACCATTGTTGAACTGAACATTCTGTACTTCTTGAACATTCTATACTAACTGTTGGTTTGAAGTGATTTGTAGTAAACATGTTTACCACAGGTGTTTTTCCATAGCCAACTGTCAATGGTCAGAAATGTAACAAAAAGTTGTTTTGCTTGCAGTATAAAAGTTGATGTCAGTAAACAAGTTGACCAGAGGAGGAGATCATCTTGGCCAACATGATGTGTAATCTGGTTAGCAGCTAAAAAAAAAGTTTTTCATCACCTGAGACAGATGTGACTCGTCTGAATTTCTCTTCTGACAAACATACACACAGAAATTCACAGTTGCTATGAATGAGATTAGAACATCTACCTAACTACTACAGCACATTAGAGCATTACACAGTTACAGAACATGCCACGGAGATTACTGGGATACTCCTTCACCAAATGTGTATTTTACAGGGAATGACATCAGCAGATTTGTCAAAGAAAGGCAATGAAAGGTGCTCTGACTGGAAGGCTACCAGGGGCAATTGTGTACAGTGATGGACGTTTGCACAACATATGTTTTTGCAAAATGGGGGTGTGCTGTGTGGGACAGGCCTCATGAGAGGGGAGCTGTCTGTCACTGTCTGTCACTCTCTTCCCACATCTATTATGTGTATGTTTGAGTTGTTATAGTGTGCTGTCCTTGGATATATGTGCATATTCTCATCCGGTGTGTGTGCAGAGCATGACTGGTGTGTAATGTGGAGTGTTTGCATAGACATCTGTGACTGACTGTTGTGTATAGTCCACAGTTGTTTCCAGACATGGACTTCATTTCTATAAGTGTGTGAGCATGCCCAGTATGACCCTTCTGTAATTTGTTTTCTGACATGGCCTTCACTTCTCTATGTGTGTGCACGTGCCCAGTATGAGTGTATATTGCATGTGTGACTCCATTCCAGGTAAGTTGTACTCCAGTGCAGGTATTTGTGCTCTACACTTACAGCTAGTAACCTGCTTCTGCAGGATATCTGTCGATTGGTTGACAATGTGGGTCAACATTGTGCAAAGGGTAGTGAGATTGTTGCTAATTGTGTCTGTGGTGCTTCTTCTACATGGTTTTGGTGTTGGCAGGGATACTCAATGATATGTGGTGTTTTACCCTCTGATGTTTTATGTCATCAACTACTGGCAGGTATACATCTTTGCTAGCAGTAGGTTCCTGGAGATTTCAAGTTGAATGCAGCTTTTTTCCAGTATTGTGGTGTGCAACCTACATATTCTTGCACATTCATGTCATTCTGGTGTGGAAACTGCAGCCACTTGCTGATGGGTCTGTTTATATGGTCCAGCAACTTGGTGCTGTTGTGGCTGTGGGTCCCATGCCTGTACAATTATCACCATGACAGGATGGACATATTGTGCTGTAGCCATACTTCACAGTTATTCAGACTCATTGAGGTTATCCAGAGGGAGGGCTTATTATTCTGTTCATTAGCCCTTCACAATTTGGTTTGCAAGCAGGTTTGTGGCCACCCATCCCAGTGTTTGCAGCCATGATAAGTATGTGCACACATCAGGGTTTCACCCTTCACACACTCCATGGTGGCGATGCTACCCCCCCCCCCCATTAATCTGTCCCCTTCCTACCATTATGCACACAATATCTGATAGGTATGCCTATAGTTGCCACTCCATCCCAGCAGTATGTACAGGTTGGTCCACAGTTCATGCATTGGAACATGATGGACATACTACTGGGATTTGTCAACATGTCCTTGCATTTGTGTTTTGTGCACTGTGTTTTGTCATTATGTGGGAGTTCATGGGATAACATACAGTGGTGGTACAGGCGTGACACAGGCCTGTGACAGAGAACAGTGAAGCACTGGGTACTGATGCAGGCTATCTGTAGCAGGACAGTGCATCCTGTCAGTTGTTCAGACCCAGGCTGCAAGGCAATGTATTCCCCTGGGTTGACAGGATAGGTGTGCAAGGTGATGATGGCAATTGTTTCTGTCCTTATCAAGCCATTGGTGTGAATGCTGGCAGGGTGCATCTTACAGCTATGGACACACCTGCATGGGGCACCACTTCAGCATGCTGCATTCTGTGAGTATTCACATAGTAATGTGGGGATCATATTGTACTAAGTCACAGCAGCAGGTAGGTGGCCTGTGTGTTACCTGAGGCTGATGTTGGGCTGGACTGGAAACGTGTGCTAGGGTAGCTACTTGCAACTGCCTCACAGGTATACATGGCCCTTTCCCCGGCTGGTGGCTAGTGGGTGGACACCAGCAGCTTCTACATACATCATACCTCTGCCTTTTGTGGTCTGCCAGTGTTTTCCCACAGTACATTTTAGTTTCCCATACTACACAACCAACTGATGTGCTGTGATCCTGTATGTACAAATGGAGGGTATCTCCATTTCACTGTGAAATATTAAACAGTCTTTCTCTACGGTACTTCCACCTGTGTACTGTGTGTACATCTGGGCGAACACTCATACCATGTCCATCTTCCAGATGGTGACAGTTATGATATCTGTACAAATCATATGGGCTACTGCTGCAACATGTCTTGCTGGGATACCAGTCTGATTGGCACTGCAGTTGTGTGGACTTGGCCCAGTCCTCAGCAGTGCTGACCATTGGACACCAGGACACACCATCCATGGCTATTTGCTGAACACTTTCACACAGCATACCACTCAGAACTACCTAACACACAGAGCTCTGCCTATTGTAGACATGCGACTATCCATCTTGCTGATTTGACCAGCTCAGGTACTCAGTGCTCACTGTTATTACTCCCTCACATGGCTGGTAATACATTTCTACATAGGGTTGGTGGGGGTACACATCACAACTGTGGACATGTCCTACAGCCACTTGATATGTCAGGTACTCTGTTGCCTTCCACACAACAACCTGACACACAGATCTCTGCATATTTTACACATGCAACATTCCATCGTTATAATTGGGGCAGCTCAGGTACTCAGTGCTCTGCTGCTGTGAAACCCACACATAGCTACTGCTATACTACATAGGATTGGGGGGTACACCTGACAATTGTAAACATTTCTGCTATACCCACCTGATATTTCAGGTACCCTGTTGGCTTCCACACATCAACCTGACACTCAGAGCTCTGCATATTGTACACATGACACAATCAATCCTTCTATTTTGGCAAGCACAGGTACTCTGTGCTCACTGTTATTACTCCATCACATGGATGCTAATACATTTCTACATAGGGTTTGGGGGGGCACACCTGCCACCTGTGGACATTTGCTTTCACCGCACTGGTATTTCTGGTAGTCTGTTGTTTTCCTTTTAAATATGCATTCTGACCTATCCTGCAGACTGCAGGCATATCAGTGTAGTACAGGGTATAGGTTTTATTGACCTACATTGCCATTTCAGACTTCCTACCCTTCAGGAATGACATCCCACTTCCTGACCCGTTATACTCTGTGTAGGTCTGGAGGGGGGTTGATCTCCATTGCCATACCTTGAGGACCTTAGCACAGCCTTTCCTGTGTTCCTCTACACCTGTCCTGCTGGCTGGGTGGGAATGTTGTTGGGTATGTGAACCTCCATGACATGCATGTGTGTGCCATATGGACACACATTTGGGCCAGCACATGTCCTGCAGTGGGTTTTTTCACCTTGTCTGCTACTGCCTACTTTGCTGACACCAGTATTTGTTATGGTTTCATGTTACCTATATAGCTGTCCACTATCTGCTGCCATCCCATTCAGCCACCCAATCCCTTTCCTTGCATGTTCACATCCATACCATTGATACAACTAGCAAACCATACAACTGCATTCAGTGATTGATAGGAAGGGTGACTTACCTTGCGGCTGTGCCAGTATTGAGGATGGTGCTGGAGGGCTGACTATGTCAGATGCATATAGTACACTCCCTATACATGATAAAGCACAGGTAGTGTCGTTTTTGGCATCCCTTTTACTGAATGTGTGAGTCAGAGAGAGGTGTAATTCCCTGGGTTCCTACTGTGTCAGTGTATGTGCTATGCGTTGCCTCTCTGCCAAAGCCAAGACATACTGTGCATGCCTCCTTCTGCCTACTGGGGCAGGCTCAGGTTGTTCCTCCTCTGAGTCACTCTGTGCCTGTGCTGGCCTTGACAATGGTGGAGGGCTGTGTGGCCCTGCCCCATGCTGTTCCTGCTGCAACTGCTTCTGCAGGATCATGTTGTGTAGCATGGCACATACCATGAAAATTTGGGTACATGTAGCTGGAGAGTACTGCAAGGCTCCACCGGATGTGTCCAGGTACCAGAACCATGACTTGAGCATCCCAAACACATACTCTATTATGATTTTTGTTTGTACTTGTGCCTCATTATGGCATTGTTGTTCAGGTGTGTGTGCATTTCTGATGGGTGTCATCAGCCACAGCTCCAGTGTGTCCCCAGCATCCCCCACTAGGTGACTGTAGGGGATGTCCCCATTGGCAAATATCTGGTACAGCTGCATCAGATGCCAGATGTGGGAATCATCATAGCTTCCAGAGCAGCCAGAGCACACATTCATTATAATGCCCTGGGCATCACAAATGACCTGGCAGTTGATGGAGGGTATGCCCTTGCGGTTGATGTAGGCCCTACCCTGTTCATCGGGTGGTGCTTTGATGCATATGTGCATGCAGTTCTATAGCACCCACTACCCAGGGTATTCTGCTATTTGGTGGAAGAGATGCATATTGCTGGTCAACACCTCATGGGTGTTGAGGAAATATATGTGCTCACTGGCATGTGCTGACATGGCATCCAGGAACTGGTGGAATACTCTGGATGCTGATGCCTGTGAGATCCCCATGATATCCCCGGTTGTGCTTTGGGAGGTACCTGTGGCTAGTATACCAAGGCCTACACATACCTCGGTATCCACTGGGATTGGTTCCCCTCGGTCAGTTTGGTGTGTCAGGTGTGGGTGGGACAGCTCAACAATTTGCTGTAGGAGGCCTCTGTCCACCCTATAGCACTCCACTATCTCCAGCTCATGTAGCCCCTGGTAGGTTACCCTGGGTCTGTACACTTTTCTCCGTTTGTTCGGCAGCATTCACATCCTCACCACCCTCAACCTCTTGCACATGTTGTTCCCTTACCTGCTGCAACCCTTCTCATTCTGTAGGTTTGTTTGTTAAAATTTCCCTGCTTGTATACACCAGTGGTGTAGAGTGTGGGAAAAGCCAGAGGGGAAGGTGTTTGCTTAGTTTATAGTGGTGTGCTGGGCTGGGCTGCTGCCTGTGTAATTGGCTGATTCTAATACATTTCACCTGCCAGCTACGCTAGTTCTCCTTGAATACCTTCCTACTGCTGTTTTCCCTTCCCATTGGCTCCCTGTTTAAGCCCGTATGCACGCCGTGCAAACAGAGTGCTCATACGTGCACACTGCTGCTATTTCCAGGTTTAACTTCTTTTTTCTTCCTGTAAAACCCAGAGTGTGGCACGCACACCCACGTACACTTTGTAAAGAGTGCTAGGCAGGTTTAGACACACCCTCTAGCTTAGCTGTGCTAATCTAGGAGCAAACCTGAGCCACAGAGCTCCAAACCGCTTACAGTAAACCTGACACACCCACCCATGATGTCACCTACCTCCTAGTCTTGCACCCAGCTATTCATACTCTTACACTGTTGGGACCTGCCTCACATGCTGGGGAAAACTGGGATTCACTATCCTTCTCCTCATTTGCATAGGATTGCCTGCTAATGTATAATTACATGTGTCACGCTGAGCCTCCCCTTTTAGCAACAATTACTCACTGGCTAGGTTGTCTTATGCCTGCCACTGACTTGCATGGCAGAATACTGATTTTTAGTTAAAATGCTTATTTTAGGTTTATTGCCTTATTTTCTCCCCAATCCCGTTTGCACACTGCTGCCCTATGCTTCATAGCTGATATCGGTGAAAAAAAAAAATAAAAGTTGATTTTTTTTTAGTTTTTGTATTGTTTGCAATGCCAATGGCATTATACTTGGCCATTGGCATGCTTCATCAATTATATGCAGCCTTTATTTGGGGCTGTTATGTCTCCATTTTGTAATTTGCAGAAATGTACTCGGTTACTAATCAAGTACATTTCTGCAGATTACGCTAGTCCTGCACGGCCTGATTCTAGCTTCCTGGATAGCAGATTTACCTCATTTGCATGATTTTCACCTGCAAATGGGTAATTTGCATAAAGAAGCTGGGAACGTGCAGGACTACTGCAAGAGCGCCCGTGCACGTCAAACGAGCACATACGTGGATCGCTCGGCCGCCATATTGACAACATTACCTCTGACACTAAGCATGCACGCCATGCAGGGCTTGCTGAATTCAGGGGAATGTTTTTTCTGTTGCATGTTTTTGCATGCACTGGGTTTATTGCACAGTGCATGCATAGTAACACAATGACATTGGTGTTGCTGATGTTTTACGTTTGACATTAAGAATATCAAGTTTTGGGTCTGTTGATTATATTTAGTAGGTACACACACATTTTATATATATATATATATATATATATATATATATATATATATATATATATATATATACATATATATGTATATATACATATATATGTGTATATATATATATACATATATATATATATATATATATATATATATATATATATATATATATATATGTTTACTATTGAAATGCTGCGGTAGCGTTGTCACCTCATAGCAAGACGTTGTCCTGTTCGATTCTCAGCTAGAGCGTCTTCTGTGTGGAGGCATACGTGAATGGGGCGTGCCTTCGTTGAAGGTTGTGCGTCAGGGCTGGTAACCCGGTATGTAAAAATCCACTACCAATCATTAGGGGGACTGGAGTTCCGCTGAAAGACACAAACAAACAAATTGCAATCTCAAAAGTCACAAAAAAGGTACTTAACAGCGAACTAATTCACCGAAAGTACACATAACCTAATCGTCCTAATGTTGAAAATCAGCCGTTAATGCCAAAAATGTCGGACACAACATTTTCAGCACTTAACAGCTATGCCACCCTTGCTGCTACTCCCTAACTAACACACCTAACATCCAGTTTATGTAGGGGGGCAAGCCCCCCTGCATCCCCCTGTAGTGGGCTGTGCCCCCCACACCCCCCCAACTATATATTCCAACTCCAAGATAGCACTACAGTGAGGAAAGGGATGTATTTCCCTAACTGCACTGTACCACGATCCCTGTACATCCCTTCCAATGTTCATATTTGTGAATGCACAGTCCATTTGAAAATATAACGTTCGATCATTTAACCTGCACACATATGATGTATTCAAACATCTGTAGATATATATATATATATATATATATATATATATATATATATATATACTCACACACATGTATATATATATATATATATATATATATATATATATATATATATATATATATATATACTCACACACATGTATATATATATATATATATATATATATATATATATATATATACACACACACACACACACACACACACACACACACACACACACTCACACACACACACACACACACACACACACACACACACACAAATATCAGTTGATCAAGTTTTCAGAAACTCGAAATTCATATTGGCCAGATGACATGATCAAATTTCTGAAAACTCAAAGAATGGAGATTGTGATACATTGCAAATTGGGAAATTTACCATTTTCCTCAATGTAGTATGATCTCAGGGTTGTTATATTTGATTTGCAGGAGATATGGGGGGTGCAGTGGGGTTTGCCCCCTGCAAAAATGTAAAAAAAGATTGATTCTTGTGGGCTTTTTTAATGTTCAAGTTTTCAGAAATTTGATCATATTGTATCACTGATATGAATTTTGAGTTTCTGAAAACTCAATCTCGTGACACAGATATATATATGTGTGTGTGTGTGTGTGTGTGTGTGTGTGTGTGTGTGTGTGTGTATGTGTGTGCGTATGTGTATATATATATATATATATATATATATATATATATATATATATATATATATATATATATATATAGTCTAAACAGTCACAAAATCCAGCACTAGCAAATAAATCAAACCTTGTAGTAAATTCCAAGAAAAAGGGACCCAAAACACTTAAAATAAGTGTAATAAAGCTTTATTCCAGTAGAAGAAACATTCAAGCAGCTTACATAGTGGCCATTCGGCTCCAACAACACAGACCTGTGACCAGTTTTGCCCCCTGGCATCATCAGTGTGAATTTATACATGTTTTTATATATATATATATATATATATATATATATATATATATATATATATATATATTTATATACAAAGAGTAAAATCCAAACAGTCACAAAATCCAGCACTTGCAAATAAATCAAACCTTGTAGTAAATTCCAAGAAAAAGTGACCCAAAACACTTAAAATAAGTGTATTAAAGATATATATATATATATATATATATATATATATATATATATATATATACACATATATATATGTATGCACTTTAGCCGACTGAAATGTCAGATCACCGACTTTTAAAACACAGAAACCGGAAGACCGAAGTTTCACATGAGTGAAACTTCAGATTATCAACGTTCAGAACACTGAACATTTGAAGGTGAAAGGAAGGGAAATCTGCTAATTTCCACACTGTAGTTCGATCTTAGAATTAGTATACTTAATTTGTAGCGGGTTTGGGGGGGTACAGCCACCCAAGGGGAGTTTTGGGTTGGCACAGCCGCCATGCATCTACATTTGTTTTGGAATTCAGTAGCTGTTATTGCATTTCAGATTTGCTACTGAGTAGTCATTTCGGTGCTATAGTTACCAGTATGAATATTCAGTTTGTTTTGTTTGTTTTTTGCTTTGTGATTAGTGGGCGGGTCAATTGAAAAGTTGTACTTTCTGCTGTTTGTTCATATATGGTATGTTTTACTATACATTTGCAATGTTGTTATAACTTTGTGGGTGATTTTTTGTTATGGATGGAGTTTCCTGGAAGGCATTTGTTAAACTGTATTTGGTAGTAAGTATGCATTTTTAAAGATACAGTGTACTATTTTACGGGAGGTGTTTAGAGGTATGCATTGAATGCACTTGATGTCTTCGCCGGTTGTGTATATGAAAGTCAGGTATTTGTGGTTTCAGTATTCTGAACTTTCGGCAATCTGGTCTCTGTGTTTTAAAAGTCGTTGATTTGGCATTTTGGACTACTGAAGTAGACCCAAATATATATATATCTATATATATATATATATATATATATATATATATATATATATATATATATATATATATATATATATATATATATATATATATATATATATACACACATATATACATACACACACATATATATATATATATATATATATATATATATATATATATATATATATATAAGGGATTAGTAGCATTAGTCTAAGAGCACTACAGATGCGATCTTTGCTCTGAGAGGGTTGATGGAGAAGTACAGAGAATGTCGGAAGGAGTTGCATTGTGTTTTTGTAGACTTAGAGAAAGCATATGACAGGGTGCCTAGAGAGGAGTTGTGGTATTGTATGAGGAAGTCAGGAGTGTCAGAAAAGTATGTAAGAGTGGTACAGGATATGTACGAGGGTAGTGTGACAGCGGTGAGGTCTGTGGTGGGAGTGATGGATCCGTTTAAGGTGGAGGTGGGGTTACATCAAGGATCAGCTCTGAGCCCTTTCTTATTTGCAATGGTGATGGACAGGTTGACAGACGAGATCAGACAGGAGGTCCCCGTGGACTATGATGTTTGCAGATGACATTGTGATCTGTAGTGAGAGTAGGGAACAGGTGGAGGAGACCCTGGAGAGATGGAGATATGCTCTAGAGAGAAGATGAATGAAGGTCAGCAGAACTAAGACAGAATATATGTGTGTGAATGAGAGGGAGGACAGAGGAATGGTGAGGATGCAAGGAGTAGAGGTGGCAAAGGTGGATGAGTTTAAATACTTGGGATCAATAGTTCAGAGTAATGGTGAGTGTGGAAGGGAGGTGAAGAAGAGAGTACAGGCAGGATGGAGTGGGTGGAGAAGAGTGTCAGGAGTGGTTTGTGACAGACGAGTACCTGTAAGAGTGAAAGGGAAGGTCTACAAGAGGGTAGTGAGACCAGCTATGTTATATGGGTTGGAGACAGTGGCATTGACAAAAAGGCAGGAGTTTGAGCTGGATGTGGCAGAATTAAAGATGTTAAGATTTGCACTGGGTGTGACGAGGGTGGACAGGATTAGGAATAAGTATATTAGCGGGTCAGCCCAGGTTGGAAGTTTTGGAGACAAAGCCAGAGAGGCACGATTATGTTGGTTTGGACATGTGCTGAGGAGGGATGTTGAGTATATTGGGAAAAAGCTGCTAAGAATGAAGCTACCAGGTAACAGGAAAAGAGGAAGGCCTAAGATAAGGTTTATGGATGTGGTGAGAGAGGGCATGCAGGTGTTTGGTGTGACAGAGCAAGATGCAGAGGACAGGAAGAAATGGAAACAGGTGATCTGCTGTGGCGACCCCTAACGGGAACAGCCGAAAGAAGATGATGAGTCTAAACTGCATTTAGTTGACATTAAAATAATCAACAAAAATTGGTCAGAAGGTGTTTCTGCAACATAAGTTCTACTCCATCCCACCCCCTTCTTCAGCTGAGTTAAAACAGAAGGGTATTAGCCAATCAGGTTTTTCACATCTGGCTAACATCACCTCTCCAATGACTTCTGTTTAAACCAAGCTTAACTGCGTAACAATAAGGGGATGGAACCTCAATACCAGTGAATTGAGCACTTCTACATATGTTCACAGGCAAATTAGTCATGCACAGTGCATTGTCTTTGTTGGACAGAGTGTTGCTAGTCTTATGTAATTTATTTATGTGTACCTCTTCTCTGACAAGCAAGGCCGAACATTGCAGTGGTACTCCCATCATCTTATGTGGATTCCAAGTGACAGAATTGGCTCTGAAAAACAAACATACAGACAAAGAAATAATGAGCAATAAAAATCTTTCTATAATTCACAGTCTTAAGGCAAAAAAGACATTGCAGTATATTTCAAAACTTCATAGAAAACATATTTTAATATGGGTGCAATTTTACATCTGGTTGCAAAGTATTGTGTGGAAATGTTTAATGGAGTATCAAATATAAATCTGAGCAAAATGTGAGTGGGGAAATTAACATTTGTTGTCAAATCATGACTCATAACTTCTAACTGAACAGCTAAAAATTATATACAGAATTAACAAGCATACAAGTCTTCCGAAAATTACAGAATTGTGTTCAGTATGACAGAATCTAAACTTTATGAATGTCAATGCATTCCCAAAAGCATTTATGTACATTTGAGTACAAATTGCATTATGCAAAACAGTAAGATTAATTTCAACATCTTCACTAAGTAATACTTTAACAGACTTCATTGCAAACCTGATACTTCAAAGGCTAAAGTGCATTGCAGACAGTTAATTAGCAATATTCACTGTAGGTGGTAAGTGAAAAATCACAGATATACTTTTGTTCTCCATGCAGAACAGCTACCAGACTTTGCTCTATCATACAACATCGCTGTTGTCAGATTATCTCCTTTCACATTTGACAGCTAAGGGCTTAAGTCACGTAGGTTCATAGGTTCATAGGTTCATACTAGGCTATCTGCCCTAGGGCATTTATAAGCCTATCCAGAGTGTGTTTGACTTTCGCCACCCATTTTAAATTAATTTTGCTATGCCCTTTTTCGAGGTTAGTATACTGTGCCTCTGTCTAACAGTGACACAGAAGTGATACCCGGGGTAAACCTACGATCTCCCATCCACTCATCAAGATTCCTCTTGAAGAGAGTCAATGAGGGACTCTGCCTAACCTGGACTGGGATTTTATTCCAGAGTGAAGGGAGCCTCTGGGTTATGAATCTCTCCCTCCAGCATGTCCTATTTATTTCAGTGCTGAGGTTCAAGTCTCTCGAGTGCATAGCTCAATGGGATTTTGATTTTCTGAGGTGCAGCATGTGCATTAATTCCGGGTTGGACATGGCTTTATACGTCAGGCAGAGATCGCCTCTTAGCAGGCGGTATGCCACTGAGTAGAGCTGGAGTTTCTTTAACCGGGCAGCATATGGCATCTGTTTGAGCCCTTTGATCCTCTTGGTGAGGTACTTTTGGGGTCTTTCCAGTTGCTGCAGGTGTCTGGTAAGGTACATCCCAAAAGGGGCATTGTACTCAATTATGGTCCTGATGAGGGATGAGTAAAGAGGCACGATGACCTCCCCTGATCTAGATGTGAATCCCTTCATGATTAGGTGGGCTACATAAAATGTTTTTCTAATGACTTTGGCCACATGGTTGTCAAATGAGAGATTGCTATCAACTTGGGTTCCCAGGTCCCTAATTACTTCTTCTGTACTTAATGGATTACCACCTATGTGGTAATTTGTGGGCACTTTGTTTTTGCCAAAGGGGATGACTATACACTTTTTGGTGTTTAGCTTGAGGCCATGGCTCTGGCACCAGTTGTCTGTTTCTATGAGGCCCTTTTGGAGGATGCTTGTGTCGGCTGGAGAGTCGATTATGGCGCCCAGTTTGCAGTCATCTGCGAACTTGGTCAGCCACAGTCCTTCCGTGTTGGCCTGTACCTCCGAGAAATATATGCCGAACAAGAGAGGTCCCAGGACTGAGCCTTGTGGGATGCCACTTGTAACTGGTTTGGAGTCTGACATGGCTTCAGCAATTCTAACCATGTGGGTTTTGTCCTTGAGCCAGTTTGCAACCCATCTAGTGACATAGGGGTTTATATTTAAGCTGGTGAGCTTATCTATAATGCCCGAGTGGGGTATTGTATCGAAGGCTTTTGCGAGGTCCAGGTAGGCTGTGTGGACCACCTTCCCCTCGTCAATGGCCTTGGTGACTGTTTCAAAGAAATCAACCAGGTTTAAGAGGCAGGATCTGCCCTTAACAAAGCTGAACTGGGTAGGATCCAGTGTCTGTAGGTCCCCGGTATCTTTATTTATGAGGTCCATGATGATCCTTTCCATAGCTTTGCAGACCAAGCTAGTCAGGCTTATGGGGCGATAGTTTCCAGAATCCGTTGAGGCACCACCTTTGTGGAGAGGGACCACTGTTGCTGTACGCCACTCTTTGGGTACATATCCTGTAGTAAGGCTGAGATTGAACAGTAGATTTATGTTTGGGTTTAGCTCTTCTTGGAGTTCATGTAGGACGCAGCCCGGGACACTGTGTGGTCCCATTGATGCTGTGTTTTTTGCTTTGGAGAGGGCAGCTCTTACCTGAGCATCTGAGATGTCAGGAGGGTAGCACTCTGCTGGGATAGATATTTGCCCTTTTGGTGGGGAGGGGGGGGAGAAGTTTGCGCTGAACCTGTCAGCTAGGATGTTGGCAATGTCTGTGGGTTTGGTGTATTTTTTGTCATTTTGGACTAATTCTGACCCAGGTTCCTAACATAACTAAAGAAAGCCTTGTGATTATCCTTAGTGTCCTGTGCAATTTTTCTCTCGAAGCTGGCCTTAGACGATTTTATGAGTGCCTGTAGTGTTTTGCTAACACTGATCAGAGATGCCTTCCCTTTTTGGGATTTTGCTCTATCATGTAGTAGCTTCCTCCTTCTATTGTATAGCTTGTTTATGGCTGGGGTCCACCAGACAGGACGTCTGCCTTTGGAGGACTGGGTCTTGGTTTTATTTGAGATTGCATGATCCATGCATTCCTGAAGGAGTTCATAGAATGCGTTTATAAAGGATTCTGCAGTCTGGGCCGTATTTTCCACAGGCCTGGGGGCTTTGAAGGATTCCACCTCAGTTTTGAGGAGTGTGAAATTTGCTTTAGAGAAGTTTTTCACTGTGGTTTTTCAGGGCAGGGGGTGGAGTCGGGATGTGAATATCCAGTGAGATTAGTTTATGGTCTGATCTTACCAGTGAGGGATACACTTCTGGTCTGGAGCATAGAGTCCCCATGTTGGTGATGATCAGGTCCAGTATGTTTTCCCCTCTTGTGGGAGTGGTAACAAGTTGTTCCATAGCATTTGAGTTTATAAATTCTAGGAACCTTTGGGCTAGGGTGTTGGAGCTAGAGTAATGCTTCCAGTCTATGTTTGGGTAGTTGAAGTCGCCCAATATAATGGTGTTTGGAGAGACCTTCATATTTTACAGTGTTCTCAGGAAGTCCGAGTAGGGTTCCTGGGTTTGGGAGGGTGGTCTGTAGCAGGCTATAAACTGGAAGGCAGTTTTACCCACTGTTAGTTGCACATGGATAGTTTCTGATGCTTCGTGCTGTGCCACCAACCTGGAGGTGTAGGTATCTTTGACGAATATTGATACTCCCCCTCCTTTTGTGGTTCGGTACAAGTTTTGAGGCCAAAAAGCATGGTATGAGGTATAACCTGGTAGTGCTGGGGTGCTCTCGGGATCCTTGAACCAGGTTTCTGTTACTGCACAGATATCGATGTTCTCCATGCTAAGGAGAGTTTCGAGTGCATGCATCTTGAGGTTTAGACTTCTGGCGTTGAGTAGCATTACTCTTAGTTTCTTATCCCTTGTGATACCTATGGAGGTGGGTTTGTCTTTTTAGCCTTGCCTAAAAAAGGCACTATGGGGTTAGCAAGAGCCTTTGCCAATATCTGAAAGCCCAGGGGTGACAGGTGCAAGCCGTCCCTAGCGAAGCATCGTGGCTTGTCGAGCATGTCATCCCAGGCTGACAGGCATTGGATCCCCTTTGAATGACATCAATACTTAAGCCAATTGTTGAAATTGATCATCTTGTCTTCATATTGTGGCATCATTCTTGGTGAGGGTAAGATGCCTCTCAAGGTCAGGGACATACTGGCCTGGGCTACATGCTCAGAGAGCTCCTCTATGTCTCTTTTCATGTAGTCCAGGGAGGTACATCTCAGGTCATTCATACCAGCATGGACAATGACTGAGTCATATTTGTACTTGCCTTGGAGTGACCTGAGTGCTTGTGTTATATGGCGGCTCCTAGTGCCCGACAGGCAGCTCACCATGACCTTCTCCTTGTTCAGCCTGGTGAGCGGGACGTCAGTGTGCCTGACGATAGAGTCACCTATTACAAGTGTATCAGGTGTGTGTTGTTTAGCCTTAAGGGCTGTGACTGTTCGGCACACTGGCTTTGTGAGCTATGTGTTGCATGTGTTTTGTTTTGGGGTAGTGGTTGCTTGGGTGTCTGCTTTGGAGGTCTCTGCTGCTTAGGCAGATTTTTATTTAGAGCCTCCGAGTATGCTTTTGTGTGTTTATGTGTTCGGTTTGCTGTCGTGGTAGGTCTATGTGAGAGTGGAATTGTAGTGAGTGTGGTTTCCTTCTCCTCCTGACTGGTTTTGCCGTACTGAGTTGAGAAAGCTTAGCCTCCAGTATGGCTATATGGATGCATCTCTCACATGTGTTGGAATTTGTTGGGAGGAGGAGAGGGTTGTCTGTGTACATGAGGCAGTTGTAACATTGCCTCAAAATTCCAGAGAGGAGATTGACAACTGACCTTTGGACATGCTAGAATAGTACTGAAAATTCCTTTATAATTGAAAAAAAAGGGCCAATGGGGAACAAGGTACTCAAGGGGAGTTTGTGAGGGTGTAGTGCTTTTAATTTTTTAGTGCTGACTTATATAATTGCTTTAGTGAACAAGTGCCAGGTAACTTAAATGCAATGTGTTACAGGTAACTTAAATGCAAAAACGACAAACAGTAACTTTCTTTCAAGTCTTTCCAATCTCCCCCCCCTCCCCCCCAAAAGGAGAGATATCTATACCAAGCGATTGCAGCCCCCCAAACATCTGCAACACCCAAGTGAGAACTGCTCTCTCCAAAGCAAAAAACACAGCATCCATGGGACCTGATGGTGTCCCCGGCTGTGTGCTCCACGAACTCAACGAGGAATTAAACCCACAGCTAGGACAGCTGTTTAATCATAGTCTTACCTCTGGATACGTACCCAGGGAGTGGCGTGCTGCAACTGTGGTCCCACTTCACAAAGGCGGTGCCTCCACCGACCCTGGAAATTACCGGCCCATTAGCTTGACAAGCCTTATCTGCAAAGCCATGGGGAGGATCATAATGGACCTCATAAATAAAGACATAGGGAATTTGCAGACTTTGGATCCATCCCAGTTTGGCTTTGTCAAAGGCAGATCATGCCTTCTAAACTTGGTTGACTTTTTCGAAACAGTCACCAAAGCCATTGATGAGGGAAAGGCAGTCCATACAGCCTACCTTGATCTGGCAAAGGCCTTCGATACAATACCCCACTCGGGTATCATTGAAAAACTCATCAGCTTAAATGTTAACCCATACATCACAAGATGGGTTGCAAACTGGCTGAGTGACAGAACCCACAGGGTCAGAGTTGCTGGCGCCATGTCAGACTCAAAGCCTGTCACAAGTGGTGTACCACAGGGCTCAGTCCTGGGCCCACTCTTGTTTGGCATCTACTTTTCCGAAGTACAAGCAAACACAGGAGGGTTATGGCTGACAAAGTTTGCAGATGACTGCAAACTGGGTGCCATAGTAGAAAACACATCTGACACAGATATCCTTCAGAAGGGTCTCACAGGAACGGATAACTGGTGCCAGAGCCATGGCCTAAAGTTAAATGCCAAAAAATGCATAGTCATACCCTTCGGGAAAAACAAGGTTACCCCTAGCTACCAAATAGGTGGCAATCCACTGAGCACAGAAGAAGTTATCAGGGACCTGGGGACCCAGGTTGATAGTAGTCTGTCATTCGACACCCATGTAGCTAAAGTAGTTAGGAAGACCTTCTACATTGCCCTCCTTATCATGAAGGGATTCTCATCTAGATCAAGAGAGGTCATAGTCTCCCTATACTCATCACTCATCAGACCAATGATTGAGTACAATGCCCCATTCGGAATGTATCTGACCCGACACTTGCAGCAGCTGGAGAGGCCACAAAAGTTCCTCACCAAAAGGATAAAGGGTCTCAAACATCTGTCCTATGCTGCCCGACTGAAAGAACTCCAGCTCTATTCAGCTGCTTACCGCTTGCTCAGAGGTGACCTTTGCCTAACATACAAGGCCATGTCAAACCCAGATTTGATGAATATGCTTCACCTCAAAAAATCTAGATCCATCAGAGCCACAAGGGCGGGAGACTTAAACCTCGACACGGCTATTAATAGGACGTGCTGGAGGGATAGATTCATCACCCAAAGACTCCCTATGCTGTGGAATAAAATCCCGGTATATGTGAGGCAGAGCACCTCGCTGGCCTTGTTCAAGAGAAATCTTGACCAATGGATGGGAGATCGCAGATATACCCCAGGGATTACCTCAGTGTCACTGCTCGACAGAGGCACAGCAAAATAATGGGTATAGTTCCCCATACTAAAGGGGTGGCGTAAGCCACAAAACTATGGGCTAGGCTTGTAAATGCCCTCGGGCAGATAGCCTAGTATGAACCTATGAACCTATGAACCTATGAACCTAAGTGAAACAAGGAAATAAGTACAGTAAGCAATGCAGATATCACTAGGGATCCACAGAAGCACTGAAAAGCCGCGTTAGCATTTCAGGGAAATAACAAGCATACAAACAAAGCTAAATTCAGCAGGCCTGGATCTAGTCTATGCTGCAGCAAACAAGGTGTTCCAATTTCAGTAAGAAACAGTTCAAATATGCAGGCACTATAAGCCTTTAACCAGAAATTCCCATCTCAGAAGGGCAGAGTCCAGCCTCTCCTCCCACAAGAATGCAGACCATGAACCCTTTTAATGTAAAATAACTGGCCTGAAGCCCAAGTGCTTAAACCAGAATTAATACACTTTTAGAATAACAGACACTGAGCCCTCAATCCAGCAGTTCTCAACTTAGAAGGATGTAAGCTACCTGTTCTGCCACTACAGTGCAGACCACAAACCTTCTTAATGTAAAACAACTGGCCTGAAGCCCAAGTGCTTAAACCAGAATTAATACACTTTTAGAATAACAGACACTGAGCCCTCAATCAGCAGTTCCCAACTTAGAAGGATGTAAGCTACCTGTCCTGCCACCACAGTGCAGGCCACAAATCTTCCTAATGTAAAACAACTGGTCTGAAGCCCAAGTGCTTAATCCAAAAGACTTAGAATAATAGCTACACTTTAATCAAGTTACTACCAAGCAGTAATAAATACAATTTAATACATTAAAGAATGCCTGGATTAGTGCTCAAGTTATACAAACAAAGCTAGATTCAGCAGGCCTGGATCTAGTTTATGCTACAGCAAACAAGGTGTACCAATTTCAGTAAGAAGCAGTTCAAATATGCATCACTATAAGCCTTTAACCAGAAATTCCCAGCTAGAAGGGCAGAGTCCAGCCTCTCCTCCCACAAGAGTGCAGACCACGAACCCTTTTAATGTAAAACAACTGGTCTGAAGCCCAAGTGCTTAAACTAAAAGGCTTAGAATGAGTTACACCAAGCAGTAATAAATACAACTGAGTACTTTTAAGATGACGCAAAAGTAAAATAAAGTAGGAAGAAACACAAATACAGTAAAAGCAGATAATTAATTTTTTTTTTTTTAGTGAGCAAATGAGATGGGCCCAGGAGTTACAGGACAGAAACAAGTGCAAATGCAGGCCTTCAAATGAGAAAGTTGAGAGAGATGGAAGACCGCCCAGATGGCCAATAACTACAAATTCTGGGCCAGAACCACTCCTTATGTGGTAGACAGGTTACCTAGTGCTTACCACTCCCACTGATAAGCTAGAAGGCTTCCCTCCAACACAGAAAGGCTTGGGGGCTCAGAAGCTTACAAATAGTCCTGGATACAGCAAATCTGTATCTGGAACACTAATTACAGGAAAGGTAGGAAACAGACTTACAATTTTTTTTTCTTTTTTTTTCAGAAAAGTAGCAAAAACAGTAGTAAAAACAATTCACATGCAGTGCAAGCTGGCACACTTGAGTATGTAGCAATATTAGTCCACACACAATTTGAAAAAATGTAATTAAATTAAAAAAGGACTAAAAGCAAGTGCAGAAAGGGTTTATTAGGTAGAATGCGGTAAAGAGATGGGACTAGGGGAGTGTCCTAGATCAAATCTACAGTCGGGCGGGCACTGCAAAAGCCACCAAATTTAAACTCCAACCAAGAACAGGGACGGGTGGGGAAAAGTTTCAACAGAGATGTGAGGAATCAGAGTGCAAATTATAAAATCAAAAAAATATATACTGATCTCTGTATATTTGCAGAACAGTAAGACAACAGATATCTAAGCAACAATTTAACTCTATAATACAGAATAATACAGAAAAATATACTCAGCTCTATATATTTGCAGATAGTCTTGTAAGGCTGTCTCTCAACACACAGATTCCACTTTAAATGCAGGCTGCTGCTATTATGTCAAATTAAGGGAACCTTGAGTTAACAACACACAAGCTATAGACACCAGTACAGAGCAAATAATGTCTGCTTCATGTTTCATTATATTGTACATGAATGCATCAGTACTTAACTTTGTCACCTGAACCTGAAAAAGTACAAAGCCAAACAACTTTGAATGTCTCTCCCTAACTCAGAGAATTAAATTATTACTGTGAGTAGGGCTTATCATTTGGAATAAGCATTTGTATAGTGTGATGTCTTAACATTACAGAAAGAAGAAGATATTTAATCTTGGTGGTACATTCTCAATGAACATGTTTTGACCATTTCCACATTATCTATCTCAGTTAAAGTAGTTGAAACAATTTTATATCAGCTACAAGAGTATTCATACTTGAATACCCTTTACCTTATGCCATCTGCTATTATACTTAAACTTAGTTTTGTTTCCAACTTGCATATATTCTAAATAACTGAACTCCTGCTGCTGTTGCCAAAATATTCCACTTCTTTGCAAATACATGATGCAGAACTAAGTAAGCAGACAAGTGTCAGGTTAGACAAGGCTAACATGCATCTGTTTACTACTTTGGTCCTGCAACAAGTCCTCAGCAACAGAAATTTGAAGACCTAACATCATCTTCCACATCTCTGAATGTACCCTACACTGTTCTGGAGCATAATTGTCATTGTTCTCATGCCACACACATGATGTTATCCAGAATAATGCTAACCTCAGCCATTACCTTTATACATATTATGAAGTGCTTCATTCTAGGCAACATCTTTGTTCTACTAAAATGATTCTTTTATGCCAGCTCTATTAATATAGAGGGATACAGTTGTGCTTATGGCCTAGACAACCTGAATTCAGTCAGGGTCTTTGCTGTCTGATAGAATTGGTATGGAGGGATGCAGGAATGATGCAGCTTTGCTGTCTTATCTCTGCATGGGTAGAGAATGCATGAGTCTATGCAGAGGGGGTACTAGCCTGTGGCTGAATCTCTAGTGGAAACCAGAGACCTCCACAAAAACACTGACTTTGGGGAGGGCATGGCTGCCCAAGGGGTTGTATCACCTGCAGAAGCAAGTAACATGCCTTTGCTGATATTCATCACATGCTGAATCCTGAGCATGTTACTAGGTATACACAATAATGGACCATACCCAGCGGAAACTCAAACCACCCCCGATGGCTTCCTCAATAAGTGCATTTCTCATTGATGTGTATGGGAAGTCAATAAGCCAGGTGATAGAGAGACGGTCTAAAGACTGGGGACAGTGGAGGTAAAAATTGTAAAAAAATGCAAATGCTAATGTTTAGTCTCTATATGTACTACATCATAGTAGGGCACACAAATCACTATCTGATTCACATACCGTACTGTCACCATGAAACAGGAGTGCACAAGACCCCTTACATGATCCAACCACTTAACCCTTATGCTAATCAGCTAACGCCCCAATCATGCATCATTTACATAAACTACAATAGTGATGAGCATGTTGGGTCCCATACTGTAAACTGGGGGATTACAACAGAATATAACCAAGAGCACCTTCTCCTACTATTGTGCTGCTCAGTAAACAGCAATGAATAACATACTAGTGATGACACACATTGAAACCCCTTAAATCTCCATTGTACAGCAGGAAAATCCCTTCAAACAATGGAGTTCATTACAGTGCAGGCAATATATTAACACAGACTACCTTTTCACAGCCCCCATCATAATGACAAACTGCCGTCAATGGATGCATATACAGCACTGAATTCCCCTCATTACCATAATATGATAATGACCCCAGTTCCACCTGCATCTAAAATGACAGGGATTCATTCATGAACAGCTGTCATTTATGCCAGTGGCATATAAGTGCTGCTGTGTAAGGTAGCTGAGTACTGTAGTTACTTGGTAAGGCAAGCTGAACAGTAAACAGCTCCATTACATCACTGCACTGTGTGGCACTGTCAGGTGACATGGTGATGTATGTAGTACCAAGCACAGGGGGCCTTGCACACATTATCAGGCCTGTGTAACATTCAAGAAAATAGGACATTGTCCCCTTCAGAGTACTGTGATTCAGTTTTTTGAATAGTGGTAATATACAATAGTATAATAAAAGGTAGACCATAGACTTCTGCACACCATTTTATTGAATATCAGGACCTTTGTAATCCTCTAAAATATAGAAGATACAAATACTACTCCCAAAAGCTTAAGATATAAAGAAATACTCCTATGTGAAAAATTATGGTTAATAATTTTTTAGGAAGATTATCCAAAACAACTTGAAGGAATGGCTTATATCTTATTTGGGAATCTTCTGGCCTCCTGTTAACGTAAAAGCTATTCTTTTTAAAATATCAGGCACTTCAAAAAGAAACTACTTGCTTAATAGTTAAAACATACTGCTCACTAGACATATCAGCTCCCTCTGGTTTTATTATAGGTATGAAAGTAGCAGCCTTGTCTGAATATTTTAGTGGAGTTGTGTTTGAATATCCTAGGTTTGTAATTTTCTAGAACACAAACCCCTACATAACTTGCTAGATTGCCAGCAGGCTCAGAAATAGGACCCAAGAACTCAGGATTGGTGATTCCATCTCCACCAGGAGAGTGGCAGGTTACACGGTGCTATGTGTAGTACCAAGCACAGGGGGCCTTATATATATTACCAGTCTTATGTAACAACACAGGGGGCCTTGTATATATTACCATTCTTATGTAATAAACACAGGGGGGCTTTGCATATGTTACCAGTCTTATGCAAGAAGCACAGGATGGTCTTGCATGTATTACAAGTCTTATGTAACAAGCACAGGGGGGCCTTGTATATATTCCCAGTGTTAATGTACCAAGCACAGCGGGCCTTGTATATATTACTAATCTTATGTAATAAGTACAGGAGGGCTTTGTACATATTACCAGTCTTATATAACAAGCATGGGGGGGGGGCTTGTATCTATTACAAGTCTTATGTAACATTCAAGAGAATAGGACACTGTCCACCTTGGAGTATTGGAGTACCTCAGAGCTCCATGCTGGGACTTCTCCTATTTGACATCTATTTCTTGGAGGTAAAGGCTAATGGTAAGAGCCTCTGGCTGACCAAGCTTGCAATCGATTGCAAATTGGGAGCTATCATAGAACATATGCAGACAGCAATCAAGCCTTTGAGCACAATCTGACCAAGGTAATAGGACAATAATTCTGTATCACCCAACTTACAAGTAAGGGCATGATATCCAGGTCCAAAGAAGTCATAGTGTCATAGAGCCTTTATCAGACCCATCATTAAGTAATGCCTCCTTCAGCATGTACCGGAGCAGACATATGCAACAGCTGGAATGTCCACAAAGGCTCCTTACAAGGAGAATCCATGGTATAAACACATTGTCTTATATGGATCAACTCAAAGCCCCATCTCTGTACTTTGTCTCCTACAGGTTACTGACAAGTGATCTACGCCTGCCAAACAAGGCATCCTTGGATCCAGCTCTGATGGACCTTTTACACATCCACAGAATGAACAGCATCAGAACCACTAGACTGAAGGATTTAAATTTTTGCTTGTGACATGTTTGCAAGATGCATGTGTCTCAGAGGGTCCCCATCCTCTGAATCAAGTCCCCCATCCATGTGAAGCAGTGTTCATCCCTAACCCTATATAAATGTAACCTTGAACAGTGGATGAGAAATCAGAAATTCACACTAGGTCTGAACAGACAGAGGCAGACAGTAATGCCTAATTAACCCCCCCCCCACACTCACACACACATACATAACCTCCATAAACTTCCTAATTAACATACTCTCTCCTAATCTGCATAAAGGCTGCCTAATGCTTAGGTCTTCCTCTTTCTGTCACATTTCAATCCCTCACAGACTGCAAGACCCTAAGGCTCTTCTAACTCCTTCTCTGCTTCTATACCATATCCTTAAGCTACTGCTCAGGCTTTATTGCTTCTATTCTTCTTAACTCTCTCTCACTATGTGTCTGCATCACTAACTTTCTGGCTGCTATTTTCCTAACTGAAATTAACATTCTATTTTGCTTGTACTATTACAGTCAATGTCCCACAATGCACTACCTATGTACTACTTTTTTGGACACTGTCTACATCATGTATGGTGAGAGTGACTATTATTGCCTGTTGTGTTTTAACTGTATACAATTGTCTAGATGTGTAGTAATATTTCAACATCTTGTTGCAATTTTTTCTTTCAGCTTATTTTTTGTATAGTATTTCTAATGCAATTGTTATTGTATTGTTTTATACTGTATTTGTATTGTTCTGTATGTGGATCTTTTCTCCCCGGGCCTCTGCTGAAAATAGGTTCTGTAGACCTAGTCAGACCACCCTGGTAAACAAATGTCAAATAAATAAATAACTAAATAAAATAAACACCCATGATACGCAGGGACACAACTGGGTTGGATTGCATGGCTAGGCTTATAAAGGGCCTGGTGGTCATCAGCCATGTATATGCCTACGAACATATTAATTGTAGCTTTGTATCCTACTGTCTTCGTTAAACACAGGTTCAAGCTTATCAAACACCTGCTAAGGCCTCAACTTCATAAGGTACGTGTTTTATTTCTCTGCATTTTAAATTGTTTTAGTTAACTTCTTCCTAGCAAGCCTAGTTTAACATTATCCTCTACTACTAAAGGTAAAGTTTTATTTTGTTTCTTATAAACAACTCACTACTTAGTAGTTTATGGTATTTTATTATTTATCCTGTATAAGTTTTCAGTATTGGTTGTAAAGCAGTGTTACTTTTCTGAATTTCATTTCACTATAGTGTCACTTCCCAAATATCAGTTCAAAGTTCCAGGACTTCCATAGTAACCAACTATATATATATAAAGATATATATCTACATATATCTATATCTATATATTTATATATCTTTATATATATATATATATATATATATATATATATAATATTTAAAAAAATATATATATATATATATATATATATATATATATGTATACACACACACACACACACACACACACACACACACACACACACACACACACACACACACACACACACACACACACACACACACACACACACACACACACACACACACACATCTTGAAACCACACGCTTCGTATATAGAAAATATTTGCTGTACAATCTCTGTGTTGCCTTCCCGAACAAAATCATTGCAATCTTGATATGTACTAAGATCAATTCATCTCTTTTAATGGCTCCCTGACAAGACTTCGATTCATTTGTGATCAACTCACAAAAGAACAATCACTAAGGAGAAAAACTCAGAGAATGCAAACAGCATTCTGAAATGAAAAAAAAAAAATAGAAGAAAAATGCATTTTCTAGGTGTCAGGCCCACCTGCATTACCTGATGTGGGGACTGTACCCCCAGTTTGCATCTACCAACTCTAAAGTTGCATCATCATGAAGAAAAGAGAAATCCCCAGTATGAGAGAAAGTTGACCATCTATGGAAATGTCTGGCAGTCACACATTAGGGATCAGCCATATACATATAGATCACTTTGTTTAGGACGCAAGCCTGGCTCCCCTTTCAACATATACTTTCTTAAATGTTTTCTTTTTTTTTCTTTACATCTCAAGATTCTCACTATGTGGCAAATTTACTCATAACCATCATACATTTCTTTCTTCAATTTGAACTCAGCAGCCAAGTTTTGTTTTCCAGGAAACCTACAACAGTCATTAACTTTCTTTTCATCGTTATCTTTGGTTAATCACACTTTATATTTTTGTACTCAGTCACTGTTGTATGGCTCTGTAATCTATCTTTTATGAAAACCTTGTATGTTCTATTTAGTGATTTCACTGATAAAGTTAGAGGCACATTTAGAGCATAGTGAAGGAGGGCAGCTGCCCGTAGGATAAAAATGATAGGGAGCATAATCAGCAGATGACAGGAATGAAGGCCAATATATATTTGCTGTCAGAACTGAAGCACTTTTGTGCTCCATGTGTGCAATAAACAGTAGCATTTACTTGTTACAAATGTTGCAAGCAGTCTGCTATGGTTTTAAAAGAAAGAGCAGCTTTTTCTTTTGCTCCTCAGTTGTGATTCAAGACAATTTTTTTCCTGCACCTCAATATAAAGTTGAGTGGACACTAGCTTGGAGGATGGTAGAAGGGGCCAAAACAGCTAGTCACACCAGGCTAAAGCTGATTATTAAATAATTTTTAAGTCTAGTTTCTGACTGTGATGATATGAGGTATTGCCATCTGTTCCAGGGAGAATAGGGCAGTGTATATGTTATATACGCCAGCATAGTTAGCTGGAGTTTTGTAAATAATTTTGTGTCATTTGACTGTCACACTGGCTTGTAGAGATGCTTGTGTTAAAAGTATATCAACAGTGTTATAACTGATTAAATGTGTATGTTTAAACAAAGAATTCTGGATGGGAATAATGGAAGTTTTTTGAAATTGTTCTATAGCTTTCAGATACTGCAACAAATCTTAACAAAGCTCTGAGTATGTATTGTACCAGATTCAGGTGATCAAATGTGATGTAATTCTATAACCAGCACTGAGAAGATGGAACTCACACAGCAGCTTGTTTTTTTTTTTCTTTTCTTTGGAACCTGATATAAAAATCTACAACAGTTATTGCAGTCAGTTGAGTTGAGTTCATTTAGTTTGAAGCTCGTCACCTTCCCTTGTGGATCTAAGCAGCTCAGCATCATATCTTGCCTTGCTGTATTAATTAAGTTAGCTAGGGAACAGTTATTCTTTAGACAGTCAGAAAATACTGTAAGTATTGTATTTTCTGCATCTGTGTCAATCTGTCCAACTGTGTTATTTTTATTTTCTGTGTGATTAAAACTCTGGTGTTTATTGTACTTAGATATTTAGTATTCTCATGTTTTCTATTTTATTATTCATTATTAAATATTTTTATACCTTTCATTGTGGCTGATCTTTTGGAGAATACTTTTAATAGCATGAGAGTACTTGTGCTTACTTTAATAATGCCTTGGCCAATCCGAAAAGCCTTGCTGCTTTGGTTACACTCTACCATTTATATTAGTATTGATTTTACTCAGTATAAATGGATACCCTTGTAAGAGCCTTAGAGTGGTTGATTGGTGGCAGCATGGTTACCTTATAGTCTAGGCAGAAGGAGTACAGCTGGTAAATTTGTACCAGCCTTTCCCAGGACTGTGTGTATGTGTGAAAATAAAATACCCAGGTGTAGGTGTGTCAGCTACTTGGAACTGGGATAGAGTGCTCCAAAGTGAGTCTTGTTTGGGATTTGGAGAGACAGAGAGTCCAGTCCCAAGTCTGGAGTGTGTTCCCTGTCTGATCTTTCAGGAACTGTATTTGATGCAAAGAGCTGCATATGAAAAATACTGCGTAAATCCATTACTGTTCTTAGTGAGTGCATCTCACCAGTGTCAGTGGTGAGGACTGAAGCTCCTTGATTATGGCATGGGGTAAAGAGAGGCCGTCACAATGACAATAGTTTTTTTTTATTACACAAAATCCTTATCATTCACTGTAATGTTTCACCCTAATTATAGCCTGTGGTTAATGTTCTCAACATCAACCACATGCTTGAAAATAGTCTCCATAAGCCTTTTTTAATGAGAATCAAATTCGTATCTCTGAGCTACATCCATAGTTAAAATTCTTTTTAAGAAACTTATCTGTAAATTAGTTGTTTTACCTTGGATAGAAAGTTAAGCGTGTGCGTAATTTTTGAAAATGTTAAACCAAACTCCACAGAAGCAACAACAGTAGCATGAAAAGCTCATCTAGCAGAAATGTTTCAGTTTCAGTAAATATGAAATAGAACTGGATCAATCTGGATTCCATTTGTTACATAAATAAATCTTGTACCACAGTTAAACCTTTTAGTTTGTAGCTTCATCTAGGGACCTAGCATACATCTGACCAAGGCTCTACAATATTAATCTGTATTTCTTCTGGACAGTCCAACTATTATCACAGATGATGCTGTTTTAAAGACTATAAATATAGCAATTTTCCTACAGCATGGATTCTGATATCATGCCAGCAATTTTTATTTAGTGTTGGAAGTCATCAGTTTTACATTCTTTTTGGAGCACTTTAATGTTTCATTATCTTCTTCATAAGATGTTCCACTCTGTGGACATTATGCCAATTTATAATACTCATTCCAGAATCCTTATCAAATCTCACATTCTTATTAGTTTTACTAGTTTCATCTAAAATTTCAAGAAGCGTGTCATATACATTTACTAAAGCATATCTACAGCTGTCCTGCAAGTGAGTGTCACTACAACACCATTTTCAAAATTATTTGTCATGTTTTGCTAACTAGACAGACGTCTAGCAATGTGTTAATTGTGGACTGTATTTCATTTTCTATGGCCCATATTTGATGTTTCTGTAGTGTTTAGCAGCATAACTCATATTAGAATCATTCAGCCTTGCATCACACTTGGCTTACATATAGCTGCAAGGTAGATATAGGGATGTCAGTATAAATAGATGGGTGGTAACCATTTGAAATGTTGGGACCCTCTATAGCAAGTCCTGTAATGTGGAAACTGAATGTCCGAAAAAATGGACTTACATATATTAAGGCAGAGATGGCCATTTCTTGGAATATTCTCTTTTCTATAAGGTATGACAATCTCGGAATTAGCATGTACAAGTTTGGGGTTGTCGGGAGCGTGCCCGCCACATCAGAGGAAGCAGGGAGGCTTGGCCACTGTAAAAAGTAGTTCAAAGAAGAGTAGCAATGTTTGAAATTCACTCTTCTACTGTATTTATGGTCTTTTTTTCTCATGTTGGCACTCAAAATACCGAATACCAACATTTCAGTACAGAGCCTGGTTGTGTATCTGACTGGATATTAGTTTACTAAAGTGTATCCCAAGGAACAGTTCTAACTCCACTTTTATATAAAATACATTTTACATTTTTAACTTTTAACAGCTCCTTCTGCTTGAAATAATTTGCAGGAAGATGCAAAATAGGGTCTGGCATTATAGTTTCAATAAGGTAACTACACTCTAAAAAATCATTTTGATGAAGTCTGATGAAATCTATTAGTGATGAAAACTGTATTGTGATTTTTGTTAACAAAGATTTTATGGCAATTTAATAATTTTTTGACATTTTGAAAAGCAGCAAAACAGACATGTATAACACAATTATTACCATTATTATAAAATAAATGAAAAAGAGAAAAGAAGCTTGGCTGTGGGACCAGTAAGGACCCGAAAATATTCCACAGTGAACAGATATAATGTAGAACACAGACTGTTTAATAATATAACTGCATTCTTTTGCCTCCACAATTTGCTGGTTGACCAGCTGAATGTTTGACAATGACCAGTGCAACCATATAACTAACTAATTAACTAGACATAATTAATAAATATACATATATATATATCTCACCCATAGTATAAGATTTACATGTTATCCTTCCCTACCTCATATATCACCATTTACCTTTCCCAAATTAGCACTAATCTGCTCCTTACCTGTCTCTTCTTAGTATTGCACTTTATAGTTTTGGCTGTACTCATGCAATGTTTCAGGATTACTCTGAGCCTCTCAGTGTTAGCTCAGTCCTCCTAGTCTTAACCTTTGCCCTAAAGCACATTAAACTGTGTCATAGAATGCTGTTTGCTCTCATGGACAAATGCATTTCATTATACCAACATAGCTGTTGTGGGTCCCTATCAGACGATCGAAACACCGTTTCCGTGAATACAAAATGATTGACACATATTGAGCAAACTATGTAAATGCTGAATGTCCAAAACAGCGAAATCCGAAATGTCAAAGTGTTTTGGTTGGCCCATCTGTGGTATAGCTCTGTAAGGTAAGTGTGCGATAGGTATGGACCTTTGGGTAGGGTGCAGGTTAAGGTAAGTGTATAGATAGGTAATGTATGTAAGATTTAGTGTAGTGTTAGAAGTAGGGTTTTGTTAAATGTATTTATGTGTATTATTTATTTGGTTAGGGTATATCTCCATAGGGGAAGTGTGCGGTAGTTACGGACCTTAGGGTTGGGGGGGGTTAAGGATAGTGCATAGATAGTTGTGTATGTGGGGTTTAGTGTAGTGTTAGAAGTAGGGTTTTGTTAAATGTATTTATGTGTATTATTTATTTTGTTAGGATATATCTCTGTAGGGGAAGTGTGCGGTAGTTATGGACCTTAGGGTTAGGGAGGGGTTAAGGGTAGTGCATAGATAGTTGTGTATGTGGGGTTAAGTGTAGTGTTAGAAGTTGGGTTTTGGTGCTTTACTTTAGGGTTAGGAGTAGGGTTTGGTTATGTGGTTTATTTATTTTGTTTGGGTAGGTAGTATGTAGCGGGTGGTGGGGTTGGCTGACTATGACCGTTCGATGTTTTAAATTTCATGGTTTAGTGCATTCGGTGTATTCACAGTTCAATTAATACGTGTTAATCTTTTGGTATTCACTGTAATGGATGTTCGCAGAACTGATATAGACCCGCTGTCATAAATAAGGCAGAGCGGAGCTAGATCCAGCACTAGTCAATCAAAGCGTTCACCTAGGGCCCACTGGTTGGGTGGGCATTGCTGGCTGGGGACTGTCACGTTAATCTTTTTAATTAAAAAAAATTAAAAAACATCATGTGTGTGTTTTTTAAGGGCATTCATTCCCTTTTGCAATCTTACCAGTTATCTTTTTTTTTAATGTAAGATAGGCAACATATTCTTCAAAGGCAGCAGGCACTGAATTTGTAGATGAAACACTGAAATATAAAGTTGTTTGCTAGCAGTAGCCTCTTCATTAGTTACAGATCTCTCTAATGTGGATTTATTCAGATAACTTTTACTTCTGCAGAGATTGCATATATTGACTGATATTGGTGGATTGTAATAACAGAAGTTTGAGTGGCCTTTTGTGGTCAAAATGTTCTAATTGTGAAGTTTTGTCATTATTACTGTTTCATATGATTTGTTTCATTGCTTACTGGAAGAATGTTAAAAAACTACAAATTTAAAACGTGCTCTAACAAGTTGTGCTGTATTATAAAAGGAATATAATTTAATATAATCAGGAAGGTGAATCAAAGAACTCATGCATGTTTGCATAGTCATAATAATGTGTAAAAGGGACATATGATTTGAAAACAGCCCAAAGGTAAACTTAATCCACCACTGGCCAGATGCAACTCTTTGAATGTGGGTTTTGATGCTGTTTCAATGAATGTGAGTTTCAAGGGCAGAGAATGCTATGTCTGTTTTCATTGTGAGACTGTATTGTTTTGTTTAACAAATATCTATCAGTGTTTGTGCTATAAAATTTGAAATAAAAGTTTTAAATTTGATCCAAATATTTGTAAATATTGTAGATGTAAAGCAAAAAACATTATGCACACTGAGAGGTTTGAAAGGTGTTTAGGGTAACTGGGGAGAAATAGGCAAGTAATGGGACACTGGAATGGCTTTAGGGGGGTCTAGAGTGGCTGTGTATAGGGGGCCCTGATCCATTACCCTGTCTAGCCCCATTTGACTATGATCCAGCTCTGAGGCAGAGTCAGAAGTATAAATAAACCACTTAAATATAGCACATTTAATAAATCCCAATGAGCACTTCTAAATGAACACTAGAATATACTGCTATAATATTTTGAAATCCAGTACACACACACACACACCCACACACACACAGAAAGAGAGAGAGATATAAATATACATATCTATACCTTTCTATACAAATCCCACTAACAGTATAAGATTAATTACATTATATCACTGTATATCACTTGTAACCTTTTCTTTTCTCCCATTTGCTACTTTTCTGCTCCTTACCTACTTCTTTGCAGAGCTACAATTTACTTCTTCATCTGGCATCATGCCATGGGACACGATTATTGTGATGTTTTCAGTGTTAATTCCATCCAGCTTTTTTTAATATTTGTTCTAAAGCAATTTAAGCTATCTCTTAGAATCCCGGTTCCTTTCATGGACAGTGCAACTCCTTATGGCAATGTGGCTGTGTTCCTATCTTTCTGTTAAATATGTTCTATTTTTGAGTATTTTTTTTTTTTTACGTTTTGCCCTCAAGGCCTGATGACCATTAGATCCTTTGTCTCTCAACTGTCTTTGCATTCCCCATATACTGGGATGAGAATCAATCAGGAGGGATTGCATTTAAGCAGCCATCAAGAACTGTTGGCTTCTTTTTGGAATTTTTGTGGCTTGTAACCTATTGCTCATGCCTTTTAACATACCCAATGGGCATCAGAGAGTGAGCAAGAGAAAGAAATAGAGAGAACGAGTCACCTGTTTATGTGAGTAATACAACCCCTCAGGACTGTCCTCTGTTTGACCCTTGAAACCAGAACTCCCATGTGTGTTTCTGGTCTCCTCTGTAGATTCAACCATAGAAACATGTGCTTTGGGTATGTACCCCCATCCCCCATTCCATATGAACTACTAACTGAACTTGTTTATCATAGGTTGCAGTCAAGGCTTGTTCTCTGTTTAACAATAGCTGACTGTTTGTTGAACAATATTATGTGCAGTCCTAGTTCTCTAGCATCACTTATTCCATGGGCAGCACCTTTCATGCTACATTTCCAAGACCTCTCTTCATTTCTTCAAAATCCTTCTGAACTAGTGTGATTCGTTTCCCACTCAGATTGTTTATCCTTATGTAGCTAGTGACCTCAAGCTTTGTACACCATTCATGCAGGGCACTGTATCATCTATATCTAAATCAATGAAAAGGTAGCCCACCATCCAAAGTTGTCTTCTCATTCATGTTACTGTGCCCCCCCCCCCCCGCCTTTGGATCTCTGCTCATGCACGATATCAGTTGTGTTGGCTTCAATATTATTGCCTCCAGAGAGGCAGCATGTGCCAAAATATGTAGTAATAGGAGACAGGTATGACTGAAGGGGTATGTCTTCTCCTACACTCATCATTCCAGTGCCTATTGTATTTCAAACAAGTCAGTATAGACAATCTGTGAGACATCTGTAGTGGTCACTCTGATTTCTGAATAAAAGAAAGAATTCTGCAGATCTCACTTTTTTTTTTTTTTTTTGCCCGATGGAGTTGCATCTCTCAAAATTCTGATAGCTTACTGCAAATTATACAATGAAGCATTCTAGAGAACAGCTAGAAAACTGGTACACTGCACTGCACTTAAACTTTTGCACATTAATTGGTGTTTATGTGACTCCGCATTGATCTATATTAAGAGTTTTTTTGTCTGAGTTGCCTTTATTCCTACCTTTTTAGAGAATTTGTACAGCTATAGCGACTGTCTTTACTTAACTGTTTGAGTTCTCTATAGTTCTTACTAGTTTGTTTTTCCATTGGTTGTATTAAGACCTCCATCACGTTGCTTTCTTAGAAATATTTGCGTTGTCTAGCATAACTATGATATTTTTAATAGGAATATAAAAGACAATACAGGTAGTAGTTTTGAGGATGGAGCATCTACTCTTGAAGAACTTTAGGTAATCTAGCATCCTTCAGATTCAGAAGCTATCAGAAGCAACCTAATTGCAAGTAAATTATTATCTTGTAATGAGAACTTGAACTCCTCAGATGCTGTGTACTGCTATAGATTTGTAGGTAAGTACTAGTACAGCTGGCCTTGCAGGACATTTAAAGCCTCGTCAGTTTCCCTTTTTGTGCTTGAAATAATCTACCCCATTTGGTTATAGATTGGCCTTACCCATCCCATGGTCAATAATTATATATCAGCCCTAATGGGATCATACCATAGATTATTTGAGGGGACCCATGCATAGGATAAAACATTTAGGAGTTGCCTTTGTCTGTTACCAGTACAGGGGGCAGTCCTGGGGTAAATTGTCTGTTTTCCATCCATAGATCTAAGTTATGTTTGAATATTGGCAGGGATGAACTTTGCTTTAGGTGGATGGGGAGTCTGTTCCAGGGAAGCAGTATCCTCTATGACACATACTTGTCCCTCCAAACCATTCAGTTGATGTTGCAGAAGAGATTTCGATCCTTAGATCAAGTATTTCTGATGTCATTTGACTTGCTGATGTGCAGTAAATCCATTAGTGGTGTGTGTGAGGATGCCTTATATGTCAGACACAGGTCAGGTTTTAGCAGTCTGTGACATGGCTTTGAATTGGTCCATGTAGGACATGTCGTTTAGGCCTTCTGTCCTTTTAGTAAGTTACTTCTCTAGGTAATCCAGTTGTTGCATGTGTCTGGGCTGATAAACCCGAAGGGGAATTTTATTCAGCGATTGACCTAATGAGAGCTGCATAACAGGGACAATCCCTTGATCTAGACACAATCCTTTTGTTTATTAGTTGTGTAATATGTGACTTTCTTACAACAATGGGCACATGTTAGAAAAATGTTGGATTACAGTCCTTCTCAATTACAAATTCCCAAACAAGTGGGTCAACTATTAAGGGCATAGTGCTCTTCCCAGCTCTACATTATAAAGTTATCAATCACTTTTCACAGACTTTTCATACCTGCTGTTTAGACTATTACTTCAGACAAAATAAAAGCTGAAAAAGAATTGGTTTCTCACTGTTTGTGATCGGTTAATAATTAAGCAGAACAAAATAGATAATCATATATCATCTTTCAACTGACATAGTGTAAACACTAAATAATGCTGATATCAATGTGAACTGCTCAGTTTTCACATCTCTGTGCAAATCCAGACATGAGTTATAGAATCTGACTGAGGTCTTCCCCCCCTCCCATTAACAACTGACCAAAGTGCAAGACTAATATTTCGCAATCTTCCTACACAGTACTACATCAGAAAAGGGAACGAGGATGAATCCCCGTTCTAGCTGACACAACTGATATGATTTCAGGAGACATCAGAATGAGTCTTTCAGCAAGCAAAAGTTAGGATTTTATGTAAAACCATAGTCAACACTGTTAATAAATCATATGGGCTGAGAGAAAGTACTTATCTCATCTTTATGGCTTAATTAATAGATTCTCACCTTTCAATTCCATTTAGCTTCCATCTGTGCTTCCTGGACATTAACAGACCACCTCCCCAAGCAGCCTATGGAAAAAAGTGAAAAATAATAGCTATATTAAAAAACTAGTATTTTATAGATAAATAGTTACTTTGGTAAGAATGATAGATGAACAATATAGCATGTGTAAGCTAGATATAAAAAGTGAAAGTGTACTGCAGATTTATATAGCATTATTCCAAGGTACTCAAATTGTGGCTGGAATTCTACAAAGTGTAAAACTATTTATTATGCAATGGGGGTATTCGGAAAGGAATTGCATTGTTCAAAGCACTACTTAAGGTGATTTAAACATTCTTGTATCTTGGATTGTGGCTAGACAAGTGCAAACATATTTAGTTCGATGCCATGTAAGTCACATTTCATGAAGATAGAAAAGTTTAAAGAAACACATAATCTCATAAAGCAATGGTTCGCACAGAGTAATTATATTCACAATGTCCCCATTGGGCAACGTGCAGTAACTTGTCTGGTCAGCATCTCAATACAAGGCATGTCTGGTAACTTCTCAACAAAATCAACACTATCATGCATTCCAGATTTGAAACATAAGTGTGCCCCTCATATTTTTTTCACTTAATACCTGGCATTAAGCTACAGTTTTTTACATTAAAAATAATACCAAATGCTTTTCAGTATTATAATGCTATTCTTATAAATATGCATGCAACCTAAAAACAACACTTATAGTTGATTTATAGTTTAAGTTGTTGCAGCAAAAATAAAAGCCAGAATTCCATGTAAATCATTCTGCTATACTTCAATTGTAGTAAGCATTTTACCTTTAGTGTCTGGCAGTGGGTTAGGTTTTTACACATGGATTATCATTAGGTTTGCTAACCATAAGCAAGACAGAGGTACTACTAATCAAACTAGGGGTGTTTGACTGTAACCTTTGCTTCACATGGATGGGGAACCTGTTCCAGAGAAGGGGTAGTCTCTGGGATGGGTCCACTTCACATGACTGAATTTCAAAATACTGAATTTCATTTGACTGAGACCACAATACCATATTTTCAAAATACTGAAAACTCATTTGACTGAATCTCATTATACTGAAAGCTTAAAACCCTGAATTTCAAAATACTGAATTTTAAGCCACAGATGTGGTGTATTTCCCTTCACCTGTGACTTGCTTGTGATAAAAAAAAATACTGTAACTTAAAGTGCTGACTGTTAGAATACCAATTGTAGATAGAAAGTAGTGTCATAATGTTTCTAAATGTGGGTATGTCTCTTTAAATTTTTATGGGAAATATCTAAAGTAATACGGTGGACGTTTCATGTGCTCCTGGCAGTAGTGGCAGTGTGCACAGTATTTTAAGGTAAATAAAAGATATATGCCCTTTTCCCCACTGTAGTTTGATCCTGGAGTTAGTATATATATATATATATATATATATATATATATATATATATATATATATATATCTATAGTTGGAGGGATGTGGGGGGCTACGTCCCCATATAATTTGGTTTTATATCATCCAGTTTTTGTTAAGAGGGTAAGTAAGTAGTTTTTAAGTTTTGGAAAGAGTTAGTCATTGGTGTTGTAAATGTGCATGTCTATGGCTTAAAATTCAGTATTTTGAAATTCAGGATTGTAAGCTTTCAGTATAATGAAGCTCAATTAAATGAGTTTTCAGTATTTTGAAAATTAAGTATTGTGGTCTCAGTCAAATGAAATTCAGTATTTTGAGATTTTGAGATTCAGTCATGTGAAGTGCACCCCTCTGAGATGCATACTTGTGTCTCCAGCAGGTCTTATTTATATCACAGGTAATGTTTAAGTTTTTAGAATGGGTGATTCTGGTGCTGTTTATTTTGTGGATACGCAGGAGGTTCATCAGGGTGGCATCTGACAATGCCTTGTATGCCAGGCATAGATCTCACTCAACAGCCTGTAGGATACAGAATACAGGGGTGGGGCTTTGAGGTGGTCTGCACAGGACATGCTATTTATGTCCTGTATTCTTTTAATGAGGAACCTCTGTGTATGCTCCATTTGTTGGATGTACCTGGTTAGCTACATACCAAAGGGGGCATTGTAGGTCTGATGAATGTCGAATACAGTGGAACAATGACCTCCTTGGACCTAGATGCCATACTTTTGTTTATAAGTTGCACAACCATAGAATGATTTCCAAGTTATTGTAGGCACATGATGGTCAAACGATAAGTCACTGTCTATGTGTGTCTCAAAGTTCCTGACTACTGGGTCAACTCTTAGGAGTATTTTATCAATACAAGTGGTTGATGATTTCCTGAGAGATACTACTATGCATTTCTTAGTGTTTGGTTTTAGTTCGTGACTTTGAAACAAATTATTTGTTTGTGTCAGCCCTTTCTGGAGAACATTAGTGCTGGTGGAGGATTCCATGACTGCTTCAAATTTGCAATCATCTGCAAATTTTGTCAGCCATAGCCCCTTGACATTGGCATTGACTTTAGAGAAAAAAAATGCCAAAAAGGAGCGGTCCCAAAACCTATCCCTGAGGTACTTACTTTATGACTGGCCTCTTCGTACAGATGGACTCTCCAATTCTTAGTTCCTTGGTCCTCACTGTGAGCTAGCTGGCTATCAACCCGGTGACATAAGGGTTTATACCTAACCTCGTTAGATTGTCAACAGTGCCCAAGTGGGGTATTGTGTCAATGTCTTAGCCAGGTTAAGGTAGGCAGTGTGAACAGTTTTGCCCTCATCCATTACTTTGGTGACCTTCTTAAAGAAGTCCACCAGACTGAGAAGGCATAACCTGCCCTTGATGAAGCTGATTTGGGTTGGATTGGGTCCAGTGTCTTGAGGTTTCCTATGTCAGTATTAATGAGTTAAAGAAAAACCACCAATTGCAGTAAATACATAGAAAATATGCCGCTAGACTCTACTTCAATGAAGGTGAAAAGAATTTATTCCATCACGAATACACATACAAAACACATAACCACATGAACGCCTTTTTTAAAAAATATATCACAACAGTGTTTTCATCTATTCCTATGACTTCTTCAGATGACCAGTATACTACAAAACCCATTAATTTATATACACTCACTTAATTGGGTATCCATTGACATTCATCAATTAATTAATTAGATGAAAGTGCCTAAATGTTAACCTCAATACCATTTTTGTGAAGGAAAAAAATCCTTTAGAACCATAAGCTAAAACATAACATTCAGATATGATATATTATGTACTGATTCACATGTAAAAACTGTATGTGTTTAAAACCAAATAATGAACATTGAATGATAAATACATTTAAGACGTGTTAAAAAATTAAATAACTATATACTTAAAACTCACTATAAAATATTTTAAAGCCACTCTAAAATAATGAATTAAGGGTGCCCTCTAGTGGCAAACCTAGGTTATCCCTCCATACTATTATAATTTTGCAGATCTTAATTTTAGCAATGGTAAAATGGATATATTATCATTTAAGCTTGGATTTTTTCCGGCTTCCAATGTTAACTGCCACCACAGCTCTCTATACTCTATTTTATCTTCCCAGGGTCCACCCCTAATGTCACTTTTAATTTGTTCAATTACTAAAAATTTGTACTTATAGCCTACACATATCTTACTGTGTTTATACAAAGCATTACTTTCTTTTTTTGTCATTATTTCATACATATGTTCGTAGATCCTTCTTTTTAATCCTCTCACCATCTTACCTATATAGAAGGATCCACATTTTTCGCAGAAGGCCATATAAACTATACCTTTTGATTCACAGTTAAAATATTCTGGACTATGGATCCATCTCTTTTTACTTTCCAAGTAATGACCTTCTTTGTTTATAATATGAATACACTGACTACAACGTCCACACTTGTATGTACCTGTTTTGTTCCTATTGTTATTAGTAATATATTTGTTTTCTAAAATATTACCTATATTCTGGGAATTCTTGTAAATTATTTTATTAGGTATTTTGGACAAATTCTCTATATATCTGTAAAGGATATAAATTTTTCCCATTCCTTCAAAAATATTTTTTAATGCCATTATTCAACCCATTATATTCCAATATTAATGCCTGCTGGAATTCTTCACCCTTAACTTTTTTATTATATATATTAATTGTCCTTTTTCCATCTCCTGATTGATTATTATTATATATGGGTAAGAATCTATCTTTCCTTCCCAATTCTACCTCTCTTCTTATTTGTTTAATAAAGTCCATGGGGTAACCCTTCTCCAAAAACATATTCTCTAATAATTCACATTAATTCCTAAAATCCTTATCAGAACTTGTCATGTGACTACCCCTGACAAATTGTCCTTTGACTATATTTCTTTTACAGTGCATGGGGTGTGCGCTTTGGAAATGTAGGTATGAATTACAGAAAGTATTTTTTCTGTATATTTTTGTTTCAAATTGCTGACCCTCTTTATAAATTTCTAGATCCAGATAATATAATTCATTTTCTGAAATTTTATGTGTAAATTTCAAAAACTTTGCTGTACCGTTCATGTATACTAAAAATTCTTTTAATTTTTCTGTTCCAGCAGTCCAGAAAATTACTATATCATCTAGAAATCTTTTGTAAAGAATCCAGCAGGTTTTAAATTCAGAATTCAAAATGAATTTCTCTTCCCAGTTTGCCAGTATTAGGTTTGTGTAGGTTGGGGCACATGCGGCACCCATTGCTACCCCTTTTATTTGCTGGAAAAATTCCCCTTTGAAATGTATAAAATTATTTTTCAATACCAAGTCCATAAGCCAAATGCTAACCAATTTTTCATTTTGTGTCATTCCTTCATATTCATAAACTATTTCCTCTAACATCTCCTTGCCCTCAATATAGGGAATAGATGAAAATAAATCCACTATATCTATAGTAATGAATAAAACATTATCCTGCCAGGGACAATCACATATGTCCCTAAGTAGATCCCACGAGTCTCTTAATATGTTAGTCCTTTTGGTCCACAACTTTTTTAATTTTGTGTCTACATATTTAGCCAGAGCCTGTGTTTTAGATCCTTCTGCTGAAACTATGAGGTGGAGGGGTGGATCAGTTTCATTTTTGTGTGTTTTCGGTATACCGAGTATTGTGGGTGTTCTGGGTTTGTCTACCTTTAGAAATCTATATGTATTATAATCAATCAGTTCTTCTTGTCACATATCATATAAGTCCAAATCAATTTTATTATAAGCTATATTCATTTCATTAATAGACACCACTGTATACCTAGTTTCATCCCATAACATGGTATTCATTTTACTTTCATATATAATATTATCCATGAATACAACTCCTCCCCCCTTGTCTGGTTTCATGACTCTGACATTCTCATTGTTTCTTATTTCGTACAATAATTCCTTTTCCTTTTTACTTAAATTCCACTGATACCTATAATTCTCTCCATATTTCCTTATCTCACTCTCCATCACCCTCTCTAGATTTTTCAACTGGGGGTGTAGGGGTGGATTATAAATACTCTTTCTCCTCAACTCTTCATGTTTGTAATTACTCCTATCCGGAAACATAATACTCAAGTTAGCTTTCCTCAAAAATAGTTTGATGTCCAATAAACTTTTAGTGACATCCCCTCTTTTATATGGTATAAATTTCAAACCTTTTGAAAATAATTCAAAAATGTTCCCTTTCTATGCTAATATTGCTAAAGTTATAAATAGAGAAGTTGTTCCATGTATTTCTGAATCCATCTATAATAATTCCCTCAGTGGATTTGTCAGGGTGGGTTGGGCAGGTATTCCTTAGAATCTCCCCTTCCCCCTTCTCCCTCCTCTCCTCTGAAAATTTGTTTGTTGCAGGCCCTGCCTATTCATAAGCCTCTTGGACCTGCGTATTGGTGGAAAGGCCTGATCATATTCCATATCTTCTTCCCTACAGGAATTTTCTTCTCCTTCATGGGGTTCGAAATTATGTTCCTTATTGTTAAAGGCCAAGTCTATATTATAATTAAAATTATTGTGTGAATTTTGGGGTTTGGGGTAGCTAATATGGCTTTCATATTCCTTCATGTCCCTTTCCAATTTTTTTATTTTTCTATTAATTAAATCTTCACATCTTTTGTCTATATCTTTCCTCAAATCATAATATTTACTCTTTTCTTCCTGAATTCCAAATATCAAATCATCTTTAATATACTGGTCTAAAGTATCAATATCTTTTTGGATAACCTCTTGTATCCTAATATTTTCTCTAATCATCAATTTAAGAACATCTAATCCACATCTATTAAAAACTTCGATAAGTTCCTTGTAAAAAAACAGAATCAAAAACAACATTATTAGGGAATTTATAAACTCGCAATCCCCTTGGTACAATTTCCCTGGAAATACATTCCCTTAGGTATTCATTTTCTATCTCCAGGGACTTGTATTTAAACATAAGTTTATTTAGTTGGTCCAATTTATTTTTATATGTCCCATCCATGACATTCTGTTTGCCATTGTTATTAAAGTTAAATTTAGGTTTGGTACGTGACCCAATCCTTAGTCTCTTTATAAAAGTTAGTTTTCACAGTACCTGCAACCATCACCCCTTCATTAATATTCCTATTACTTGGATCAGCACTTCTGCCCTTATTTCCGATAGTTCCTGATTTTAAAATATTTGGGGTAGATGCAGAATTAAAAGTTCCACCAAGGTCACCGATGTCGATTTGCACGCCAATAAGCTCCCCTTGTTTTCCGTTAGCCAGTTCTCTTTCTTTTACTCCATTTCCTGGAATCTGTATGTGGGCTAGGTTGCTACAAATCCCGACTAGGGATTGGCTAAGTGGCATAAGTAAATTAATCAATTCTGTAAGTTGGCCAATGAATTTGTGAGTTTGGCCTACATCGTCATGCCCCCTTACTTCCGGAGGTGGCGACGTACTCATCTCTCTCTTGGAAAGTAGAAAGAGATGGATCTATAGTCCAGAATATTTTAACTGTAAATCAAAAGGTATAGTTTATATGGCCTTCTGCGAAAAATGTGGATCCTTCTATATAGGTAAGACGGAGAGAAGATTAAAAAGAAGGATCTACGAACATATGTATGAAATAATGACAAAAAAAGAAAGTAATGCTTTGTATAAACACAGTAAGATATGTGTAGGCTATAAGTACAAATTTTTAGTAATTGAACAAATTAAAAGTGACATTAGGGGTGGACCCTGGGAAGATAAAATAGAGTATAGAGAGCTGTGGTGGCAGTTAACATTGGAAGCCGGAAAAAATCCAGGCTTAAATGATAATATATCCATTTTACCATTGCTAAAATTAAGATCTGCAAAATTATAATAGTATGGAGGGATAACCTAGGTTTGCCACTAGAGGGCACCCTTAATTCATTATTTTAGAGTGGCTTTAAAATATTTTATAGTGAGTTTTAAGTATATAGTTATTTAATTTTTTAACACGTCTTAAATGTATTTATCATTCAATGTTCATTATTTGGTTTTAAACACATACAGTTTTTACATGTGAATCAGTACATAATATATCATATCTGAATGTTATGTTTTAGCTTATGGTTCTAAAGGATTTTTTTCCTTCACAAAAATGGTATTGAGGTTAACATTTAGGCACTTTCATCTAATTAATTAATTGATGAATGTCAATGGATACCCAATTAAGTGAGTGTATATAAATGAATGGATTTTGTAGTATACTGATCATCTGAAGAAGTCATAGGAATAGACGAAAACGCTGTTGTGATATATTTTTTAAAAAAGGCGTTCATGTGGTTATGTGTTTTGTACGTGTATTCGTGATGGAATAAATTCTTTTCGCCTTCATTCAAGTGGAGTCTAGTGGCATATTTTCTACGTATTTACTGCAATTGGTGTTTTTTCTTTGGTTCAATAGCAGTATCCAATATTATTTACAATATTAATGAGTTGCATGATAATTCTTTCAATGGCTTTGCATATGAGTCTAGAGTAACTTATGGGTCTGTAGTTTCTAGGGTCTGTAGATGCCCCACCTTTGTGCAGGGGATGACTGTTGCTGTTCTCCATTCATTAGGCATGGAGCCTATTTGGAGGCTACAGTTAAATAGCAATTCCAGAGAGCCTGATAGGCCATGTTTCATATTATTTAAAAGGCATCCTGGGGTATTTTTTCCGGACCCATCAATGTAGTGTTCTTGGTCTTAAAGAGACCACTGAGGACCTGTTCTCTAGTGATAGTAGGGTTAGCCAGTCTTCTTATACTTGATAATATTTCCTGAGAGGAGGTTGAGGAGGAGAGAGGGATAATGGTAGAGCTGAATTTATCTGTCAGTAGGTTTTCTATGTCTTCTGGCTCAGTATAGGTGGCTCCATTAACAATGAGTTCTGCACACAATTGTATATTGCCTTTGAGGTTGCAAACATAGCTTAGAATGCCTGTGGTTGTCTTTGGCCTGGAGGCTAAATTTACCTCAAATTTGGCTTTGCAAGACTTTAGTTTTCCTCTGAATTGTTTGTTTAGTTTGATGAGATTGCTTTTATCCTGCTGGGTCTGCACCTCTTAACTTTTGCCATGATTTTCTTCCTTCTGTCCATGTGTCACATAATGACAAATAAACTCTACCTACATCTTCCTCCATTACTTCCAATTACATAGGCCTTCAGGAAACATGGAAGTAACAAATGTTATTTTCTTTACATATAGTAATGTTTGTGTATTGATCGTTGTCTGGATATTTGTGAACTACTAAATTATTGTCTACTGGTAAAAATTTGTTGATAAGATTTTCTTTTTTCACTGCTCTCTTATGCTCAAATACAATGTTCTATGATTGTTTTTATATAGTATGTATAAATATCTCTAGTCACTGTATTAATTAAATATAGCTTTTCTCCCCAGGCCTACGCTGTAAATGGACCTCGTCCAGTCGGACCATCCTGGTTAACAAATGTAAAATAAAAAAATAAAAATAAAATAAATAAATAAATACTGTTATAGCTCCTTTTAATGCTGTGATTCCACCAGGGTGGCTTGTTTATCTATCAAGCTGGCTACAGCTAAATTGGGAAAGTGCTTATCCATGGTGCCAGGTATTTTTTAAATAAACTACAGCAAGCCAACTTAAGCAACACGAGTGTAAAAACTATAACTAAGCTACGTATGAATTTGTGCAGTGCTCCTCAGCATGCAAACAAATCACACTTTGCACAGCTGAGTATTGGCTAAAGTTACAGGGGGGGGGTATACAGAAAATTTAGTTTCTAAATGCTGCACCTATACAAGGCACTGCTAAATGCCACTTTGAAATGAATAGCGAAATTTACAGATTCAAAGAGTGACTAATCCAACTAAAAATCACTCTGGCCAATGAAACAATCTCACTTTAAGCTTACCTGTGTGTTTGCCAACTCAGACAGATCAGTGTACCTCTGTATTCCACTAGTATTGCAGTCCCAATTTTCTTAATATAAAAACACACTTCAGTTAACCAAATATGAAAAGAGATCAACTAGTTACAACAAGTAATTTTCACTTTAAGCCTCCTTGTATGTTTCCCATATTGGGAAGACTAGGCTACAGTTCTACTGTCACTAGAATTGCAGTCCCAGTCTTCTTAATGTAAAACACAGATAAAAGTGAAAAGGTACAGGAAACAAATCAAACAAATAGCTACAATAAGTAATTTTCACTTTAAGCCTTTCTGTGTGTTTCCCAACTCAGACAGACCAAGTTACCTTTCAACTGCCACTAGAGTTGCAGTCCCAGTCTTCTTAATGTAAAAAACACACTTTAGTTAGCCAAAAGTGAAAAAATTCAAGAAACAAATCAAACAAGTGGCTACAACAAGTAATTCTCAGTTTAAGCCTTCCTGTGTGTTTCCCAACTCAGACAGACCAGGCTGCCTTTCTACTGCCACTAGAATTACAGTCCCAGTCTTTTTCATGAAGTCAAAGGAGACCATGTAAAATATTTTTGACAAAGTGCATAATTTACAGTATCTCAGATGCTTTGAGGGTATTTGTACTAATTGCTATTTACCCCCTTTAGCTTCTGCTCCAGGGACAAAACCTTGCTCATTATTACCATATTGCATGATTGCATGAACTTCCTTAAATTATTCACAATTCTTGGACTTTTGATATGGTTCATTTATATTAATAGACTATGATTAATGTAGGCCATGACATTTCAGCCAATATTTCTGCTGATTGAAAATAGTTTGTGCCTTAAAAGTGGCTGTGCCAGAATAAAATTAAAGCCTACCTTTCTCTATTCCTTAAAATGACCATCTATTTTACCACTGGGCCAGTGCTTTGAAACTTCACAGATGAAGGAAGAACTCTTTTAACAAGTTGGAAGTATGAATGACAAAAAAATGAAGTATGTTGTAGATGCTGAGCAAAATGATGATGTTAGGGATGACACTTGAAAAACAGGTCCTGGGTACAATTATAATTCCACATGTTGTAAATGCCAACAACTGCAAAAGTTGGCTTTTTTTAACTAGTATTTTCTTACCTTTCCCTGACATGCAGTGACCTTGGAGTTAGTGCATATACAGATGGAGTGTAGGGAGAAACCCTATGAAGGATATGGAGGGACTTAACCTCCTGGAAAAAAAATAGAAAAGCCAACTTTCACAACTGTTGGCATTTGCAGCATTTGGGGTCATGATTATGATATGGAGCTCACGAACCATCAGACTTCTGAAACCCTTGTATATCCACATCAGATGAAATGCCAGCAGTTTTCTAGGAGTATGCATATATACCCAATAGGCCAGCTTTTATGTCTGTCCCAGAAGATGCCCACCTTCATTCAGAGAGATTTGCTACTTCAGATGCATTCTTCTTATAATCCCATTGATCAATAAACAACTGAATTTCCATTTTAGATGTATATGAGCATTGAAATCTCCAAATTACTTTGATGGACTGTTAATGTACAGATGCACAATTTGTTAGTTTTTTTTTTCCAGTTCATCTATATCTTGCATGTGAGTAACAGCTGTGTAAACCTACTGAATATAATGCTTCTCATTTTGACATATCTAACGTTGTTAGCTGTTGCAAGCACTGCAGGCAAGTGAATGCAGTGTTTTTATATTGTTTAAGATTAAATATTTTCCTTATAAAAAAGAAATCTAATGTTATTAAGAAGACTTTTGGTAAATTACAGAAGGTAATAAGTAGACAGGCTGATTGCATTCTACTTTGTTTATAGTGGCTGCCTTACAATGCTTCACATTGTATTGCAAAACTAGTGATACATCATCCAGATCTGTGACAGTCAAATTACACAGTTCTGGTGTTTACACCTTTGTCAGTCTATGAACTCACTGAACTCTGGTGTCTCTTGGGGTTGTGTCTTTTTATGTGATCTATTACATATAGATATACAGATACCTGCAAAACTGGTGACAAAGTTATTTCTATTGATCCATACTGGAAGTCATCAGGTTCATGGGGCACTGGTCCAGTTCTTTCATTAGCATTGTCCATTAACTTTTAGTAGATGTACTTGTAACTGGACATACATTGCTCATTATCAGACATGTTTATTTTCTTCCAACTGTTAAGTCTTCTACTTGTTAAGATATGTGCTCTGCCTTCTTGCAATGCAACATGATATCATAACTGTATGCACAGATGGGAAACATAATCACAAAGTAGGCTGGGAATGACAGTTACTAATGTTGGCACTCACAAATACACAGACTTGCATGAGCTGAATGAATCCCAGTGAATTAAAGCTAATAATATGGAGTATTAACAGGAGCTTTATTCCAGTGAGAAAATATAAACAGACTATACAGTTTATGACATATAGATTCATAGGTTCATAGCTGTGTACCAGGCTAATGGCCCTGGAGGCTTTACAAGCCTAGCCCATAGGATTACCCTGGAATCATGCCACCCAACCATGCCACCATGCATCATATGTTTTATTTATACAACACATACCAAATTGGGTGAATAGCTTAAATAGTTAATACCCCCAGCTCTGTGGCCATTGAGGCACAAAGTACCTCAGTACTGCCAGATGGGTCAGCTCTGTCTGGTGACTGTAAAGTCTTTGTTTAGATATTTGTTAAAACTAATTAAATGGTGATGCAAAAACAAAGAATTGATTTTGTTTCCCAGTTAGCATTTTTTTTTCATAGAGACTTCCAAGTCATGCTATTCATTGAAAGGGGCATGCAGTAACATATTTACTGTTCATTGTTTGTAACCACTATGGCCAGCTTTCCACATAATTGAACTACTTAACAGAATACACAGTAGGCTGCAGTAACAAACAGGAAGATGACGATGGTATGGTCATTACTACTTTAATTTTTCTTATAATCAACAATTTGAGGTATGCACAGAATATTCTTATAGCTTGTGTGGTGACTGAACATTGTGAGCATTATTTCTTTAACTTTGCTCAACAGCCTCAAAGGTATGCACAGAAAGCTACTGTAGCTTGTTTAGTGCAGTGTTCTGATAAGAAGCAACACATTGCAATACATTACTGTGATAATTTTTTTTTCACTTTCCTGTCAGCTATCAGACTCAAATACAGGGGATTATTTTGGGGTAAAGGTAAAGTGTCATGTTGTTATATACATCTGCTTGAAATACATTACTATGTTCTATTTGTTCTTTTAGCTTTGTCCTAGCCTGACATCAGAGTGTTGCACAGAAGGTGGCCATCATTGTAGTTAGGGAGAAAAGGCATTCTGTATAGATGTTTAACAGCAGCCATTGAAAATATGACTGTCACCATTTGTGCCTTCATCACACTCTAATACAGAAACTGACTTTCTTTTTTGGTGTGGGATAGTAGGGATAGAGGCATTATTTGCAGATATGATTTAAGTATCCTTGCAAGCATTTCTCATCTCAGTTTATTGAGAACTGCAGTTTTGTCAGACACAATTTATTTCTTCCATTAAAAAATATGACTACATTTTTCCTTGTTCATGCTTTTGTTCAGGTCATCTTTGGATCCCGAGTTTAGAAAATAGTTCTAAAATGTACTCACAAAGCTTCTATAACCCGATAGTTTCTAGAGGTAGTAGCCCTAAGCTCTAAGACCTTTGTCTTAATTTGGTTATTTTGTTTTACAGTTATTATAGTCCACCCTTAGCCAGATAGGGTGTATTGAAGGGATGCATTAACAAAACAAACAAATCAATAAGAAAGTTGAAGAGTAAGTCTGAATTTCTTACTTTTGTTGAGGCCATCATTAGATCAGAAGAATGCATCTTAGAATGTCTAAAATCCCAGAGGCTTCTGGGGGGTCTTTTGGCATCTAGATGCCTAGCTTAACTTGGTTATTTCCTCCACAATTCTTACAGTGTTGTCTGGCTAGATAGAGTGTTTTGAAAAGATGCAGAAAAATGTTGAACACTAAGACGAAATGTGAGAAAAGGTAGAAAAATAATCTGCATGCTCTGGGGAAGTAGTGATGCGGGGGGGGGGGGTTGGGGGTCCAGGGAGTGGAGACACTGGGCAATGTGTCTCTCTTTTTGGGGAGGAGGGTACAGCAGCAGTGGGCAACAGGGGGAGGTGCCATGAAACCCTTTGCCTAGGATGCCATTTCACCCATGGCTGTCCCTCCAAATTATGCCATTACTAAGGTACCCACAAGCACTGGAAATGCATTGCAGAACTGACTCCCACAATTCTACCTGCTGAGGAGGTTCTATACCTTAATGAACTTTAGCTGACTTCACTAAGGTCAGACATTTGGTTACTCTAACCTTATCACTAATGCTAACAATACTCTTTCTATGCTTTTCATTTGTGCATTTCTAATCTTAATCTGTTCTTTACATTATATTGTTTACCTGACTATTATTTAAAAGTACTGAGAAGATTTTAATTCAATTAAAATTGACCTACAAGCTTACAGGGCTCATAACATCAGAGGCCAGAAGCTGAATGGCAAAAATATCTTAATTAGTAAACTAGAAAATGCTATGTCTTTATAACTCAGGGCTCCTTTTCATAATACAATGTTAACCTAAACTAACTTGAAGAAAATATGTTGAGTTATATCCTTTTCTGAACCCAGGAACAAGCAGTGCCTGCTACTGCAAATGATAATTTCAATACCCATTACAGACAAAGCTGTTCTTCTATAGGTGCATTTATTTTTAAACTCCTTAATTTTGGTTTCTCTTATGATTATCCCATTTTAGAGTCAACAAAGAAAGCCAAATAACTGATCTTCATTAAAAAAAACTCAGTAAAACACTAGTAGGACAAATGTCTGTTCACGCTCTTCTGATTGCTGGTTTGTGCCATGTAAATGTTCATAGATTATTAGTAGATGCATTTTACTGATATTTTTATTTAAGTAGTTTAATCTGCTGTATTTTATCATTTTTTCCAATAAACCTTACCCATAAAATACACAAGAATTGCAGTGTTGTCATATAACAGCAATATGGCTACCAGGGTATGAGCTTATGTAAGACAGCATGAAGCACATTGCTTTCTGCTTGTAACTCTCTAGTTCTGCTAATATCCTACCATAATCTATATCCTGCCAATGGGAAACAGAATTATTCCACCCTGAGCTCTTCACAATGGCTATAGATCAGCTTATTACACTTCATATTAACTGTTCACCTGGTAGCCTCCTATAATGGGGCTTCATGTTATACCTGACATCTTCCTGCAACAGGGATCAGTGCTTTGCAATTGTAACAGTTATCCTTGGAATTCAGTGCTTTTAGTGATTACAGTTTCATTTTCAAAGTAATAGGAACTGCAATATCTTGTCTTGCACTTCCAGTTTGGAGATTGTCTGCTTGAGACAAGTTTCACCCTAATAGTTTTAAATATATCTAATGGCAGATTACATTAGGAGTGCTTTGGCCCATGACTCTAAGTGTGCCTACAGCTGGCCACCCAGTGTGCTGCCAAGGATATTTATCCAAAATGAAAGTTGTCTTGTTACATT